>NW_027454813.1:366934-733869 GCF_040206685.1 Ascaphus truei
GAAAGAAAGAGCGCAGAGAGAGAGAGAGAGAGAAAGAGCGCAGAGAGAGAAAGAAAGAGCGCAAAGAGTGAAAAAAAGAGCGCAGAAAGAAAGAAAGAGCGCAGAGAGAAAGAAAGAAAGAGCGCAGAGAGAGAGAAAGAGCGCAGAGAGAGAAAGAGAAAGAAAGAGCGCAGAGAGAGAGAGAGAGGGCGCAGAGAGAGAGAATAAGCGCAGAGAGAGAAATAAAGAGCGCAGAGAGAGAAAGAAAGAGCGCAGAGAAAGAAAGAAAGAGCGCAGATAGAGAGAAAGAAAGAGCGCAGAGAGAGAAAGAAAGAGAACAGAGAGAGAAAGAAAGAGCGCAAAGAGAGAAAAAAAGAACGCAAAAAGAGAAAAAAAGAGCGCAGAGAGAAAGAAAGAAAGAGCGCAGAGAGAAAGAAAGAGCGCAGAGAGAGAGAGCGCAGAGAGAGAAAGAGAAAGAAAGAGCGCAGAGAGAGAAAGAGAAAGAAAGAGCGCAGAGAGAGAGAGAGAGAAAGAGCGCAGAGAGAGAGAGAAAGAGCGCAGAGAGAGAGAAAGAGAAAGAAGAGCGCAGAGAGAGAAAGAAAGAGCGCAGAGAGAGAGAAAGAGCGCAGAGAGATCGAAAGAGCGCAGAGAGAGAGAAAGAGCACAGAGAGAGAGAAAGAGCACAGAGAGAGAGAAAGAGCGCAGAGAGAGAGCGCAGAGAGAGAGAAAGAGCGCAGAGAGAGAAATAAAGAGCGCAGAGAGAGAAATAAATAGCGCAGAGAGAGAAATAAAGAGCGCAGAGAGAGAAATAAAGAGCGCAGAGAGAGAAATAAAGAGCGCAGAGAAAGAAAGAGCGCAGAGAGAGAGAAAGAAAGAGCGCAGAGAGAGAAAGAATGAGCGCAAAGAGAGAAAAAAAGAGCGCAAAGAGAGAAAAAAAGAGCGCAGAGAGAAAGAAAGAAAGAGCGCAGAGAGAAAGAAAGAGCGCAGAGAGAGAGAGCGCAGAGAGAGAAAGAGAAAGAAAGAGCGCAGAGAGAGAGAGAGAGAAAGAGCGCCGAGAGAGAGAAAGAGCGCCAAGAGAGAGAAAGAGAAAGAAAGAGCGCAGAGAGAGAAAGAGCGCAGAGAGAAAGAGCGCAGAGAAAGAGAGAGAGAGAGCGCAGAGAGAGAAAGAAAGAGCGCAAAGAGAGAAAAAAAGAGCGCAGAAAGAAAGAAAGAGCGCAGAGAGAGAGAAAGAAAGAGCGCAGAGAGAGAGAGAGAAAGAGCGCAGAGAGAGAGAGAAAGAGCGCAGAGAGAGAAAGAGCGCAGAGAGAGAGAGAGCGCAGAGAGAGAAAGAGTGCAGAGAGAGAGAGAAAGAACGCAGAGAGATAGAGAAAGAGCGCAGAGAGAGAGAAAGAGCGCAGAGAGAGAGAAAGAGCGCAGAGAGAGAGAAAGAGCGCAGAGAGAGAGAAAGAGCACAGAGAGAGAGAAAGAGCGCAGAGAGAGAGAAAAAAAGAGCGCAGAGAGAGAAAGAAAAAGCGCAGAGAGAGAGAAAGAAAGAGCGCAGAGAGTGAGAGAGAAAGAGCGCAGAGAGAAAGAAAGAGCGCAGAGAGAGAGAGAAAGAAAGAGCGCAGAGAGAGAGAGAAAGAAAGAGCGCAGAGAGAGAAAGAAATAGCGCAGAGAGAGAGAAAGAGCGCAGAGAGAGAGGAAGAAAGAGCGCAGAGAGAGAGAAAGAAAGAGCGCAGAGAGAAAGAAAGAGCACATAGAGAGAGAAAGAGCGCAGAGAGAGAGAAAAAGCGCAGAGAGAGAAATAAAGAGCGCAGAGAGAGAAAGAAAGAGCGCAGAGAGAGAAAGAAAGAGCGCAGAGAAAGAAAGAGCGCAGAGAGAGAGAAAGAAAGAGCGCAGAGAGAGAAAGAAAGAGAGCAGAGAGAGAAAGAAAGAGCGCAAAGAGAGAAAAAAAGAGCGCAGAGAGAAAGAAAGAAAGAGCGCAGAGAGAAAGAAAGAGCGCAGAGAAAGAGAGCGCAGAGAGAGAAAGAGAAAGAAAGAGCGCAGAGAGAGAAAGAGAAAGAAAGAGCGCAGAGAGAGAGAGAGAAAGAGCGCAGAGAGAGAGAGAAAGAGCGCAGAGAGAGAGAAAGAGAAAGAAAGAGCGCAGAGAGAGAAAGAAAAAGCGCAGAGAGAGAAAGAAAGAGCGCAGAAAGAGAGAAAGAGCGCAGAGAGAGAGAAAGAGCGCAGAGAGAGAGAAAGAAAGAGCACAGAGAGAGAAAGAAAGAGCGCAGAGAGAGAAATAAAGAACGCAGAGAGAGAAATAAAGAGCGCAGAGAGAGAAATAAAGAGCGCAGAGAGAGAAATAAAGAGCGCAGAGAGAGAGAGAAAGAAAGAGCGCAGAGAGAGAGAGAAAGAAAGAGCGCAGAGAGAGAGAGGAAGAAAGAGCGCAGAGAGAGAGAAAGAGCGCAGAGAGAGAGAAAGAGAAAGAAGAGCGCAGAGAGAGAAAGAAAGAGCGCAGAGAGAGAGAAAGAGCACAGAGAGAGAGAAAGAGCACAGAGAGAGAGAAAGAGCACAGAGAGAGAGAAAGAGCACAGAGAGAGAGAAAGAGCACAGAGAGAGAGAAAGAGCACAGAGAGAGAGAAAGAGCACACAGAGAGAGAAAGAGCACAGAGAGAGAGAAAGAGCACAGAGAGAGAGAAAGAAAGAGCGCAGAGACAGATAAAGAAAGAGCGCAGAGAGAGAGAGAGCGCAGAGAGAGAAATAAAGAGCGCAGAGAGAGAAATAAAGAGCGCAGAGAGAGAAATAAAGAGCGCAGAGAGAAATAAAGAGCGCAGAGAGAGAAATAAAGAGCGCAGAGAGAGAAATAAAGAGTGCAGAGAGAGAAATAAAGAGCGCAGAGAGAGAAATAAAGAGCGCAGAGAGAGAAATAAAGAGCACAGAGAGAGAAATAAAGAGCACAGAGAGAGAAATAAAAAGCGCAGAGAGAGAAAGAAAGAGCGCAGAGAAAGAAAGAGCGCAGAGAGAGATAAAGAAAGAGCGCAGAGAGAGAAAAAAAGAGCGCAAATAGAGAAAAAAAGAGCGCAGAGAGAAAGAAAGAAAGAGCGCAGAGAGAAAGAAAGAGCGCAGAGAGAGAGAGCGCAGAGAGAGAAAGAGAAAGAAAGAGCGCAGAGAGAGAGAGAAAGAGCGCAGAGAGAGAGAGAGAGAAACAGCGCAGAGAGAGAGAAAGAGAAAGAAAGTGCGCAGAGAGAGAAAGAGCGCAGAGAGAAAGAAAGAGCGCAGAGAGAGAGAGAGAAAGAGCGCAGAGAGAGAAAGAAAGAGCGCAAAGAGAGAAAAAAAGAGCGCAGAAAGAAAGAAAGAGCGCAGAGAGAAAGAAAGAAAGAGCGCAGAGAGAGAGAAAGAGAAAGAAAGAGCGCAGAGAGAGAAAGAAAGAGCGCAGAGAGAGAAAGAAAGAGCGCAGAGAGAGAGAAAGAGCGCAGAGAGAGAGAAAGAGCGCAGAGAGAGAGAAAGAGCACAGAGAGAGAGAAAGAGCATAGAGAGAGAGAAAGAAAGAGCGCAGAGAGAGAGAAAGAGCGCAGAGAGAGAGAAAGAGCGCAGAGAGAGAGAAAGAGCGCAGAGAGAGAGAAAGAGCGCAGAGAGAGAGAAAGAGCACAGAGAGAGAGAAATATAGAGCGCAGAGAGAGAAAGAAAGAGCACAGAGAGAGAGAGGAAGAAAGAGCGCAGAGAGAGAAAGAGCGCAGAGAGAGAGAAAGAGCGCAGAGAGAGAGAAAGAGCGCAGAGAGAGAGAAAGAGCGCAGAGAGAGAGAAAGAGCACAGAGAGAGAGAAAGAGCACAGAGAGAGAGAAAGAGCGCAGAGAGAGAAATAAAGAGCGCAAAGAGAGAAAAAAAAAGCGCAGAAAGAAAGAAAGAGCGCAGAGAGAAAGAAAGAAAGAGCGCAGAGAGAGAGAAAGAGCGCAGAGAGAGAAAGAGAAAGAAAGAGCGCAGAGAGAGAGAGAGCGCAGAGAGAGAGAGAGAGAAAGAGCGCAGAGAGAGAGAGAGCGCAGAGAGAGAAAGAGAAAGAAAGAGCGCAGAGAGAGAAAGAGCGCAGAGAGAGAAAGAGCGCAGAGAGAGAAAGAGCGCAGAGAGAGAAAGAGCGCAGAGAGAGAAAGAGCGCAGAGAGAAAGAAAGAGCGCAGAGAGAGAGAGAAAGAAAGAGCGCAGAGAGAGAAAGAAAGAGCACAGAGAGAGAGAGGAAGAAAGAGCGCAGAGAGAGAAAGAGCGCAGAGAGAGAGAAAGAGCGCAGAGAGAGAGAAAGAGCGCAGAGAGAGAGAAAGAGCGCAGAGAGAGAGAAAGAGCACAGAGAGAGAGAAAGAGCACAGAGAGAGAGAAAGAGCGCAGAGAGAGAAATAAAGAGCGCAAAGAGAGAAAAAAAAAGCGCAGAAAGAAAGAAAGAGCGCAGAGAGAAAGAAAGAAAGAGCGCAGAGAGAGAGAAAGAGCGCAGAGAGAGAAAGAGAAAGAAAGAGCGCAGAGAGAGAGAGAGCGCAGAGAGAGAGAGAGAAAGAGCGCAGAGAGAGAGAGAGCGCAGAGAGAGAAAGAGAAAGAAAGAGCGCAGAGAGAGAAAGAGCGCAGAGAGAGAAAGAGCGCAGAGAGAGAAAGAGCGCAGAGAGAGAAAGAGCGCAGAGAGAGAAAGAGCGCAGAGAGAAAGAAAGAGCGCAGAGAGAGAAGAGCGCAGAGAGAAAGAAAGAGCGCAGAGAGAGAGAGAAAGAGCGCAGAGAGAGAGAAAGAGCGCAGAGAGAGAGAAAGAGCGCAGAGAGAGAGAAAAAAAGAGTGCAGAGAGAGAAAGAAAAAGCGCAGAGAGAGAAAGAAAGAGCGCAGAGAGAGAAAGAAAGAGCGCAGAGAGTGAGAGAATAAGAGCGCAGAGAAAAAGAAAGAGCGCAGAGAGAGAAAGAAAGAGCGCAGAGAGAGAGAGAAAGAAAGAGCGCAGAGAGAGAGGAAGAAAGAGCGCAGAGAGAGAGAAAGAAAGAGCGCAGAGAGAAAGAAAGAGCACATAGAGAGAGAAAGAGCGCAGAGAGAGAGAAAGAGCGCAGAGAGAGAGCGCAGACAGAGAGAGAGCGCAGAGAGAGAGAGCGCAGAGAGAGAGAGCGCAGAGAGTGAGAGAATAAGAGTGCAGAGAGAAAGAAAGAGCGCAGAGAGAGAGAGAAAGAAAGAGCGCAGAGAGAGAGAGAAAGAAAGAGCGCAGAGAGAGAGGAAGAAAGAGCGCAGAGAGAGAGAAAGAAAGAGCGCAGAGAGAAAGAAAGAGCACATAGAGAGAGAAAGAGCGCAGAGAGAGAGCGCAGACAGAGAGAGAGCGCAGAGAGAGTGAGCGCAGAGAGAAAGAGAGAGAGAGCGCAGAGAGAGAGAAAGAAAGAGCGCAGAGAGAGAGAAAGAAAGAGCGCAGAGAGAGAGAGAGCGTAGAGAAAAAAAGAGCGCAGAGAGAGAGAGAGGAAGAAAGAGCGCAGACAGAGAAAGAAAGAGCGCAGACAGAGAAAGAAAGAGCGCAGAGAGAGAGAAAAAGCGCAGAGAGAGAGAAAGAGCGCAGAGAGAGAGAAAGAGCGCAGAGAGAGAGAAAGAGCGCAGAGAGAGAGAAAGAGCGCAGAGAGAGAAAGAGCACAGAGAGAGAAAGAGCACAGAGAGAGAGAAAGAGCGCAGAGAGAAAGAAAGAGCGCAGAGAGAGAAAGAAAGAGCGCAGAGAGAGAAAGAAAGAGCGCAGAGAGAGAGAAAGAAAGAGCGCAGAGAGAGAGCGCAGAGAGAGAAATAAAGAGCGCAGAGAGAAAGAAAGAGCGCAGAGAAAGAAAGAGCGCAGAGAGAGAGAAAGAAAGAGCGCAGAGAGAGAAAGAAAGAGCGCAAAGAGAGAAAAAAAGAGTGCAAAGAGAGAAAAAAAGAGCGCAGAGAGAAAGAAAGAGTGCAGCGAGAAAGAAAGAGCGCAGAGAGAGAGAGAGCGCAGAGAGAGAAAGAGAAAGAAAGAGCGCAGAGAGAGAAAGAGAAAGAAAGAGCGCAGAAAGAGAGAGAGAAAGAGCGCAGAGAGAGAGAAAGAAAGAGCGCAGAGAGAGAAAGAAAGAGCGCAGAGAGAGAGAAAGAAAGAGCGCAGAGAGAGAAAGAAAGAGCGCAGAGAGAGAGAAAGAAAGTGCGCAGAGAGAAAGAAAGAGCGCAGAGAGAAAGAGCACAGAGAGAGAAAGAGAAAGAAAGAGCGCAGAGAGAGAAAGAGAAAGAAAGAGCGCAGAGAGAGAAAGAGAAAGAAAGAGCGCAGAGAGAGAGAGAAAGAGCGCAGAGAGAGAGAGAGAAAGAGCGCAGAGAGAGAGAGAGAAAGAGCGCAGAAAGAGAGAAAGAAAGAGCGCAGAGAGAGAAAGAAAGAGCGCAGAGAGAGAGAGCGCAGAGAGAAAGAAAGAGCGCAGAGAGAGAGAAAGAAAGTGCGCAGAGAGAAAGAAAGAGCGCAGAGAGAAAGAGCGCAGAGAGAAAGAGAAAGAAAGAGCGCAGAGAGAGAGAGAGAAAGAGCGCAGAGAGAGAGAGAGAAAGAGCGCAGAGAGAGAGAAAGAGAAAGAAAGAGCGCAGAGAGAGAGAAAGAGCGCAGAGAGAGAGAAAGTAAGAGTGCAGAGAGAAAGAAAGAGCGCAGAGAGAAAGAAAGAAAGAGTGCAGAGAGAGAGAAAGAAAGAGCGCATAGAGAGAAAGAGCGCAGAGAGAGAAAGAGCGCAGAGAGAGAAAGAGCGCAGAGAGAGAAAGAGCACAGAGAGAGAGAAAGAGCGCAGAGAGAGAGAAAGAACGCAGAGAGAGAAAGAAAGAGCGCAGAGAGAGAAAGAAAGAGCGCAGAGAGAGAGAAAGAAAGAGCGCAGAGAGAGAGCGCAGAGAGAGAGAGAGCGCAGAGAGAGAAATAAAGAGCGCAGAGAGAGAAAGAAAGAGCGCAGAGAAAGAAAGAGCGCAGAGAGAGAGAAAGTAAGAGCGCAGAGAGAGAAAGAAAGAGCGCAAAGAGAGAAAAAAAGAGCGCGAAGAGAGAAAAAAAGAGCGCAGAGAGAGAGAGCGCAGAGAGAGAAAGAGAAAGAAAGAGCGCAGAGAGAGAGAGAAAGAGCACAGAGAGAGAGAAAGAAAGAGCGCAGAGAGAGAAAGAAAGAGCGCAGAGAGAGAGCGCAGAGAGAAAGAAAGAGCGCAGAGAGAGAGAAAGAGCGCAGAGAGAGAGAAAGAAAGTGCGCAGAGAGAAAGAAAGAGCGCAGAGAGAAAGAGCGCAGAGAGAGAAAGAGAAAGAAAGAGCACAGAGAGAGAAAGAGAAAGAAAGAGCGCAAAGAGAGAGAGAAAGAGCGCACAGAGAGAGAGAGAAAGAGCGCAGAGAGAGAAAGAAAGAGCGCAGAGAGAGAGAGCGCAGAGAGAAAGAAAGAGCGCAGAGAGAAAGAAAGAGCGCAGAGAGAAAGAAAGAGCGCAGAGAGAGAGAAAGAGCGCAGAGAGAGAGAAAGAAAGTGCGCAGAGAGAGAGAAAGAGCGCAGAGAGAGAAAGAGAAAGAAAGAGCGCAGAGAGAGAGAGAGAGCGCAGAGAGAGAGAGAGAAAGAGCGCAGAGAGAGAGAGAGCGCAGAGA
This sequence comes from Ascaphus truei, assembly GCF_040206685.1. Lineage (NCBI taxonomy): Eukaryota > Metazoa > Chordata > Amphibia > Anura > Ascaphidae > Ascaphus > Ascaphus truei. The sequence continues at coordinate 374,444 of NW_027454813.1, forward strand.
GAGAAAGAGAAAGAAAGAGCGCAGAGAGAGAAAGAGCGCAGAGAGAGAAAGAGCGCAGAGAGAGAAAGAGCGCAGAGAGAGAAAGAGCGCAGAGCGAAAGAAAGAGCGCAGAGAGAGAAGAGCGCAGAGAGAAAGAAAGAGTGCAGAGAGAGAGAGAAAGAGCGCAGAGAGAGAGAAAGAGCGCAGAGAGAGAGAAAGAGCGCAGAGAGAGAGAAAAAAAGAGTGCAGAGAGAGAAAGAAAAAGCGCAGAGAGAGACAAAGAGCACAGAGAGAGAGAAAGAAAGAGCGCAGAGAGAGAAAGAAAGAGCGCAGAGAGAGAGCGCAGAGAGAAAGAAAGAGCGCAGAGAGAGAGAAAGAGCGCAGAGAGAGAGAAAGAAAGTGCGCAGAGAGAAAGAAAGAGCGCAGAGAGAAAGAGCGCAGAGAGAGAAAGAGAAAGAAAGAGCACAGAGAGAGAAAGAGAAAGAAAGAGCGCAAAGAGAGAGAGAAAGAGCGCACAGAGAGAGAGAGAAAGAGCGCAGAGAGAGAAAGAAAGAGCGCAGAGAGAGAGAGCGCAGAGAGAAAGAAAGAGCGCAGAGAGAAAGAAAGAGCGCAGAGAGAAAGAAAGAGCGCAGAGAGAGAGAAAGAGCGCAGAGAGAGAGAAAGAAAGTGCGCAGAGAGAGAGAAAGAGCGCAGAGAGAGAAAGAGAAAGAAAGAGCGCAGAGAGAAAGAGAGCGCAGAGAGAGAGAGAGAAAGAGCGCAGAGAGAGAGAGAGCGCAGAGAGAGAAAGAGAAAGAAAGAGCGCAGAGAGAGAAAGAGCGCAGAGAGAGAAAGAGCGCAGAGAGAGAAAGAGCGCAGAGAGAGAAAGAGCGCAGAGAGAAAGAAAGAGCGCAGAGAGAGAAGAGCGCAGAGAGAAAGAAAGAGCGCAGAGAGAGAGAGAAAGAGCGCAGAGAGAGAGAAAGAGCGCAGAGAGAGAGAAAGAGCGCAGAGAGAGAGAAAAAAAGAGTGCAGAGAGAGAAAGAAAAAGCGCAGAGAGAGACAAAGAGCGCAGAGAGAGAGAAAGAAAGAGCGCAGAGAGAGAAAGAAAGAGCGCAGAGAGAGAAAGAAAGAGCGCAGAGAGTGAGAGAATAAGAGCGCAGAGAGAAAGAAAGAGCGCAGAGAGAGAGAGAAAGAAAGAGCGCAGAGAGAGAGAGAAAGAAAGAGCGCAGAGAGAGAGGAAGAAAGAGCGCAGAGAGAGAGAAAGAAAGAGCGCAGAGAGAAAGAAAGAGCACATAGAGAGAGAAAGAGCGCAGAGAGAGAGCGCAGACAGAGAGAGAGCGCAGAGAGAGTGAGCGCAGAGAGAAAGAGAGAGAGAGCGCAGAGAGAGAGAAAGAAAGAGCGCAGAGAGAGAGAAAGAAAGAGCGCAGAGAGAGAGAAAGAGCGTAGAGAAAAAAAGAGCGCAGAGAGAGAGAGAGGAAGAAAGAGCGCAGACAGAGAAAGAAAGAGCGCAGACAGAGAAAGAAAGAGCGGAGAGAGAGAGAAAGAGCGCAGAGAGAGAGAAAGAGCGCAGAGAGAGAGAAAGAGCACAGAGAGAGAGAAAGAGCACAGAGAGAGAAAGAGCGCAGAGAGAGAAAGAGCACAGAGAGAGAAAGAGCACAGAGAGAGAGAAAGAGCGCAGAGAGAGAAAGAAAGAGCGCAGAGAGAGAAAGAAAGAGCGCAGAGAGAGAAAGAAAGAGCGCAGAGAGAGAGAAAGAAAGAGCGCAGAGAGAGAGCGCAGAGAGAGAAATAAAGAGCGCAGAGAGAGAAAGAAAGAGCGCAGAGAAAGAAAGAGCGCAGAGAGAGAGAAAGAAAGAGCGCAGAGAGAGAAAGAAAGAGCGCAAAGAGAGAAAAAAAGAGTGCAAAGAGAGAAAAAAAGAGCGCAGAGAGAAAGAAAGAGTGCAGCGAGAAAGAAAGAGCGCAGAGAGAGAGAGAGCGCAGAGAGAGAAAGAGAAAGAAAGAGCGCAGAGAGAGAAAGAGAAAGAAAGAGCGCAGAAAGAGAGAGAGAAAGAGCGCAGAGAGAGAGAAAGAAAGTGCGCAGAGAGAAAGAAAGAGCGCAGAGAGAAAGAGCGCAGAGAGAGAAAGAGAAAGAAAGAGCGCAGAGAGAGAAAGAGAAAGAAAGAGCGCAGAGAGTGAAAGAGAAAGAAAGAGCGCAGAGAGAGAGAGAAAGAGCGCAGAGAGAGAGAGAGAAAGAGCGCAGAGAGAGAGAGAGAAAGAGCGCAGAAAGAGAGAAAGAAAGAGCGCAGAGAGAGAAAGAAAGAGCGCAGAGAGAGAGAGCGCAGAGAGAAAGAAAGAGCGCAGAGAGAGAGAAAGAAAGTGCGCAGAGAGAAAGAAAGAGCGCAGAGAGAAAGAGCGCAGAGAGAGAAAGAGAAAGAAAGAGCGCAGAGAGAGAGAGAGAAAGAGCGCAGAGAGAGAGAAAGAGAAAGAAAGAGCGCAGAGAGAGAGAGAGCGCAGAGAGAGAGAAAGTAAGAGTGCAGAGAGAAAGAAAGAGCGCAGAGAGAAAGAAAGAAAGAGTGCAGAGAGAGAGAAAGAAAGAGTGCAGAGAGAGAAAGAGCGCAGAGAGAGAAAGAGTGCAGAGAGAGAAAGAGCGCAGAGAGAGAAAGAGCGCAGAGAGAGAAAGAGCACAGAGAGAGAGAAAGAGCGCAGAGAGAGAGAAAGAACGCAGAGAGAGAAAGAAAGAGCGCAGAGAGAGAAAGAAAGAGCGCAGAGAGAGAGAAAGAACGAGCGCAGAGAGAGAGCGCAGAGAGAGAGAGAGCGCAGAGAGAGAAATAAAGAGCGCAGAGAGAGAAAGAAAGAGCGCAGAGAAAGAAAGAGCGCAGAGAGAGAGAAAGAAAGAGCGCAGAGAGAGAAAGAAAGAGCGCAAAGAGAGAAAAAAAGAGCGCGAAGTGAGAAAAAAAGAGCGCAGAGAGAAAGAAAGAGCGCAGAGAGAGAGAGCGCAGAGAGAGAAAGAGAAAGAAAGAGCGCAGAGAGAGAGAGAAAGAGCGCAGAGAGAGAGAAAGAAAGAGCGCAGAGAGAGAAAGAAAGAGCGCAGAGAGAGAGCGCAGAGAGAAAGAAAGAGCGCAGAGAGAGAGAAAGAGCGCAGAGAGAGAAAGAAAGAGCGCAGAGAGAAAGAAAGAGCGCAGAGAGAGAGCGCAGAGAGAGAAAGAGCGCAGAGAGAAAGAGCACAGAGAGAGAGAAAGAAAGAGCGCAGAGAGAGAGAGAAAGAAAGAGCGCAGAGAGAGAGCGCAGAGAGAGAGAAAGAGTGCAGAGAGAGAAATAAAGAGCGCAGAGAGAGAAATAAAGAGCGCAGAGAGAGAAATAAAGAGCACAGAGAGAGAAATAAAGAGCGCAGAGAGAGAAATAAAGAGCGCAGAGAGAGAAATAAAGAGCGCAGAGAAAGAAAGAGCTCAGAGAGAGAGAAAGAAAGAGCACAGAGAGAGAAAGAAAGAGCGCAAAGAGAGAAAAAAAGAGCGCAAAGAGAGAAAAAAAGAGCGCAGAGAGAAAGAAAGAAAGAGCGCAGAGAGAAAGAAAGAGCGCAGAGAGAGAAAGAGAAAGAAAGTGCGCAGAGAGAGAGAAAGAGCGCCGAGAGAGAGAAAGAGCGCAGAGAGAGAAAGAAATTGTGCAGAGAGAAAGAAAGAGCACATAGAGAGAGAAAAAGCGCAGAGAGAGAGAAAAAGCGCAGAGAGAGAAATAAAGAGCGCAGAGAGAGAAAGAAAGAGCGCAGAGAAAGAAAGAGCGCAAAGAGAGAAAGAAAGAGCGCAAAGAGAGAAAAAAAGAGCGCAGAGAGAAAGAAAGAGCGCAGAGAGAAAGAAAGAGCGCAGAGAGAGAGAGCGCAGAGAGAGAAAGAGAAAGAAAGAGCGCAGAGAGAGAAAGAGATAGAAAGAGCGCAGAGAGAGAGAGAGAAAGAGCGCAGAGAGAGAGAGAAAGAGCGCAGAAAGAGAGAAAGAGAAAGAAAGAGCGCAGAGAGAGAAAGAAAGAGCGCAGAGAGAGAAAGAAAGAGCGCAGAGAGAGAAAGAAAGAGCGCAGAGAGAGAGAAAGAGCACAGAGAGAGAAAGAGCACAGAGATAGAGAAAGAGCACAGAGAGAGAGAAAGAAAGAGCGCAGAGAGAGAAAGAGCGCAGAGAGAGAGAAAGAGCGCAGAGAGAGAGAAAGAGCGCAGAGAGAGAGAAAAAAAGAGCGCAGAGAGAGAAAGAAAAAGTGCAGAGAGAGAAAGAAAGAGCGCAGAGAGAGAAAGAGCGCAGAGAGAGAGAAAGAGCGCAGAGAGAGAGAAAGAGCGCAGAGAGAGAAAGAGCGCAGAGAGAGAGAAAGAGCGCAGAGAGAGAGAAAAAAAGAGCGCAAAGAGAGAGAAAGAAAAAGCGCAGAGAGAGAGAAAGAAAGAGCGCAGAGAGAGAAAGAAAGAGCGCAGAGAGAGAAAGAAAGAGCGCAGAGAGAGAAGGAAAGAGCGCAGAGAGAGAAAGAAAGAGCGCAGAGAGTGAGAGAGAAAGAGCGCAGAGAGAAAGAAAGAGCGCAGAGAGAGAGAGAAAGAAAGAGCGCAGAGAGAGAGAGAAAGAAAGAGCACAGAGAGAGAGAGAAAGAAAGAGCGCAGAGAGAGAAAGAAATAGCGCAGAGAGAGAGAAAGAGCGCAGAGAGAGAGAAAGAGCGCAGAGAGAGAGAGGAAGAAAGAGCGCAGAGAGAGAGAAAGAAAGAGCGCAGAGAGAAAGAAAGAGAAAGAAAGAGCACAGAGAGAGAGAAAGAAAGAGCGCAGAGAGAGAGAAAAAGCGCAGAGAGAAATAAAGAGCGCAGAGAGAGAAAGAAAGAGAGCAGAGAGAGAAAGAAAGAGCGCAAAGAGAGAAAAAAAGAGCGCAAAGAGAGAAAAAAAGAGCGCAGAAAGAAAGAAAGAGCGCAGAGAGAAAGAAAGAGCGCAGAGAGAGAGAGCGCAGAGAGAGAAAGAGAAAGAAAGAGCGCAGAGAGAGAGAGAAAGAGCGCAGAGAGAGAGAAAGAGAAAGAAAGAGCACAGAGAGAGAGAGCGCAGAGAGAGAAAGAGAAAGAAAGAGCGCAGAGAGAGAGAGAAAGAGCGCAGAGAGAGAGAAAGAGAAAGAAAGAGCACAGAGAGAGAGAGCGCAGAGAGAGAAAGAGAAAGAAAGAGCACAGAGAGAGAAAGAAAGAGCTCAGAGAGAGAAAGAAAGAGCGCAGAGAGAGAGAAAGAGCGCAGAGAGAGAGAAAGAGCGCAGAGAGAGAGAAAGAGCGCAGAGAGAGAGAAAGAGCACAGAGAGAGAGAAAGAAAGAGCGCAGAGAGAGAGCGCAGAGAGAGAGAGAAAGAGCGCAGAGAGAGAAATAGAGCGCAGAGAGAGAAATAAAGAGCGCAGAGAGAGAGCGCAGAGAGAGAAAGAGAAAGAAAGAGCGCAGAGAGAGAGAGAGAGAAAGAGCGCCGAGAGAGAGAAAGAGAAAGAGCGCCGAGAGAGAGAAAGAGAAAGAAAGAGCGCAGAGAGAGAGAGAGAAAGAGCGCAGAGAGAGAAAGAAAGAGCGCAGAGAAAGAAAGAGCGCAGAGAAAGAAAGAGCGCAGAGAGAGAGAAAGAAAGAGCGCAGAGAGAGAAAGAAAGAGAGCAGAGAGAGAAAGAAAGAGCGCAAAGAGAGAAAAAAAGAGCGCAAAGAGAGAAAAAAAGAGCGCAGAGAGAAAGAAAGAAAGAGCGCAGAGAGAGAGAGCGCAGAGAGAGAAAGAGAAAGAAAGAGCGCAGAGAGAGAGAGAAAGAGCGCAGAGAGAGAGAAAGAGAAAGAAAGAGCACAGAGAGAGAAAGAAAGAGCGCAGAGAGAGAAAGAAAGAGCGCAGAGAGAGAGAAAGAGCGCAGAGAGAGAGAAAGAGCACAGAGAGAGAGAAAGAGCACAGAGAGAGAGAAAGAAAGAGCGCAGAGAGAGAAAGAGCGCAGAGAGAGAAAGAAAGAGCGCAGAGAGAGAGAAAGAAAGAGCGCAGAGAGAGAGCGCAGAGAGAGAGAGAAAGAGCGCAGAGAGAGAAATAAAGAGCGCAGAGAGAGAAATAAAGAGCGCAGAGAGAGAGAGCGCAGAGAGAGAAAGAGAAAGAAAGAGCGCAGAGAGAGAGAGAGAGAAAGAGCGCCAAGAGAGAGAAAGAGCGCAGAGAGAAAGAGCGCAGAGAGAGAAAGAGAAAGAAAGAGCGCAGAGAGAGAGAGAGAAAGAGCGCAGAGAGAGAGAAAGAGCGCAGAGAAAGAAAGAGAAAGAAAGAGCGCAGAGAGAGAAAGAGCGCAGAGAGAGAAAGAGCGCAGAGAGAGAAAGAGCGCAGAGAGAGAAATAAAGAGCGCAGAGAGAGAAATAAAGAGCGCAGAGAGAGAAATAAAGAGCGCAGAGAGAGAAATAAAGAGCGCAGAGAGAGAAATAAAGAGCGCAGAGAGAGAAATAAAGAGCGCAGAGAAAGAAATAAAGAGCGCAGAGAAAGAAAGAGCGCAGAGAGAGAGAAAGAAAGAGCGCAGAGAGAGAGAGAGAAAGAAAGAGCGCAGAGAGAGAGAGAAAGAAAGAGCGCAGAGAGAGAAAGAAATAGCGCAGAGAGAGAGAAAGAGCGCAGAGAGAGAGAAAGAGCGCAGAGAGAAAGAGAAAGTAAGAGCGCAGAGAGAGAGAGAGAAAGAGCGCAGAGAGAGAGAGAGAGAAAGAGCGCAGAGAGAGAGAAAGAGCGCAGAGAAAGAAAGAGAAAGAAAGAGTGCAGAGAGAGAAAGAGCGCAGAGAGAGAAAGAGCGCAGAGAGAGAAAGAGCGCAGAGAGAGAGCGCAGAGAGAGAGCGCAGAGAGAGAAAGAGCGCAGAGAGAGAAAGAGCGCAGAGAGAGAGAAAAAGCGCAGAGAGAGAGAAAGAGCGCAGAGAGAGAGAAAGAGCACAGAGAGAGAGAGAAAGAGCGCAGAGAGAGAGAAAGAGCGCAGAGAGAGAGAAAGAAAGAGCGCAGAGAGAGAAAGAAAGAGCGCAGAGAGAGAAAGAAAGAGCGCAGAGAGAGAAAGAAAGAGCGCAGAGAGAGAAAGAAAGAGCGCAGAGAGAGAAAGAAAGAGCGCAGAGAGTGAGAGAAAGAGCACAGAGAGAAAGAAAGAGCGCAGAGAGAGAGAGAAAGAAAGAGCGCAGAGAGAGAGAGAAAGAAAGAGCGCAGAGAGAGAAAGAGCGCAGAGAGAGAGAGAGGAAGAAAGAGCGCAGAGAGAGAGAAAGAAAGAGCGCAGAGAGAGAGAAAGAGCGCAGAGAGAGAGAAAGAAAGAGCACAGAGAGAGAAAAAAAGAGAGCAGAGAGAGAAAGAAAGAGCGCAAAGAGAGAAAAAAAGAGCGCAGAGAGAAAGAAAGAAAGAGCGCAGAGAGAAAGATAGAGCGCAGAGAGAGAGAGCGCAGAGAGAGAAAGAGAAAGAAAGAGCGCAGAGAGAGAAAGAGAAAGAAAGAGCGCAGAGAGAGAGAGAGAAAGAGCGCAGAGAGAGAGAGAAAGAGCGCAGAGAGAGAGAAAGAGAAAGAAAGAGCGCAGAGAGAGAAAGAAAGAGCGCAGAGAGAGAAAGAAAGAGCGCAGAGAGAGAGAAAGAGCGCAGAGAGAGAGAAAGAGCGCAGAGAGAGAGAAAGAGCACAGAGAGAGAGAAAGAGCACAGAGAGAGAGAGAAAGAAAGAGCGCAGAAAGAGAAAGAGCGCAGAGAGAAAGAAAGAGCGCAGAGAGAGAGAGAAAGAGCACAGAGAGAGAGAAAGAGCGCAGAGAGAGAGAAAGAGCGCAGAGAGAGAGAAAGAGCGCAGAGAGAGAGAAAAAAGAGCGCAGAGAGAGAGAAAGAAAAAGCGCAGAGAGAGACAAAGAGCGCGGAGAGAGAGAAAGAAAGAGCGCAGAGAGAGAAAGAAAAAGCGCAGAGAGAGAAAGAAAGAGCGCAGAGAGTGAGAGAGAAAGAGCGCAGAGAGAAAGAAAGAGCGCAGAGAGAGAGAGAAAGAAAGAGCGCAGAGAGAGAGAGAAAGAAAGAGCGCAGAGAGAGAGAGAAAGAAAGAGCGCAGAGAGAGAAAGAAAGAGCGCAGAGAGAGGAAGAAAGAGCGCAGAGAGAGAGAGAAAGAAAGAGCACAGAGAGATAGAAAGAGCACAGAGAGAGAGAAAGAAAGAGCGCAGAGAGAGAAAGAAAGAGCGCAAAAAGAGAAAAAAAGAGCGCAGAGAGAAAGAAAGAAAGAGCGCAGAGAGAAAGATAGAGCGCAGAGAGAGAGAGCGCAGAGAGAGAAAGAGAAAGAAAGAGCGCAGAGAGAGAAAGAGAAAGAAAGAGCGCAGAGAGAGAGAGAGAAAGAGCGCAGAGAGAGAGAGAAAGAGCGCAGAGAGAGAGAAAGAGAAAGAAAGAGCGCAGAGAGAGAAAGAAAGAGCGCAGAGAGAGAAAGAAAGAGCGCAGAGAGAGAGAAAGAGCGCAGAGAGAGAGAAAGAGCGCAGAGAGAGAGAAAGAGCACAGAGAGAGAGAAAGAGCACAGAGAGAGAGAGAAAGAAAGAGCGCAGAAAGAGAAAGAGCGCAGAGAGAAAGAAAGAGCGCAGAGAGAGAGAGAAAGAGCACAGAGAGAGAGAAAGAAAGAGCGCAGAGAGAGAGAGAAAGAAAGAGCGCAGAGAGAGAGAGAAAGAAAGAGCGCAGAGAGAGAAAGAAAGAGCGCAGAGAGAGGAAGAAAGAGCGCAGAGAGAGAGAGAAAGAAAGAGCACAGAGAGATAGAAAGAGCACAGAGAGAGAGAAAGAAAGAGCGCAGAGAGAGAAAGAAAGAGCGCAAAGAGAGAAAAAAAGAGCGCAGAGAGAAAGAAAGAAAGAGCGCAGAGAGAAAGATAGAGCGCAAAGAGAGAGAGCGCAGAGAGAGAAAGAGAAAGAAAGAGCGCAGAGAGAGAAAGAGAAAGAAAGAGCGCAGAGAGAGAGAGAGAAAGAGCGCAGAGAGAGAGAGAAAGAGCGCAGAGAGAGAGAAAGAGAAAGAAAGAGCGCAGAGAGAGAAAGAAAGAGCGCAGAGAGAGAAAGAAAGAGCGCAGAGAGAGAGAAAGAGCGCAGAGAGAGAGAAAGAGCGCAGAGAGAGAGAAAGAGCACAGAGAGAGAGAAAGAGCACAGAGAGAGAGAGAAAGAAAGAGCGCAGAAAGAGAAAGAGCGCAGAGAGAAAGAAAGAGCGCAGAGAGAGAGAGAAAGAGCACAGAGAGAGAGAAAGAGCGCAGAGAGAGAGAAAGAGCGCAGAGAGAGAGAAAGAGCGCAGAGAGAGAGAAAAAAGAGCGCAGAGAGAGAGAAAGAAAAAGCGCAGAGAGAGACAAAGAGCGCGGAGAGAGAGAAAGAAAGAGCGCAGAGAGAGAAAGAAAAAGCGCAGAGAGAGAAAGAAAGAGCGCAGAGAGTGAGAGAGAAAGAGCGCAGAGAGAAAGAAAGAGCGCAGAGAGAGAGAGAAAGAAAGAGCGCAGAGAGAGAGAGAAAGAAAGAGCGCAGAGAGAGAGAGAAAGAAAGAGCACAGAGAGATAGAAAGAGCACAGAGAGAGAGAAAGAGCGCAGAGAGAGAGAGAAAGAGCGCAGAGAGAAAAAGAGAGCACAGAGAGAGAGCGCAGACAGAGAGAGAGCGCAGAGAGAGAGAGCGCAGAGAGAGAGAGCGCAGAGAGAAAGAGAGAGAGCGCAGAGAGAGAGAAAGAAAGAAAGAGCGCAGAGAGAGAGAAAGAGCGTAGAGAAAAAAAGAGCGCAGAGAGAGAGAGAGGAAGAAAGAGCGCAGACAGAGAAAGAAAGAGCGCAGAGAGAGAGAGAGAGAGAAAGAGCGCAGAGAGAGAGAAAGAGCGCAGAGAGAGAAATAAAGAGCGCAGAGAGAGAGCGCAGAGAGAGAAAGAGAAAGAAAGAGCGCAGAGAGAGAGAGAGAGAAAGAGCGCCGAGAGAGAGAAAGAGAAAGAGCGCCGAGAGAGAGAAAGAGCGCAGAGAGAGAGAAAGAGAAAGAAAGAGCGCAGAGAGAGAGAGAGAAAGAGCGCAGAGAGAGAAAGAAAGAGCGCAGAGAAAGAAAGAGCGCAGAGAAAGAAAGAGCGCAGAGAGAGAGAAAGAAAGAGCGCAGAGAGAGAGAGAAAGAGCGCAGAGAGAGAGAAAGAGAAAGAAAGAGCGCAGAGAGAGAAAGAAAGAGCGCAGAGAGAGAAAGAAAGAGCGCAGAGAGAGAGAAAGAGCGCAGAGAGAGAGAAAGAGCGCAGAGAGAGAGAAAGAGCACAGAGAGAGAGAAAGAGCACAGAGAGAGAGAAAGAAAGAGCGCAGAAAGAGAAAGAGCGCAGAGAGAAAGAAAGAGCGCAGAGAGAGAGAGAGAAAGAGCACAGAGAGAGAGAAAGAGCGCAGAGAGAGAGAAAGAGCACAGAGAGAGAGAAAGAAAAAGCGCAGAGAGAAAGAAAGAGCGCAGAGAGAGAGCGCAGAGAGAGAAAGAGCGCAGAGAGAGAGAGCGCAGAGAGAGAAAGAGAAAGAAAGAGCGCAGAGAGAGAGAGAGAAAGAGCGCAGAGAGAGAGAGAAAGAGCGCAGAGAGAGAGAAAGAGAAAGAAAGAGCGCAGAGAGAGCGAAAGAGCGCAGAGAGAGAGAAAGATCGCAGAGAGAGAGAAAGAGCACAGAGAGAGAGAAAGAGCGCAGAGAGAGAGAAAGAAAGAGCGCAGAGAGAGAGAAAGAGCGCAGAGAGAGAAAGAAAGAGCGCAGAGAGAAAGAAAGAGCGCAGTGAGAGAGCGCAGAGAGAGAAAGAGCGCAGAGAGAGAGAAAGAGCACAGAGAGAGAGAAAGAAAGAGCGCAGAGAGAGAAAGAGCGCAGAGAGAGAAAGAAAGAGCGCAGAGAGAGAGAAAGAAAGAGCGCAGAGAGAGAGCGCAGAGAGAGAGAGAAAGAGTGCAGAGAGAGAAATAAAGAGCGCAGAGAGAGAAATAAAGAGCGCAGAGAGAGAAATAAAGAGCGCAGAGAGAGAAATAAAGAGCGCAGAGAGAGAAATAAAGAGCGCAGAGAAAGAAAGAGCTCAGAGAGAGAGAAAGAAAGAGCGCAGAGAGAGAAAGAAAGAGCGCAAAGAGAGAAAAAAAGAGCGCAAAGAGAGAAAAAAAGAGCGCAGAGAGAAAGAAAGAAAGAGCGCAGAGAGAAAGAAAGAGCGCAGAGAGAGAAAGAGAAAGAAAGTGCGCAGAGAGAGAGAGCGAGAAAGAGCGCCGAGAGAGAGAAAGAGCGCAGAGAGAGAGAAAGAGCGCAGAGAGAGAGAAAGAGCGCAGAGAGAGAGAGGAAGAAAGAGCGCAGAGAGAGAGAAAGAAAGAGCGCAGAGAGAAAGAAAGAGCACATAGAGAGAGAAAAAGCGCAGAGAGAGAGAAAAAGCGCAGAGAGAGAAATAAAGAGCGCAGAGAGAGAAAGAAAGAGCGCAGAGAAAGAAAGAGCGCAAAGAGAGAAAGAAAGAGCGCAAAGAGAGAAAAAAAGAGCGCAGAGAGAAAGAAAGAGCGCAGAGAGAAAGAAAGAGCGCAGAGAGAGAGAGAGCGCAGAGAGAGAAAGAGAAAGAAAGAGCGCAGAGAGAGAAAGAGATAGAAAGAGCGCAGAGAGAGAGAGAGAAAGAGCGCAGAGAGAGAGAGAAAGAGCGCAGAGAGAGAGAAAGAGAAAGAAAGAGCGCAGAGAGAGAAAGAAAGAGCGCAGAGAGAGAAAGAAAGAGCGCAGAGAGAGAGAAAGAGCGCAGAGAGAGAAAGAGCACAGAGAGAGAGAAAGAGCACAGAGAGAGAGAAAGAAAGAGCGCAGAGAGAGAAAGAGCGCAGAGAGAGAGAAAGAGCGCAGAGAGAGAGAAAGAGCACAGAGAGAGAGAAAAAAAGAGCGCAGAGAGAGAGAAAGAAAAAGTGCAGAGAGAGAAAGAAAGAGCGCAGAGAGAGAAAGAGCGCAGAGAGCGAGAAAGAGCGCAGAGAGAGAGAAAGAGCGCAGAGAGAGAAAGAGCGCAGAGAGAGAGAAAGAGCGCAGAGAGAGAGAAAAAAAGAGCGCAAAGAGAGAGAAAGAAAAAGCGCAGAGAGAGAGAAAGAAAGAGCGCAGAGAGAGAAAGAAAGAGCGCAGAGAGAGAAAGAAAGAGCGCAGAGAGAGAAAGAAAGAGCGCAGAGAGAGAAAGAAAGAGCGCAGAGAGTGAGAGAGAAAGAGCGCAGAGAGAAAGAAAGAGCGCAGAGAGAGAGAGAAAGAAAGAGCGCAGAGAGAGAGAGAAAGAAAGAGCACAGAGAGAGAGAGAAAGAAAGAGCGCAGAGAGAGAAAGAAATAGCGCAGAGAGAGAGAAAGAGCGCAGAGAGAGAGAAAGAGCGCAGAGAGAGAGAGGAAGAAAGAGCGCAGAGAGAGAGAAAGAAAGAGCGCAGAGAGAAAGAAAGAGAAAGAAAGAGCACAGAGAGAGAGAAAGAAAGAGCGCAGAGAGAGAGAAAAAGAGCGCAAAGAGAGAAAAAAAGAGCGCAAAGAGAGAAAAAAAGAGCGCAGAAAGAAAGAAAGAAAGAGCGCAGAGAGAAAGAAAGAGCGCAGAGAGAGAGAGCGCAGAGAGAGAAAGAGAAAGAAAGAGCGCAGAGAGAGAGAGAAAGAGCGCAGAGAGAGAGAAAGAGAAAGAAAGAGCACAGAGAGAGAGAGCGCAGAGAGAGAAAGAGAAAGAAAGAGCGCAGAGAGAGAGAGAAAGAGCGCAGAGAGAGAGAAAGAGAAAGAAAGAGCACAGAGAGAGAAAGAAAGAGCTCAGAGAGAGAAAGAAAGAGCGCAGAGAGAGAGAAAGAGCGCAGAGAGAGAGAAAGAGCGCAGAGAGAGAGAAAGAGCACAGAGAGAGAGAAAGAGCACAGAGAGAGAGAAAGAAAGAGCGCAGAGAGAGAAAGAGCACAGAGAGTGAAAGAAAGAGCGCAGAGAGAGAGAAAGAAAGAGCGCAGAGAGAGAGCGCAGAGAGAGAGAGAAAGAGCGCAGAGAAAGAAATAAAGAGCGCAGAGAGAGAAATAAAGAGCGCAGAGAGAGAGCGCAGAGAGAGAAAGAGAAAGAAAGAGCGCAGAGAGAGAGAGAGAGAGCGCCGAGAGAGAGAAAGAGAAAGAGCGCCGAGAGAGAGAAAGAGCGCAGAGAGAGAGAAAGAGAAAGAAAGAGCGCAGAGAGAGAGAGAGAAAGAGCGCAGAGAGAGAAAGAAAGAGCGCAGAGAAAGAAAGAGCGCAGAGAAAGAAAGAGCGCAGAGAGAGAGAAAGAAAGAGCGCAGAGAGAGAAAGAAAGAGAGCAGAGAGAGAAAGAAAGAGCGCAAAGAGAGAAAAAAAGAGCGCAAAGAGAGAAAAAAAGAGCGCAGAGAGAAAGAAAGAAAGAGCGCAGAGAGAGAGAGCGCAGAGAGAGAAAGAGAAAGAAAGAGCGCAGAGAGAGAGAGAAAGAGCGCAGAGAGAGAGAAAGAGAAAGAAAGAGCACAGAGAGAGAAAGAAAGAGCGCAGAGAGAGAAAGAAAGAGCGCAGAGAGAGAGAAAGAGCGCAGAGAGAGAGAAAGAGCACAGAGAGAGAGAAAGAGCACAGAGAGAGAGAAAGAAAGAGCGCAGAGAGAGAAAGAGCGCAGAGAGAGAAAGAAAGAGCGCAGAGAGAGAGAAAGAAAGAGCGCAGAGAGAGAGCGCAGAGAGAGAGAGAAAGAGTGCAGAGAGAGAAATAAAGAGCGCAGAGAGAGAAATAAAGAGCGCAGAGAGAGAGAGCGCAGAGAGAGAAAGAGAAAGAAAGAGCGCAGAGAGAGAGAGAGAGAAAGAGCGCCAAGAGAGAGAAAGAGCGCAGAGAGAGAGAAAGAGAAAGAAAGAGCGCAGAGAGAGAGAGAGAGAAAGAGCGCAGAGAGAGAGAAAGAGCGCAGAGAAAGAAAGAGAAAGAAAGAGCGCAGAGAGAGAAAGAGCGCAGAGAGAGAAAGAGCGCAGAGAGAGAAATAAAGAGCGCAGAGAGAGAAATAAAGAGCGCAGAGAGAGAAATAAAGAGCGCAGAGAGAGAAATAAAGAGCGCAGAGAGAGAAATAAAGAGCGCAGAAAGAGAAATAAAGAGCGCAGAGAGAGAAATAAAGAGCGCAGAGAAAGAAATAAAGAGCGCAGAGAAAGAAAGAGCGCAGAGAGAGAGAAAGAAAGAGCGCAGAGAGAGAGAGAAAGAAAGAGCGCAGAGAGAGAGAGAAAGAAAGAGCGCAGAGAGAGAAAGAAATAGCGCAGAGAGAGAGAAAGAGCGCAGAGAGAGAGAAAGAGCGCAGAGAGAAAGAGAAAGTAAGAGCGCAGAGAGAGAGAGAGAAAGAGCACAGAGAGAGAGAGAGAAAGAGCGCAGAGAGAGAGAAAGAGCGCAGAGAAAGAAAGAGAAAGAAAGAGTGCAGAGAGAGAAAGAGCGCAGAGAGAGAAAGAGCGCAGAGAGAGAAAGAGCGCAGAGAGAGAAAGAGCGCAGAGAGAGAAAGAGCGCAGAGAGAGAGCGCAGAGAGAGAGCGCAGAGAGAGAAAGAGCGCAGAGAGAGAGAAAAAGCGCAGAGAGAGAGAAAGAGCGCAAAGAGAGAGAAAGAGCGCAGAGAGAGAGAAAGAGCACAGAGAGAGAGAAAGAGCGCAGAGAGAGAGAAAGAGCGCAGAGAGAGAGAGAAAGAAAGAGCGCAGAGAGAGAAAGAAAGAGCGCAGAGAGAGAAAGAAAGAGCGCAGAGAGAGAAAGAAAGAGCGCAGAGAGAGAAAGAAAGAGCGCAGAGAGAGAAAGAAAGAGCGCAGAGAGTGAGAGAAAGAGCACAGAGAGAAAGAAAGAGCGCAGAGAGAGAGAGAAAGAAAGAGCGCAGAGAGAGAGAGAAAGAAAGAGCGCAGAGAGAGAAAGAGCGCAGAGAGAGAGAGAGAAAGAAAGAGCGCAGAGAGAGAGAAAGAAAGAGCGCAGAGAGAGAGAAAGAGCGCAGAGAGAGAGAAAGAAAGAGCACAGAGAGAGAAAAAAAAGAGAGCAGAGAGAGAAAGAAAGAGCGCAAAGAGAGAAAAAAAGAGCGCAGAGAGAAAGAAAGAAAGAGCGCAGAGAGAAAGATAGAGCGCAGAGAGAGAGAGCGCAGAGAGAGAAAGAGAAAGAAAGAGCGCAGAGAGAGAAAGAGAAAGAAAGAGCGCAGAGAGAGAGAGAGAAAGAGCGCAGAGAGAGAGAGAAAGAGCGCAGACAGAGAGAAAGAGAAAGAAAGAGCGCAGAGAGAGAAAGAAAGAGCGCAGAGAGAGAAAGAAAGAGCGCAGAGAGAGAGAAAGAGCGCAGAGAGAGAGAAAGAGCGCAGAGAGAGAGAAAGAGCACAGAGAGAGAGAAAGAGCACAGAGAGAGAGAAAGAGCGCAGAAAGAGAAAGAGCGCAGAGAGAAAGAAAGAGCGCAGAGAGAGAGAGAGAAAGAGCACAGAGAGAGAGAAAGAGCACAGAGAGAGAGAAAGAGCGCAGAGAGAGAGAAAGAGCGCAGAGAGAGAGAAAAAAGAGCGCAGAGAGAGAGAAAGAAAAAGCGCAGAGAGAGACAAAGAGCGCGGAGAGAGAGAAAGAAAGAGCGCAGAGAGAGAAAGAAAAAGCGCAGAGAGAGAAAGAAAGAGCGCAGAGAGTGAGAGAGAAAGAGCGCAGAGAGAAAGAAAGAGCGCAGAGAGAGAGAGAAAGAAAGAGCGCAGAGAGAGAGAGAAAGAAAGAGCGCAGAGAGAGAGAGAAAGAAAGAGCGCAGAGAGAGAAAGAAAGAGCGCAGAGAGAGGAAGAAAGAGCGCAGAGAGAGAGAAAGAAAGAGCACAGAGAGAAAGAAAGAGCACATAGAGAGAGAAAGAGCGCAGAGAGAGAGAGAAAGAGCGCAGAGAGAGAGAAAGAGCACAGAGAGAGAGAAAGAGCGCAGAGAGAGAGAAAGAAAGAGCACAGAGAGAGAAAAAAAGAGAGCAGAGAGAGAAAGAAAGAGCGCAAAGAGAGAAAAAAAGAGCGCAGAGAGAAAGAAAGAAAGAGCGCAGAGAGAAAGATAGAGCGCAGAGAGAGAGAGCGCAGAGAGAGAAAGAGAAAGAAAGAGCGCAGAGAGAGAAAGAGAAAGAAAGAGCGCAGAGAGAGAGAGAGAAAGAGCGCAGAGAGAGAGAGAAAGAGCGCAGAGAGAGAGAAAGAGCACAGAGAGAGAGAAAGAGCACAGAGAGAGAGAAAGAGCGCAGAAAGAGAAAGAGCGCAGAGAGAAAGAAAGAGCGCAGAGAGAGAGAGAGAAAGAGCACAGAGAGAGAGAAAGAGCACAGAGAGAGAGAAAGAGCACAGAGAGAGAGAAAGAGCGCAGAGAGAGAGAAAGAGCGCAGAGAGAGAGAAAAAAGAGCGCAGAGAGAGAGAAAGAAAAAGCGCAGAGAGAGACAAAGAGCGCGGAGAGAGAGAAAGAAAGAGCGCAGAGAGAGAAAGAAAAAGCGCAGAGAGAGAAAGAAAGAGCGCAGAGAGTGAGAGAGAAAGAGCGCAGAGAGAAAGAAAGAGCGCAGAGAGAGAGAGAAAGAAAGAGCGCAGAGAGAGAGAGAAAGAAAGAGCGCAGAGAGAGAGAGAAAGAAAGAGCGCAGAGAGAGAAAGAAAGAGCGCAGAGAGAGGAAGAAAGAGCGCAGAGAGAGAGAAAGAAAGAGCACAGAGAGAAAGAAAGAGCACATAGAGAGAGAAAGAGCGCAGAGAGAGAGAGAAAGAGCGCAGAGAGAAAAAGAGAGCACAGAGAGAGAGCGCAGACAGAGAGAGAGCGCAGACAGAGAGAGAGCGCAGAGAGAGAGAGCGCAGAGAGAGAGAGCGCAGAGAGAAAGAGAGAGAGCGCAGAGAGAGAGAAAGAAAGAAAGAGCGCAGAGAGAGAGAAAGAGCGTAGAGAAAAAAAGAGCGCAGAGAGAGAGAGAGGAAGAAAGAGCGCAGACAGAGAAAGAAAGAGCGCAGAGAGAGAGAGAGCGCAGAGAGAGAAAGAGCGCAGAGAAAGAAAGAGAAAGAAAGAGCACAGAGAGAGAGAAAGAAAGAGCGCAGAGAGAGAGAAAAAGCGCAGAGAGAAATAAAGAGCGCAGAGAGAGAAAGAAAGAGAGCAGAGAGAGAAAGAAAGAGCGCAAAGAGAGAAAAAAAGAGCGCAAAGAGAGAAAAAAAGAGTGCAGAAAGAAAGAAAGAAAGAGCGCAGAGAGAAAGAAAGAGCGCAGAGAGAGAGAGCGCAGAGAGAGAAAGAGAAAGAAAGAGCGCAGAGAGAGAGAGAAAGAGCGCAGAGAGAGAGAAAGAGAAAGAAAGAGCACAGAGAGAGAGAGCGCAGAGAGAGAAAGAGAAAGAAAGAGCGCAGAGAGAGAGAGAAAGAGCGCAGAGAGAGAGAAAGAGAAAGAAATAGCACAGAGAGAGAAAGAAAGAGCTCAGAGAGAGAAAGAAAGAGCGCAGAGAGAGAGAAAGAGCGCAGAGAGAGAGAAAGAGCGCAGAGAGAGAGAAAGAGCACAGAGAGAGAGAAAGAGCATAGAGAGAGAGAAAGAAAGAGCGCAGAGAGAGAAAGAGTGCAGAGAGTGAAAGAAAGAGCGCAGAGAGAGAGAAAGAAAGAGCGCAGAGAGAGAGCGCAGAGAGAGAGAGAAAGAGCGCAGAGAGAGAAATAGAGCGCAGAGAGAGAAATAAAGAGCGCAGAGAGAGAAATAAAGAGCGCAGAGAGAGAGCGCAGAGAGAGAAAGAGAAAGAAAGAGCGCAGAGAGAGAGAGAGAGAGAAAGAGCGCCGAGAGAGAGAAAGAGAAAGAGCGCCGAGAGAGAGAAAGAGCGCAGAGAGAGAGAAAGAGAAAGAAAGAGCGCAGAGAGAGAGAGAGAAAGAGCGCAGAGAGAGAAAGAAAGAGCGCAGAGAAAGAAAGAGCGCAGAGAAAGAAAGAGCGCAGAGAGAGAGAAAGAAAGAGCGCAGAGAGAGAAAGAAAGAGAGCAGAGAAAGAAAGAGCGCAAAGAGAGAAAAAAAGAGCGCAAAGAGAGAAAAAAAGAGCGCAGAGAGAAAGAAAGAAAGAGCGCAGAGAGAGAGCGCAGAGAGAGAAAGAGAAAGAAAGAGCGCAGAGAGAGAGAGAAAGAGCGCAGAGAGAGAGAAAGAGAAAGAAAGAGCACAGAGAGAGAAAGGAAGAGCGCAGAGAGAGAAAGAAAGAGCGCAGAGAGAGAGAAAGAGCGCAGAGAGAGAGAAAGAGCACAGAGAGACAGAAAGAGCACAGAGAGAGAGAAAGAAAGAGCGCAGAGAGAGAAAGAGCGCAGAGAGAGAGAGAAAGAGCGCAGAGAGAGAAATAAAGAGCGCAGAGAGAGAAATAAAGAGCGCAGAGAGAGAGAGCGCAGAGAGAGAAAGAGAAAGAAAGAGCGCAGAGAGAGAGAGAGAGAAAGAGCGCCAAGAGAGAGAAAGAGCGCAGAGAGAGAGAAAGAGAAAGAAAGAGCGCAGAGAGAGAGAGAGAGAAAGAGCGCAGAGAGAGAGAAAGAGCGCAGAGAAAGAAAGAGAAAGAAAGAGCGCAGAGAGAGAAAGAGCGCAGAGAGAGAAAGAGCGCAGAGAGAGAAATAAAGAGCGCAGAGAGAGAAATAAAGAGCGCAGAGAGAGAAATAAAGAGCGCAGAGAGAGAAATAAAGAGCGCAGAGAGAGAAATAAAGAGCGCAGAGAGAGAAATAAAGAGCGCAGAGAAAGAAATAAAGAGCGCAGAGAAAGAAAGAGTGCAGAGAGAGAGAAAGAAAGAGCGCAGAGAGAGAGAGAAAGAAAGAGCGCAGAGAGAGAGAGAAAGAAAGAGCACAGAGAGAGAAAGAAATAGCGCAGAGAGAGAGAAAGAGCGCAGAGAGAGAGAAAGAGCGCAGAGAGAAAGAGAAAGTAAGAGTGCAGAGAGAGAGAGAGAAAGAGCGCAGAGAGAGAGAGAGAAAGAGCGCAGAGAGAGAGAAAGAGCGCAGAGAAAGAAAGAGAAAGAAAGAGTGCAGAGAGAGAAAGAGCGCAGAGAGAGAAAGAGCGCAGAGAGAGAAAGAGCGCAGAGAGAGAAAGAGCGCAGAGAGAGAAAGAGCGCAGAGAGAGAGCGCAAAGAGAGAGCGCAGAGAGAGAAAGAGCGCAGAGAGAGAGAAAAAGCGCAGAGAGAGAGAAAGAGCGCAAAGAGAGAGAAAGAGCGCAGAGAGAGAGAAAGAGCACAGAGAGAGAGAAAGAGCGCAGAGAGAGAGAAAGAGCGCAGAGAGAGAGAAAGAGCGCAGAGAGAGAGAAAGAGCGCAGAGAGAGAGAAAGAGCGCAGAGAGAGAGAAAGAAAGAGCGCAGAGAGAGAAAGAAAGAGCGCAGAGAGAGAAAGAAAGAGCGCAGAGAGAGAAAGAAAGAGCGCAGAGAGAGAAAGAAAGAGCGCAGAGAGAGAAAGAAAGAGCGCAGAGAGTGAGAGAAAGAGCACAGAGAGAAAGAAAGAGCGCAGAGAGAGAGAGAAAGAAAGAGCGCAGAGAGAGAGAGAGAAAGAAAGAGCGCAGAGAGAGAAAGCGCAGAGAGAGAGAGAGGAAGAAAGAGCGCAGAGAGAGAGAAAGAAAGAGCACAGAGAGAGAAAAAAAGAGAGCAGAGAGAGAAAGAAAGAGCGCAAAGAGAGAAAAAAAGAGCGCAGAGAGAAAGAAAGAAAGAGCGCAGAGAGAAAGATAGAGCGCAGAGAGAGAGAGCGCAGAGAGAGAAAGAGAAAGAAAGAGCGCAGAGAGAGAAAGAGAAAGAAAGAGCGCAGAGAGAGAGAGAGAAAGAGCGCAGAGAGAGAGAGAAAGAGCGCAGAGAGAGAGAAAGAGAAAGAAAGAGCGCAGAGAGAGAAAGAAAGAGCGCAGAGAGAGAGAAAGAGCGCAGAGAGAGAGAAAGAGCGCAGAGAGAGAGAAAGAGCGCAGAGAGAGAGAAAGAGCACAGAGAGAGAGAAAGAGCACAGAGAGAGAGAAAGAAAGAGCGCAGAGAGAGAAAGAAAGAGCGCAGAGAGAGAGAAAGAAAGAGCGCAGAGAGAGAGCGCATAGAGAGAGAGAAAGAGCGCAGAGAGAGAAATAAAGAGCGCAGAGAGAGAAATAAAGAGGGCAGAGAGAGAAATAAAGAGCGCAGAGAAAGAAAGAGCGCAGAGAGAGAGAAAGAAAGAGCGCAGAGAGAGAAAGAAAGAGCGCAAAGAGAGAAAAAAAGAGCGCAAAGAGAGAAAAAAAGAGCGCAGAGAGAAAGAAAGAAAGAGCGCAGAGAGAAAGAAAGAGCGCAGAGAGAGAGAGCGCAGAGAGAGAAAGAGAAAGAAAGAGCGCAGAGAGAGATAGAGAAAGAGCGCCGAGAGAGAGAAAGAGCGCAGAGAGAGAGAAAGAGAAAGAAAGAGCGCAGAGAGAGAGAGAGAAAGAGCGCAGAGAGAGAAAGAGCGCAGAGAAAGAAAGAGAAAGAAAGAGCGCAGAGAGAGAAAGAGCGCAGGGAGAGAGAGAGCGCAGAGAGAGAAAGAGCGCAGAGAAAGAAAGAGAAAGAAAGAGCGCAGAGAGAGAAAGAGAGATCGCAGAGAGAGAAAGAGCGCAGAGATAGAAAGAAAGAAAGAGCGCAGAGAGAGAAAGAAAGAGCGCAGAGAGAGAGAAAGAGCGCAGAGAGAGAAAGAGAAAGTAAGAGCGCAGAGAGAGAGAGAGAGAAAGAGCGCCGAGAGTGAGAGAAAGAGCGCAGAGAGAGAGAAAGAGCGCAGAGAGAGAGAAAGAGCGCAGAGAAAGAAAGAGAAAGAAAGAGTGCAGAGAGAGAAAGAGCGCAGAGAGAGAAAGAGCGCAGAGAGAGAGCGCAGAGAGAGAGCGCAGAGAGAGAAAGAGCGCAGAGAGAGAGAAAGAGCGCAGAGAGAGAGAAAGAGAGCAAAGAGAGAGAAAGAGCGCAGAGAGAGAGAAAGAGCGCAGAGAGAGAGAAAGAGCGCAGAGAGAGAGAAAGAGCGCAGAGAGAGAGAGAAAGAAAAAGCGCAGAGAGAGAAAGAAAGAGCGCAGAGAGAGAAAGAAAGAGCGCAGAGAGAGAAAGAAAGAGCGCAGAGAGAGAAAGAAAGAGCGCAGAGAGAGAAAGAAAGAGCGCAGAGAGTGAGAGAGAAAGAGCACAGAGAGAAAGAAAGAGCGCAGAGAGATAGAGAAAGAAAGAGCGCAGAGAGAGAGAAAGAAAGAGCGCAGAGAGAGAAAGAGCGCAGAGAGAGAGAGGAAGAAAGAGCGCAGAGAGAGAGAAAGAAAGAGCGCAGAGAGAAAGAAAGAGCACATAGAGAGAGAAAGAGCGCAGAGAGAGAGAAAGAAAGAGCGCAGAGAGAGAGAAAGAGCGCAGAGAGAGAGAGAAAGAGCGCAGAGAGAGAAATAAAGAGCGCAGAGAGAGAAAGAAAGAGCGCAGAGAAAGAAAGAGCGCAGAGAGAGAGAAAGAAAGAGCGCAGAGAGAGAAAGAAAGAGAGCAGAGAGAGAAAGAAAGAGAGCAGAGAGAGAAAGAAAGAGCGCAAAGAGAGAAAAAAAGAGCGCAGAGAGAAAGAAAGAAAGAGCGCAGAGAGAAAGAAAGAGCGCAGAGAGAGAGAGCGCAGAGAGAAAGAGAAAGAAAGAGCGCAGAGAGAGAGAGAGAAAGAGCGCAGAGAGAGAGAAAGAGAAAGAAAGAGCACAGAGAGAGAGAGAGAGAAAGAGCGCCGAGAGAGAGAGAGAGAGCGCAGAGAGAGAGAAAGAAAGAGCGCAGAGAGAGAAAGTGCGCAGAGAGAGAAAGTTCGCAGAGAGAGAAAGAGTGCAGAGAGAAAGAAAGAGCGCAGAGAGAGAGAGAGAGAAAGAGCGCAAAGAGAGAAAAAAAGAGCGCAGAAAGAAAGAAACAGCGCAGAGAGAAAGAAAGAAAGAGCGCAGAGAGAGAGAAAGAGCGCAGAGAGAGAGAGAGAGAAAGAATAAGCGCAGAGAAAGAAAGAGCGCAGAGAGAAGAAGAAAGAGCGCAGAGAGAGAGAGAGAGCGCAGAGAGAGAGAAAGAGCGCAGAGAAAGAAAGAGAAAGAAAGAGCGCAGAGAGAGAAAGAGCGCAGAGAGAGAAAGAGCGCAGAGAGAGAAAGAGCGCAGAGAGAGAGAGCGCAGAGAGAGAGCGCAGAGAGAGAGCGCAGAGAGAAAGAAAGAGCGCAGAGAGAGAGAAAGAGCGCAGAGAGAGAGAAAGAGCGCAGAGAGAGAGAAAGAGCGCAGAGAGAGAGAAAGAGCGCAGAGAGAGAGAAAGAGCGCAGAGAGAGAAAGAAAGAGCGCAGAGAGAGAAAGAAAGAGCGCAGAGAGAGAAAGAAAGAGCGCAGAGAGAGAAAGAAAGAGCGCAGAGAGAGAAAGAAAGAGCGCAGAGAGAGAAAGAAAGAGCGCAGAGAGAGAAAGAAAGAGCGCAGAGAGTGAGAGAGAAAGAGCACAGAGAGAAAGAAAGAGCGCAGAGAGAGAGAAAGAAAGAGCGCAGAGAGAGAGAGAAAGAAAGAGCGCAGAGAGAGAGAGAAAGAAAGAGCGCAGAGAGAGAAAGAGCGCAGAGAGAGAGAGGAAGAAAGAGCGCAGAGAGAGAGAGAAAGAAAGAGCGCAGAGAGAAAGAAAGAGCACATAGAGAGAGAAAGAGCGCAGAGAGAGAGAGAAAGAGCGCAGAGAGAGAAATAAAGAGCACAGAGAGAGAAAGAAAGAGCGCAGAGAAAGAAAGAGCGCAGAGAGAGAGAAAGAAAGAGCGCAGAGAGAGAAAGAAAGAGAGCAGAGAGAGAAACAAAGGGAGCAGAGAGAGAAAGAAAGAGCGCGAAGTGAGAAAAAAAGAGCGCAGAGAGAAAGAAAGAAAGAGCGCAGAGAGAAAGAAAGAGCGCAGAGAGAGAGAGAGAGCGCAGAGAGAAAGAGAAAGAAAGAGCGCAGAGAGAGAGAGAGAAAGAGCGCCGAGAGAGAGAGAGAGAGCGCAGAGAGAGAGAAAGAGAAAGAAAGAGCGCAGAGAGAGAAAGTGCGCAGAGAGAGAAAGAGCGCAGAGAGAAAGAAAGAGCGCAGAGAGAGAGAGAGAAAGAAAAAGCGCAGAGAAAGAAAGAGCGCAGAGAGAGGAAGAAAGAGCGCAGAGAGAGAGAGAAAGAAAGAGCGCAGAGAGAGAGAAAGAGCGCAGAGAGAGAGAGAAAGAACGCAGAGAGAGAGAAAGAGCGCAGAGAGAAAGAAAGTGCGCAGAGAGAGAGAAAGAGCGCAGAGAGAGAGAGAGAAAGAAAGAGCACAGAGAGAGAGAGCGCAGAGAGAGAAAGAGAAAGAAAGAGCGCAGAGAGAGAGAGAAAGAGCGCAGAGAGAGAGAAAGAGAAAGAAATAGCACAGAGAGAGAAAGAAAGAGCTCAGAGAGAGAAAGAAAGAGCGCAGAGAGAGAGAAAGAGCGCAGAGAGAGAGAAAGAGCGCAGAGAGAGAGAAAGAGCACAGAGAGAGAGAAAGAGCACAGAGAGAGAGAAAGAAAGAGCGCAGAGAGAGAAAGAGCGCAGAGAGTGAAAGAAAGAGCGCAGAGAGAGAGAAAGAAAGAGCGCAGAGAGAGAGCGCAGAGAGAGAGAGAAAGAGCGCAGAGAGAGAAATAGAGCGCAGAGAGAGAAATAAAGAGCGCAGAGAGAGAAATAAAGAGCGCAGAGAGAGAGCGCAGAGAGAGAAAGAGAAAGAAAGAGCGCAGAGAGAGAGAGAGAGAGAAAGAGCGCCGAGAGAGAGAAAGAGAAAGAGCGCCGAGAGAGAGAAAGAGCGCAGAGAGAGAGAAAGAGAAAGAAAGAGCGCAGAGAGAGAGAGAGAAAGAGCGCAGAGAGAGAAAGAAAGAGCGCAGAGAAAGAAAGAGCGCAGAGAAAGAAAGAGCGCAGAGAGAGAGAAAGAAAGAGCGCAGAGAGAGAAAGAAAGAGAGCAGAGAGAGAAAGAAAGAGCGCAAAGAGAGAAAAAAAGAGCGCAAAGAGAGAAAAAAAGAGCGCAGAGAGAAAGAAAGAAAGAGCGCAGAGAGAGAGCGCAGAGAGAGAAAGAGAAAGAAAGAGCGCAGAGAGAGAGAGAAAGAGCGCAGAGAGAGAGAAAGAGAAAGAAAGAGCACAGAGAGAGAAAGGAAGAGCGCAGAGAGAGAAAGAAAGAGCGCAGAGAGAGAGAAAGAGCGCAGAGAGAGAGAAAGAGCACAGAGAGAGAGAAAGAGCACAGAGAGAGAGAAAGAAAGAGCGCAGAGAGAGAAAGAGCGCAGAGAGAGAATGAAAGAGCGCAGAGAGAGAGAAAGAAAGAGCGCAGAGAGAGAGCGCAGAGAGAGAGAGAAAGAGCGCAGAGAGAGAAATAAAGAGCGCAGAGAGAGAAATAAAGAGCGCAGAGAGAGAGAGCGCAGAAAGAGAAAGAGAAAGAAAGAGCGCAGAGAGAGAGAGAGAGAAAGAGCGCCAAGAGAGAGAAAGAGCGCAGAGAGAGAGAAAGAGAAAGAAAGAGCGCAGAGAGAGAGAGAGAGAAAGAGCGCAGAGAGAGAGAAAGAGCGCAGAGAAAGAAAGAGAAAGAAAGAGCGCAGAGAGAGAAAGAGCGCAGAGAGAGAAAGAGCGCAGAGAGAGAAATAAAGAGCGCAGAGAGAGAAATAAAGAGCGCAGAGAGAGAAATAAAGAGCGCAGAGAGAGAAATAAAGAGCGCAGAGAGAGAAATAAAGAGCGCAGAGAGAGAAATAAAGAGCGCAGAGAAAGAAATAAAGAGCGCAGAGAAAGAAAGAGTGCAGAGAGAGAGAAAGAAAGAGCGCAGAGAGAGAGAGAAAGAAAGAGCGCAGAGAGAGAGAGAAAGAAAGAGCACAGAGAGAGAAAGAAATAGCGCAGAGAGAGAGAAAGAGCGCAGAGAGAGAGAAAGAGCGCAGAGAGAAAGAGAAAGTAAGAGCGCAGAGAGAGAGAGAGAAAGAGCGCAGAGAGAGAGAGAGAAAGAGCGCAGAGAGAGAGAAAGAGCGCAGAGAAAGAAAGAGAAAGAAAGAGTGCAGAGAGAGAAAGAGCGCAGAGAGAGAAAGAGCGCAGAGAGAGAAAGAGCGCAGAGAGAGAAAGAGCGCAGAGAGAGAAAGAGCGCAGAGAGAGAGCGCAGAGAGAGAGCGCAGAGAGAGAAAGAGCGCAGAGAGAGAGAAAAAGCGCAGAGAGAGAGAAAGAGCGCAAAGAGAGAGAAAGAGCGCAGAGAGAGAGAAAGAGCACAGAGAGAGAGAAAGAGCGCAGAGAGAGAGAAAGAGCGCAGAGAGAGAGAAAGAGCGCAGAGAGAGAGAAAGAGCGCAGAGAGAGAGAAAGAAAGAGCGCAGAGAGAGAAAGAAAGAGCGCAGAGAGAGAAAGAAAGAGCGCAGAGAGAGAAAGAAAGAGCGCAGAGAGAGAAAGAAAGAGCGCAGAGAGAGAAAGAAAGAGCGCAGAGAGTGAGAGAAAGAAAGAGCGCAGAGAGAGAAAGCGCAGAGAGAGAGAGAGGAAGAAAGAGCGCAGAGAGAGAGAAAGAAAGAGCACAGAGAGAGAAAAAAAGAGAGCAGAGAGAGAAAGAAAGAGCGCAAAGAGAGAAAAAAAGAGCGCAGAGAGAAAGAAAGAAAGAGCGCAGAGAGAAAGATAGAGCGCAGAGAGAGATAGCGCAGAGAGAGAAAGAGAAAGAAAGAGCGCAGAGAGAGAAAGAGAAAGAAAGAGCGCAGAGAGAGAGAGAGAAAGAGCGCAGAGAGAGAGAGAAAGAGCGCAGAGAGAGAGAAAGAGAAAGAAAGAGCGCAGAGAGAGAAAGAAAGAGCGCAGAGAGAGAGAAAGAGCGCAGAGAGAGAGAAAGAGCGCAGAGAGAGAGAGAAAGAAAGAGCGCAGAGAGAGAGAGAAAGAAAGAGCGCAGAGAGAGAAAGCGCAGAGAGAGAGAGAGGAAGAAAGAGCGCAGAGAGAGAGAAAGAAAGAGCACAGAGAGAGAAAAAAAGAGAGCAGAGAGAGAAAGAAAGAGCGCAAAGAGAGAAAAAAAGAGCGCAGAGAGAAAGAAAGAAAGAGCGCAGAGAGAAAGATAGAGCGCAGAGAGAGAGAGCGCAGAGAGAGAAAGAGAAAGAAAGAGCGCAGAGAGAGAAAGAGAAAGAAAGAGCGCAGAGAGAGAGAGAGAAAGAGCGCAGAGAGAGAGAGAAAGAGAACAGAGAGAGAGAAAGAGAAAGAAAGAGCGCAGAGAGAGAAAGAAAGAGCGCAGAGAGAGAGAAAGAGCGCAGAGAGAGAGAAAGAGCGCAGAGAGAGAGAAAGAGCGCAGAGAGAGAGAAAGAGCACAGAGAGAGAGAAAGAGCACAGAGAGAGAGAAAGAAAGAGCGCAGAGAGAGAAAGAAAGAGCGCAGAGAGAGAGAAAGAAAGAGCGCAGAGAGAGAGCGCATAGAGAGAGAGAAAGAGCGCAGAGAGAGAAATAAAGAGCGCAGAGAGAGAAATAAAGAGGGCAGAGAGAGAAATAAAGAGCGCAGAGAAAGAAAGAGCGCAGAGAGAGAGAAAGAAAGAGCGCAGAGAGAGAAAGAAAGAGCGCAAAGAGAGAAAAAAAGAGCGCAAAGAGAGAAAAAAAGAGCGCAGAGAGAAAGAAAGAAAGAGCGCAGAGAGAAAGAAAGAGCGCAGAGAGAGAGAGCGCAGAGAGAGAAAGAGAAAGAAAGAGCGCAGAGAGAGATAGAGAAAGAGCGCCGAGAGAGAGAAAGAGCGCAGAGAGAGAGAAAGAGAAAGAAAGAGCGCAGAGAGAGAGAGAGAAAGAGCGCAGAGAGAGAAAGAGCGCAGAGAAAGAAAGAGAAAGAAAGAGCGCAGAGAGAGAAAGAGCGCAGGGAGAGAGAGAGCGCAGAGAGAGAAAGAGCGCAGAGAAAGAAAGAGAAAGAAAGAGCGCAGAGAGAGAAAGAGAGATCGCAGAGAGAGAAAGAGCGCAGAGATAGAAAGAAAGAAAGAGCGCAGAGAGAGAAAGAAAGAGCGCAGAGAGAGAGAAAGAGCGCAGAGAGAGAAAGAGAAAGTAAGAGCGCAGAGAGAGAGAGAGAGAAAGAGCGCAGAGAGTGAGAGAAAGAGCGCAGAGAGAGAGAAAGAGCGCAGAGAGAGAGAAAGAGCGCAGAGAAAGAAAGAGAAAGAAAGAGTGCAGAGAGAGAAAGAGCGCAGAGAGAGAAAGAGCGCAGAGAGAGAGCGCAGAGAGAGAGCGCAGAGAGAGAAAGAGCGCAGAGAGAGAGAAAGAGCGCAGAGAGAGAGAAAGAGAGCAAAGAGAGAGAAAGAGCGCAGAGAGAGAGAAAGAGCGCAGAGAGAGAGAAAGAGCGCAGAGAGAGAGAAAGAGCGCAGAGAGAGAGAAAGAAAAAGCGCAGAGAGAGAAAGAAAGAGCGCAGAGAGAGAAAGAAAGAGCGCAGAGAGAGAAAGAAAGAGCGCAGAGAGAGAAAGAAAGAGCGCAGAGAGAGAAAGAAAGAGCGCAGAGAGTGAGAGAGAAAGAGCACAGAGAGAAAGAAAGAGCGCAGAGAGATAGAGAAAGAAAGAGCGCAGAGAGAGAGAAAGAAAGAGCGCAGAGAGAGAAAGAGCGCAGAGAGAGAGAGGAAGAAAGAGCGCAGAGAGAGAGAAAGAAAGAGCGCAGAGAGAAAGAAAGAGCACATAGAGAGAGAAAGAGCGCAGAGAGAGAGAAAGAAAGAGCGCAGAGAGAGAGAAAGAGCGCAGAGAGAGAGAGAAAGAGCGCAGAGAGAGAAATAAAGAGCGCAGAGAGAGAAAGAAAGAGCGCAGAGAAAGAAAGAGCGCAGAGAGAGAGAAAGAAAGAGCGCAGAGAGAGAAAGAAAGAGAGCAGAGAGAGAAAGAAAGAGAGCAGAGAGAGAAAGAAAGAGCGCAAAGAGAGAAAAAAAGAGCGCAGAGAGAAAGAAAGAAAGAGCGCAGAGAGAAAGAAAGAGCGCAGAGAGAGAGAGCGCAGAGAGAAAGAGAAAGAAAGAGCGCAGAGAGAGAGAGAGAAAGAGCGCAGAGAGAGAGAAAGAGAAAGAAAGAGCACAGAGAGAGAGAGAGAGAAAGAGCGCCGAGAGAGAGAGAGCGCAGAGAGAGAGAAAGAAAGAGCGCAGAGAGAGAAAGTGCGCAGAGAGAGAAAGTTCGCAGAGAGAGAAAGAGTGCAGAGAGAAAGAAAGAGCGCAGAGAGAGAGAGAAAGAGCGCAAAGAGAGAAAAAAAGAGCGCAGAAAGAAAGAAACAGCGCAGAGAGAAAGAAAGAAAGAGCGCAGAGAGAGAGAAAGAGCGCAGAGAGAGAGAGAGAAAGAAAAAGCGCAGAGAAAGAAAGAGCGCAGAGAGAAGAAGAAAGAGCGCAGAGAGAGAGAGAGAGCGCAGAGAGAGAGAAAGAGCGCAGAGAAAGAAAGAGAAAGAAAGAGCGCAGAGAGAGAAAGAGCGCAGAGAGAGAAAGAGCGCAGAGAGAGAAAGAGCGCAGAGAGAGAAAGAGCGCAGAGAGAGAGAGAGCGCAGAGAGAGAGCGCAGAGAGAAAGAAAGAGCGCAGAGAGAGAGAAAGAGCGCAGAGAGAGAGAAAGAGCGCAGAGAGAGAGAAAGAGCGCAGAGAGAGAAAGAAAGAGCGCAGAGAGAGAAAGAAAGAGCGCAGAGAGAGAAAGAAAGAGCGCAGAGAGAGAAAGAAAGAGCGCAGAGAGAGAAAGAAAGAGCGCAGAGAGAGAAAGAAAGAGCGCAGAGAGAGAAAGAAAGAGCGCAGAGAGTGAGAGAGAAAGAGCACAGAGAGAAAGAAAGAGCGCAGAGAGAGAGAAAGAAAGAGCGTAGAGAGAGAGAGAAAGAAAGAGCGCAGAGAGAGAGAGAAAGAAAGAGCGCAGAGAGAGAAAGAGCGCAGAGAGAGAGAGGAAGAAAGAGCGCAGAGAGAGAGAGAAAGAAAGAGCGCAGAGAGAAAGAAAGAGCACATAGAGAGAGAAAGAGCGCAGAGAGAGAGAGAAAGAGCGCAGAGAGAGAAATAAAGAGCACAGAGAGAGAAAGAAAGAGCGCAGAGAAAGAAAGAGCGCAGAGAGAGAGAAAGAAAGAGCGCAGAGAGAGAAAGAAAGAGAGCAGAGAGAGAAACAAAGGGAGCAGAGAGAGAAAGAAAGAGCGCGAAGTGAGAAAAAAAGAGCGCAGAGAGAAAGAAAGAAAGAGCGCAGAGAGAGAGAGAGAGCGCAGAGAGAAAGAGAAAGAAAGAGCGCAGAGAGAGAGAGAGAGAAAGAGCGCCGAGAGAGAGAGAGAGCGCGCAGAGAGAGAGAAAGAGAAAGAAATAGCGCAGAGAGAGAAAGTGCGCAGAGAGAGAAAGAGCGCAGAGAGAGAGAGAGCGCAGAGAGAGGAAGAAAGAGCGCAGAGAGAGAGAGAAAGAAAGAGCGCAGAGAGAGAGAAAGAGCGCAGAGAGAGAGAGAAAGAACGCAGAGAGAGAGAAAGAGCGCAGAGAGAAAGAAAGTGCGCAGAGAGAGAGAAAGAGCGCAGAGAGAGAGAGAGAAAGAAAAAGCGCAGAGAAAGAAAGAGCGCAGAGAGAGGAAGAAAGAGCGCAGAGAGAGAGAGAGAGAGAAAGAGCGCAGAGAGAGAGAAAGAGCGCAGAGAGAGAGAAAGAGCGCAGAGAGAGATAGCGCGCAGAGAAAGAGAAAGAGCGCAGAGAGAGAGAAAGAGCGCAGAGAGAGAAATAAAGAGCGCAGAGAGAGAAATAAAGAGCGCAGAGAAATAAAGAGCGCAGAGAAAGAAAGAGCGCAGAGAGAGAGAAAGAAAGAGCGCAGAGAGAGAAAAAAGAGCGCAAAGAGAGAAAAAAAGAGCGCAAAGAGAGAAAAAAAGAGTGCAAAGAGAAAGAAAGAAAGAGCGCAGAGAGAAAGAAAGAGCGCAGATAGAGAGCGCAGAGAGAGAAAGAGAAAGAAAGAGCGCAGAGAGAGAGAGAGAGAAAGAGCGCCGAGAGAGAGAAAGAGCGCAGAGAGAGAGAAAGAGAAAGAAAGAGCGCAGAGAGAGAGAAAGAGAGAGAAAGAGCGCAGAGAGAGAGAGAGAAAGAGCGCAGAGAGAGAGAAAGAGCGCAGAGAAAGAAAGAGAAAGAAAGAGCGCAGAGAGAGAAAGAGCGCAGAGAGAGAGAGAGCGCAGAGAGAGAAAGAGCGCAGAGAAAGAAAGAGAAAGAAAGAGCGCAGAGAGAGAAAGAGAGAGCGCAGAGAGAGAAAGAAAGAGCGCAGAAAGAAAGAAAGAGCGCAGAGAGAGAGAAAGAAAGAGCGCAGAGAGAGAGAAAGAAAGAGCGCAGAGAGAGAGAGAAAGAACGCAGAGAGAGAGAGCGCAGAGAGAGAAAGAGCGCAGAGAAAGAAAGAGAAAGAAAGAGCGCAGAGAGAGAAAGAGAGAGCGCAGAGAGAGAGAAAGAGCGCAGAGAGAGAGAAAGAGCGCAGAGAAAGAGAAAGAGCGCAGAGAGACAGAAAGAGCGCAGAGAGAGAAATAAAGAGCGCAGAGAGAGAAATAAAGAGCGCAGAGAGAGAAATAAAGAGCGCAGAGAGAGAAATAAAGAGCGCAGAGAAATAAAGAGCGCAGAGAAAGAAAGAGCGCAGAGAGAGAAAGAAAGAGCGCAGAGAGAGAAAGAAAGAGCGCAAAGAGAGAAAAAAAGAGCGCAAAGAGAGAAAAAAAGAGCGCAGAGAGAAAGAAAGAAAGAGCGCAGAGAGAAAGAAAGAGCGCAGATAGAGAGCGCAGAGAGAGAAAGAGAAAGAAAGAGCGCAGAGAGAGAGAGAGAGAAAGAGCGCCGAGAGAGAGAAAGAGCGCAGAGAGAGAGAAAGAGAAAGAAAGAGCGCAGAGAGAGAGAGAGAGAAAGAGCGCAGAGAGAGAGAAAGAGCGCAGAGAAAGAAAGAGAAAGAAAGAGCGCAGAGAGAGAAAGAGTGCAGAGAGAGAGAGAGCGCAGAGAGAGAAAGAGCGCAGAGAAAGAAAGAGAAAGAAAGAGCGCAGAGAGAGAAAGAAAGAGCGCAGAGAGAAAGAAAGAAAGAGCGCAGAGAGAGAGAAAGAGCGCAGAGAGAGAAAGAGAAAGAAAGAGCGCAGAGAGAGAGAGAGAAAGAGCGCAGAGAGAGAGAGAAAGAGCGCAGAGAGAGAGAAAGAGCGCAGATAAAGAAAGAGAAAGAAAGAGCGCAGAGAGAGAAAGAGCGCAGAGAGAGAAAGAGCGTAGAGAGAGAGAGCGCAGAGAGAGAAAGAGCGCAGAGTGAAAGAAAGAGCGCAGAGAGAGAGAGAATGAGCGCAGAGAGAGAGAGAGCGCAGAGAGAGAGAAAGAGCGCAGAGAGAGAGAGAAAGAAAGAGCACAGAGAGAGAAAGAGCGCAGAGAGAGAGAGGATGAAAGAGCGCAGAGAGAGAGAGAAAGAAAGAGCGCAGAGAGAAAGAAAGAGCACATAGAGAGAGAAAGAGCGCAGAGAGAGAGAGAAAGAGCGCAGAGAGAGAAATAAAGAGCACAGAGAGAGAAAGAAAGAGCGCAGAGAAAGAAAGAGCGCAGAGAGAGAGAAAGAAAGAGCGCAGAGAGAGAAAGAAAGAGAGCAGAGAGAGAAACAAAGGGAGCAGAGAGAGAAAGAAAGAGCGCGAAGTGAGAAAAAAGAGCGCAGAGAGAAAGAAAGAAAGAGCGCAGAGAGAAAGAAAGAGCGCAGAGAGAGAGAGAGAGCGCAGAGAGAAAGAGAAAGAAAGAGCGCAGAGAGAGAGGGAGAAAGAGCGCCGAGAGAGAGAGAGAGAGAGCGCAGAGAGAGAGAAAGAGAAAGAAAGAGCGCAGAGAGAGAAAGTGCGCAGAGAGAGAAAGAGCGCAGAGAGAAAGAAAGAGCGCAGAGAGAGAGAGAGAAAGAAAAAGCGCAGAGAAAGAAAGAGCGCAGAGAGAGGAAGAAAGAGCGCAGAGAGAGAGAGAAAGAAAGAGCGCAGAGAGAGAGAAAGAGCGCAGAGAGAGAGAGAAAGAACGCAGAGAGAGAGAAAGAGTGCAGAGAGAAAGAAAGTGCGCAGAGAGAGAGAAAGAGCGCAGAGAGAGAGAGAGAAAGAAAAAGCGCAGAGAAAGAAAGAGCGCAGAGAGAGGAAGAAAGAGCGCAGAGAGAGAGAGAGAAAGAAAGAGCGCAGAGAGAGAGAAAGAGCGCAGAGAGAGAGAGAAAGAACGCAGAGAGAAAGATAGAGCGCAGAGAGAGAGAGAAAGAGCGCAGAGAGAGAGAAAAAGCGCAGAGAGAGAGAAAGAGCGCAGAGAGAGAGAGAGCGCAGAGAAAGAGAAAGAGCGCAGAGAGAGAGAAAGAGCGCAAAGAGAGAAAAAAAGAGCGCAGAGAGAGAAAAAAGAGCGCAAAGAGAGAAAAAAAGAGCGCAAAGAGAGAAAAAAAGAGCGCAAAGAGAAAGAAAGAAAGAGCGCAGAGAGAAAGAAAGAGCGCAGATAGAGAGCGCAGAGAGAGAAAGAGAAAGAAAGAGCGCAGAGAGAGAGAGAGAGAAAGAGCGCCGAGAGAGAGAAAGAGCGCAGAGAGAGAGAAAGAGAAAGAAAGAGCGCAGAGAGAGAGAGAGAAAGAGCGCAGAGAGAGAGAAAGAGCGCAGAGAAAGAAAGAGAAAGAAAGAGCGCAGAGAGAGAAAGAGCGCAGAGAGAGAGAGAGCGCAGAGAGAGAAAGAGCGCAGAGAAAGAAAGAGAAAGAAAGAGCGCAGAGAGAGAAAGAGAGAGCGCAGAGAGAGAAAGAAAGAGCGCAGAAAGAAAGAAAGAGCGCAGAGAGAGAGAAAGAAAGAGCACAGAGAGAGAGAAAGAAAGAGCGCAGAGAGAGAGAGAAAGAACGCAGAGAGAGAGAGCGCAGAGAGAGAAAGAGCGCAGAGAAAGAAAGAGAAAGAAAGAGCGCAGAGAGAGAAAGAGAGAGCGCAGAGAGAGAGAAAGAGCGCAGAGAGAGAGAAAGAGCGCAGAGAGAGAGAAAGAGCGCAGAGAAAGAGAAAGAGCGCAGAGAGAGAGAAAGAGCGCAGAGAGAGAAATAAAGAGCGCAGAGAGAGAAATAAAGAGCGCAGAGAGAGAAATAAAGAGCGCAGAGAGAGAAATAAAGAGCGCAGAGAAATAAAGAGCGCAGAGAAAGAAAGAGCGCAGAGAGAGAAAGAAAGAGCGCAGAGAGAGAAAGAAAGAGCGCAAAGAGAGAAAAAAAGAGCGCAAAGAGAGAAAAAAAGAGCGCAGAGAGAAAGAAAGAAAGAGCGCAGAGAGAAAGAAAGAGCGCAGATAGAGAGCGCAGAGAGAGAAAGAGAAAGAAAGAGCGCAGAGAGAGAGAGAGAGAAAGAGCGCCGAGAGAGAGAAAGAGCGCAGAGAGAGAGAAAGAGAAAGAAAGAGCGCAGAGAGAGAGAGAGAGAAAGAGCGCAGAGAGAGAGAAAGAGCGCAGAGAAAGAAAGAGAAAGAAAGAGCGCAGAGAGAGAAAGAGTGCAGAGAGAGAGAGAGCGCAGAGAGAGAAAGAGCGCAGAGAAAGAAAGAGAAAGAAAGAGCGCAGAGAGAGAAAGAAAGAGCGCAGAAAGAAAGAAAGAGCGCAGAGAGAAAGAAAGAGCGCAGAGAGAGAGAAAGAGCGCAGAGAGAGAAAGAGAAAGAAAGAGCGCAGAGAGAGAGAGAGAAAGAGCGCAGAGAGAGAGAGAAAGAGCGCAGAGAGAGAGAGCGCAGATAAAGAAAGAGAAAGAAAGAGCGCAGAGAGAGAAAGAGCGCAGAGAGAGAAAGAGCGCAGAGAGAGAGAGAGCGCAGAGAGAGAGAGAGCGCAGAGAGAGAGAAAGAGCGCAGAGAGAGAGAAAGAGCGCAGAGAGCGAGAGAAAGAGCGCAGAGAGAGAGAAAGAGCGCAGAGAGAGAGAAAGAGCGCAGAGAGAAAGAAAGAGCGCAGAGAGAGAGCGCAGAGAGAGAGAGAAAGAGCGCAGAGAGAGAGAGAAAGAGCGCAGAGAGAGAAATAAAGAGCGCAGAGAGAGAAATAAAGAGCGCAGAGAGAGAAATAAAGAGCGCAGAGAAAGAAAGAGCGCAGAGAGAGAGAAAGAAAGAGCGCAGAGAGAGAAAGAAAGAGCGCAAAGAGAGAAAAAAAGAGCGCAAAGAGAGAAAAAAAGAGCGCAGAGAGAAAGAAAGAAAGAGCGCAGAGAGAAAGAAAGAGCGCAGAGAGAGAGAGCGCAGAGAGAGAAAGAGAAAGAAAGAGCGCAGAGAGAGAGAGAAAGAGCGCCGAGAGAGAGAAAGAGCGCAGAGGGAGAGAAAGAGAAAGAAAGAGCGCAGAGAGAGAAAATGCGCAGAGAGAGAAAGAGCGCAGAGAGAAAGAAAGAGCGCAGAGAGAGAGAGAGAGAGCGCAGAGAGAGAAAGAAAGAGCACAAAGAGAGAAAAAAAGAGCGCAGAAAGAAAGAAAAAGCGCAGAGAGAAAGAAAGAAAGAGCGCAGAGAGAGAGAAAGAGCGCAGAGAGAGAAAGAGAAAGAAAGAGCGCAGAGAGAGAGAGAGAAAGAGCGCAGAGAGAGAGAGAAAGAGCGCAGAGAGAGAGAGCGCAGAGAAAGAAAGAGAAGGAAAGAGCGCAGAGAGTGAAAGAGCGCAGAGAGAGAAAGAGCGCAGAGAGAGAAAGAGCGCAGAGAGAGAAAGAGCGCAGAGAGAGAGAAAGAAAGAGCGCAGAGAGAAAGAAAGAGCGCAGAGAGAGAGCGCAGAGAGAGAAAGAGAAAGAAAGAGCGCAGAGAGAGAGAGAAAGAGCGCCGAGAGAGAGAAAGAGCGCAGAGAGAGAGAAAGAGAAAGAAAGAGCGCAGAGAGAGAGAGAGAAAGAGCGCAGAGAGAGAGAAAGAGCGCAGAGAAAGAAAGAGAAAGAAAGAGCGCAGAGAGAGAGAGAGCGCAGAGAGAGAAAGAGCGCAGAGAAAGAAAGAGAAAGAAAGAGCGCAGAGAGAGAAAGAGAGAGCGCAGAGAGAGAAAGAAAGAGCGCAGAAAGATAGAAAGCGCAGAGAGAAAGAAAGAAAGAGCGCAGAGAGAGAGAAAGAGCGCAGAGAGAGAAAGAGAAAGAAAGAGCGCAGAGAGAGAGAGAGAAAGAGCGCAGAGAGAGAGAGAAAGAGCGCAGAGAGAGAGAAAGAGCGCAGAGAAAGAAAGAGAAAGAAAGAGCGCAGAGAGAGAGAGAGCGCAGAGAGAGAAAGAGCGCAGAGAGAAAGAAAGAGCGCAGAGAGAGAGAGAAAGAGCGCAGAGAGAGAGAAAGAGCGCAGAGAGAGAGAAAGAGCGCAGAGAGAAAGAAATAGCGCAGAGAGAAAGAAATAGCGCAGAGAGAGAGAGGAAGAAAGAGCGCAGAGAGAGAGAGAGAAAGAGCGCAGAGAGAGAGAAAGAAAGAGCGCAGAGAGATAGAGAAAGAGCGCAGAGAGAGAGAGAAAGAGCGCAGAGAGAGAAATAAAGAGCGCAGAGAGAGAAAGAAAGAGCGCAGAGAAAGAAAGAGCGCAGAGAGAGAGAAAAAAAGAGCGCAGAGAGAGAAAGAAAGAGAGCAGAGAGAGAGAGAAAGAGCGCAGAGAGAGAGAGAAAGAGCGCAGAGAGAGAGAAAGAGAAAGAAAGAGCACAGAGAGAGAAAGAAAGAGCGCAGAGAGAGAGAAAGAGCACAGAGAGAGAGAAAGAGCGCAGAGAGAGAGAAAGAAAGAGCGCAGAGAGAGAAAGAGCGCAGAGAGAGAAAGAAAGAGCGCAGAGAGAGAGAAAGAAAGAGCGCAGAGAGAGAGCGCAGAGAGAGAAATAAAGAGCGCAGAGAGAGAAATAAAGAGCGCAGAGAAAGAAAGAGCGCAGAGAGAGAGAGAAAGAAAGAGCGCAGAGAGAGAAAGAAAGAGCACAGGGAGAGAAAGAAAGAGCGCAAAGAGAGAAAAAAAGAGCGCAAAGAGAGAAAAAAAGAGCGCAGAGAGAAAGAAAGAAAGAGCGCAGAGAGAAAGAAAGAGCGCAGAGAGAGAGAGAGAGAGCGCAGAGAGAGAAAGAGAAAGAAAGAGCACAGAGAGAGAGAGAGAGAAAGAGCGCCGAGAGAGAGAGAGAGAGAGAGCGCAGAGAGAGAGAAAGAGAAAGAAAGAGCGCAGAGAGAGAAAGTGCGCAGAGAGAGAAAGTGCGCAGAGAGAGAAAGAGCGCAGAGAGAAAGAAAGAGCGCAGAGAGAGAGAGAGAAAGAGTGCAAAGAGAGAAAAAAAGAGCGCAGAAAGAAAGAAACAGCGCAGAGAGAAAGAAAGAAAGAGCGCAGAGAGAGAGAAAGAGCGCAGAGAGAGAAAGAGAAAGAAAGAGCGCAGAGAGAGAGAGAAAGAGCACAGAGAGAGAGAGAAAGAGCGCAAAGAGAGAGAAAGAGCGCAGAGAGAGAAAGAGAAAGAAAGAGCGCAGAGAGAGAAAGAGCGCAGAGAGAGAAAGAGCACAGAGAGAGAAAGAGCGCAGAGAGAGAAAGAGCGCAGAGAGAGAAAGAGCGCAGAGAGAGAAAGAGCGCAGAGAGAAAGAAGAGCGCAGAGAGAGAAAGAGCGCAGAGAGAAAGAAAGAGCGCAGAGAGAAAGAAAGAGCGCAGAGAGAGAGAGAAAGAGCGCAGAGAGAGAGAGAAAGAGCTTAGAGAGAGAGAAAAAAGTGCGCAGAGAGAGAGAAAAAAGAGCGCAGAGAGAAAGAAAGAGCGCAGAGAGAGAAAGAAAGAGCGCAGAGAGTGAGAGAGAAAGAGCGCAGAGAGAGAGAGAAAGAAAGAGCGCAGAGAGAGAGAGAAAGAAAGAGCGCAGAGATAGAAAGAAATAGCGCAGAGAGAGAAAGAAATAGCGCAGAGAGAGAGAAAGAGCGCAGAGAGAGAGGAAGAAAGAGCGCAGAGAGAGAGAAAGAAAGAGCGCAGAGAGAAAGAAAGAGCACATAGAGAGAGAAAGAGCGCAGAGAGAGAGAGAAAGAGCGCAGAGAGAAAGAGAGAGCGCAGAGAGAGAGAGCGCAGACAGAGAGAGCGCAGAGAGAGAGAGCGCAGAGAGAAAGAGAGAGAGCGCAGAGAGAGAGAAAAAAGAGCGCAGAGAGAGAGAAAGAGCGTAGAGAAAAAAAGAGCGCAGAGAGAGAGAGAGGAAGAAAGAGCGCAGACAGAGAAAGAAAGAGCGCAGAGAGAGAAAGAAAGAGCCACACTGTAATGGGGACCGGTTAGACCACAGGGGCCAATGTGAGATTGGGTGGGTCAGGCCGGGCCAGAAATACCGTTACATTTGGAGGCACTGCTGAGATCAGATCTGTCATCAGGACAGGCTCTAGCTAGGCACACTGTGAAATAGGGAGAGTGTCTGCTGCCACTTTGTGCTGCGTAGGGACGGACCTAGGGGTAGTCAGGGGGCTGACGGGATATTGTCAGTTCACAGGGACAACCTAGGGGCCTGAAGGGAGTGAGGGGTCTGGAGCCGGGCTATAGCTGACCGAGTCACCTTGAGGCAGTGCTAGTTGGTAGGATGCCTGTTAACATGGTCAGGAATCCTGGAGAGGGTCTGCGCTAGGCTGACCAAGACAGGTAGACGCCCCAAGTACTGCATGGCAGAGCCAGAGTACCTAGCCCATTCCAGACACTCACCGTAGGGAGCACAGACTGGGAGGAAGGAGTCACAGCAGACACTGAGAGAGTGAGCCTAGCCTGAGGTAGTGCAACACTGGGTCACACCTAGATAAGGTA
Organism: Ascaphus truei; assembly: GCF_040206685.1. NCBI lineage: Eukaryota > Metazoa > Chordata > Amphibia > Anura > Ascaphidae > Ascaphus > Ascaphus truei. The sequence continues at coordinate 411,529 of NW_027454813.1, forward strand.
CACATGTGGTGGTGCATCTGAAGCTAATCTTTATTGTACCGGTGTGGTGGCTGCCCCGCAGAGTGGAGCCCCATGTACGATAACTGTTACGAGAGAGTGGAGGATCCGCGTGGTGCGGAGAACATGAAATGGCGGACAGAGGCTGATGGGGAGGGCACCCGTGGCGTACAACCCACTGAAGAGCAGACTGTCGCCGAATTGTCATTAACGAATCTGCTCTGGAGCGGAGCGAAGGCCGTGGGTGCCCCGTTTTTATCCTGTCTGGGACAGCGAGGGGCCACCCTTGAAGAGTGTGAGGACATTGTAATAATTGGGGGAGAACCCCGTGAGGAGAGCAAACAAATGGACTTTTTGGGCTTAAAAGTCAACCAAAATGGCGGTTCCCGCTTGCTAGGGAAACCGCATGGGCCAGTCGCAGAGAAAATGGCTGACGCAGGACTTGCAAAGAGCTGGCCGGGAATGGCGCGAACAGCAGAGCCCCGCCCTGATGGGGGGCATGGCGCGAAAGCTATAGCTGCGCCGGGATGGACAGTGACTAATTCAGCCCCTGTGCTGAGTCAACCGCTAAGTCTATGGGACCCTCCCCTGATTTCTACCAGGGGGAGTCATTTTCAACTATGGCCTGTGGGGATGCACCCACGGGGCCCAGGGACTGATATCCAGACGGCGCCACTACAAAAAGTAGTTCCGGCCGCGGGAGTGAATTACCAAAAAGAAGGATACTTTGCACGCAAAGCTGCTGCAAGGAGAAGGCGGGAACTAGCCGCGGGAAAAGACTACAGCTCTGAGGAGGAAACTGGCGCGAAAACGCAGACCGCGCCCACCAGGACTGAGAAAGGCGCGGCCTTAATTAAGGGGCATGATATTCCCCTGTGGGACCCGCCCATTATTGCAACCCCTGGGGGCGGGTTTCACTCTCACAACATTATGGCTGGTTGGAGACAGTCCGAACCACAAGTACCGGGTCCATGGTTCTGGCCGTATACTGGGGGGACTGGGACGACTCCCATTAACCCCTGACTATACCGGGGATACGCTTATCACAATGCCTTTCTGGTCTGTGCTGAAGCAGGGCATTCTGGCAGCCAAGTGGCTTGACCTTTATTAGTGAGCCTGGTTACCCCCTCTCGGAACCACAGACTTAGAAATCGCCAGCTCATATACAGTGCATAAAATATATTTATATATATACCCTTATACACCATTTTAATAAAAAATATCACAAAATTCTTCTAAGTCCCTCGGGAAGAGAGAAAGACGCGTACGTTCATTTTCAGAGCTCCTAGACCTTCCTATAAGAAGTTAGCTAAAAAGTAGCTTCGAAAAACGCTTAGGTTAAGTTTCAGAGTTGCTTCTAATGTACCAAAGCTGGACTTAGACATAATTTCACTCTCACAACATTATGGCTGGTTGGAGACAGTCCGAACCACAAGTACCGGGTCCATGGTTCTGGCCGTATACTGGGGGGACGGGGACGACTCCCATTAACCCCTGACTATACCGGGGATACGCTTATCACAATGCCTTTCTGGTCTGTGCTGAAGCAGGGCATTCTGGCAGGCAAGTGGCTTGACCTTTATTAGTGAGCCTGGTTACCCCCTCTCGGAACCACAGACTTAGAAATCGCCAGCTCATATACAGTGCATAAAATATATTTATATATATACCCTTATACACCATTTTAATAAAAAAATATCACAAAATTCTTCTAAGTCTCTCGGGAAGAGTGAAAGACGCGCACGTTCATTTTCAGAGCTCCTAGACCTTCCTATAAGAAGTTAGCCAAAAAGTAGCTTCGAAAAACGCTTAGGTTAAGTTTCAGAGTTGCTTCTAATGTACCAAAGCTGGACTTAGACATAATTTCACTCTCACAACATTATGGCTGGTTGGAGAGGGTCCGAACCACAAGTACCGGGTCCATGGTTCTGGCCGTATACTGGGGGGACGGGGACGACTCCCATTAACCCCTGACTATACCGGGGATACGCTTATCACAATGCCTTTCTGGTCTGTGCTGAAGCAGGGCATTCTGGCAGCCAAGTGGCTTGACCTTTATTAGTGAGCCTGGTTACCCCCTCTCGGAACCACAGACTTAGAAATCGCCAGCTCATATACAGTGCATAAAATATATTTATATATATACCCTTATACACCATTTTAATAAAAAAAATCACAAAATTCTTCTAAGTCTCTCGGGAAGAGTGAAAGACGCGCACGTTCATTTTCAGAGCTCCTAGACCTTCCTATAAGAAGTTAGCCAAAAAGTAGCTTCGAAAAACGCTTAGGTTAAGTTTCAGAGTTGCTTCTAATGTACCAAAGCTGGACTTAGACATAATGTCACTCTCACAACATTATGGCTGGTTGGAGACAGTCCGAACCACAAGTACCGGGTCCATGGTTCTGGCCGTATACTGGGGGGACGGGGACGACTCCCATTAACCCCTGACTATACCGGGGATACGCTTATCACAATGCCTTTCTGGTCTGTGCTGAAGCAGGGCATTCTGGCAGCCAAGTGGCTTGACCTTTATTAGTGAGCCTGGTTACCCCCTCTCGGAACCACAGACTTAGAAATCGCCAGCTCATATACAGTGCATAAAATATATTTATATATATACCCTTATACACCATTTTAATAAAAAATATCACAAAATTCTTCTAAGTCCCTCGGGAAGAGAGAAAGACGCGTACGTTCATTTTCAGAGCTCCTAGACCTTCCTATAAGAAGTTAGCCAAAAAGTAGCTTCGAAAAACGCTTAGGTTAAGTTTCAGAGTTGCTTCTAATGTACCAAAGCTGGACTTAGACATAATTTCACTCTCACAACATTATGGCTGGTTGGAGAGGGTCCGAACCACAAGTACCGGGTCCATGGTTCTGGCCGTATACTGGGGGGACGGGGACGACTCCCATTAACCCCTGACTATACCGGGGATACGCTTATCACAATGCCTTTCTGGTCTGTGCTGAAGCAGGGCATTCTGGCAGCCAAGTGGCTTGACCTTTATTAGTGAGCCTGGTTACCCCCTCTCGGAACCACAGACTTAGAAATCGCCAGCTCATATACAGTGCATAAAATATATTTATATATATACCCTTATACACCATTTTAATAAAAAAATATCACAAAATTCTTCTAAGTCTCTCGGGAAGAGTGAAAGACGCGCACGTTCATTTTCAGAGCTCCTAGACCTTCCTATAAGAAGTTAGCCAAAAAGTAGCTTCGAAAAACGCTTAGGTTAAGTTTCAGAGTTGCTTCTAATGTACCAAAGCTGGACTTAGACATAATGTCACTCTCACAACATTATGGCTGGTTGGAGACAGTCCGAACCACAAGTACCGGGTCCATGGTTCTGGCCGTATACTGGGGGGACGGGGACGACTCCCATTAACCCCTGACTATACCGGGGATACGCTTATCACAATGCCTTTCTGGTCTGTGCTGAAGCAGGGCATTCTGGCAGCCAAGTGGCTTGACCTTTATTAGTGAGCCTGGTTACCCCCTCTCGGAACCACAGACTTAGAAATCGCCAGCTCATATACAGTGCATAAAATATATTTATATATATACCCTTATACACCATTTTAATAAAAAAATATCACAAAATTCTTCTAAGTCTCTCGGGAAGAGTGAAAGACGCGCACGTTCATTTTCAGAGCTCCTAGACCTTCCTATAAGAAGTTAGCCAAAAAGTAGCTTCGAAAAACGCTTAGGTTAAGTTTCAGAGTTGCTTCTAATGTACCAAAGCTGGACTTAGACATAATTTCACTCTCACAACATTATGGCTGGTTGGAGACAGTCCGAACCACAAGTACCGGGTCCATGGTTCTGGCCGTATACTGGGGGGACGGGGACGACTCCCATTAACCCCTGACTATACCGGGGATACGCTTATCACAATGCCTTTCTGGTCTGTGCTGAAGCAGGGCATTCTGGCAGCCAAGTGGCTTGACCTTTATTAGTGAGCCTGGTTACCCCCTCTCGGAACCACAGACTTAGAAATCGCCAGCTCATATACAGTGTATAAAATATATTTATATATATACCCTTATACACCATTTTAATAAAAAAATATCACAAAATTCTTCTAAGTCTCTCGGGAAGAGTGAAAGACGCGCACGTTCATTTTCAGAGCTCCTAGACCTTCCTATAAGAAGTTAGCCAAAAAGTAGCTTCGAAAAACGCTTAGGTTAAGTTTCAGAGTTGCTTCTAATGTACCAAAGCTGGACTTAGACATAATGTCACTCTCACAACATTATGGCTGGTTGGAGACAGTCCGAACCACAAGTACCGGGTCCATGGTTCTGGCCGTATACTGGGGGGACGGGGACGACTCCCATTAACCCCTGACTATACCGGGGATACGCTTATCACAATGCCTTTCTGGTCTGTGCTGAAGCAGGGCATTCTGGCAGCCAAGTGGCTTGACCTTTATTAGTGAGCCTGGTTACCCCCTCTCGGAACCACAGACTTAGAAATCGCCAGCTCATATACAGTGCATAAAATATATTTATATATACCCTTATACACCATTTTAATAAAAAAATATCACAAAATTCTTCTAAGTCTCTCGGGAAGAGTGAAAGACGCGCACGTTCATTTTCAGAGCTCCTAGACCTTCCTATAAGAAGTTAGCCAAAAAGTAGCTTCGAAAAACGCTTAGGTTAAGTTTCAGAGTTGCTTCTAATGTACCAAAGCTGGACTTAGACATAATTTCACTCTCACAACATTATGGCTGGTTGGAGACAGTCCGAACCACAAGTACCGGGTCCATGGTTCTGGCCGTATACTGGGGGGACGGGGACGACTCCCATTAACCCCTGACTATACCGGGGATACGCTTATCACAATGCCTTTCTGGTCTGTGCTGAAGCAGGGCATTCTGGCAGCCAAGTGGCTTGACCTTTATTAGTGAGCCTGGTTACCCCCTCTCGGAACCACAGACTTAGAAATCGCCAGCTCATATACAGTGCATAAAATATATTTATATATATACCCTTATACACCATTTTAATAAAAAATATCACAAAATTCTTCTAAGTCCCTCGGGAAGAGTGAAAGACGCGCACGTTCATTTTCAGAGCTCCTAGACCTTCCTATAAGAAGTTAGCCAAAAAGTAGCTTCGAAAAACGCTTAGGTTAAGTTTCAGAGTTGCTTCTAATGTACCAAAGCTGGACTTAGACATAATGTCACTCTCACAACATTATGGCTGGTTGGAGACAGTCCGAACCACAAGTACCGGGTCCATGGTTCTGGCCGTATACTGGGGGGACGGGGACGACTCCCATTAACCCCTGACTATACCGGGGATACGCTTATCACAATGCCTTTCTGGTCTGTGCTGAAGCAGGGCATTCTGGCAGCCAAGTGGCTTGACCTTTATTAGTGAGCCTGGTTACCCCCTCTCGGAACCACAGACTTAGAAATCGCCAGCTCATATACAGTGCATAAAATATATTTATATATATACCCTTATACACCATTTTAATAAAAAAATATCACAAAATTCTTCTAAGTCTCTCGGGAAGAGTGAAAGACGCGCACGTTCATTTTCAGATCTCCTAGACCTTCCTATAAGAAGTTAGCCAAAAAGTAGCTTCGAAAAACGCTTAGGTTAAGTTTCAGAGTTGCTTCTAATGTACCAAAGCTGGACTTAGACATAATTTCACTCACAACATTATGGCTGGTTGGAGACAGTCCGAACCACAAGTACCGGGTCCATGGTTCTGGCCGTATACTGGGGGGACGGGGACGACTCCCATTAACCCCTGACTATACCGGGGATACGCTTATCACAATGCCTTTCTGGTCTGTGCTGAAGCAGGGCATTCTGGCAGGCAAGTGGCTTGACCTTTATTAGTGAGCCTGGTTACCCCCTCTGGAACCACAGACTTAGAAATCGCCAGCTCATATACAGTGCATAAAATATATTTATATATATACCCTTATACACCATTTTAATAAAAAATATCACAAAATTCTTCTAAGTCCCTCGGGAAGAGTGAAAGACGCGCACGTTCATTTTCAGAGCTCCTAGACCTTCCTATAAGAAGTTAGCCAAAAAGTAGCTTCGAAAAACGCTTAGGTTAAGTTTCAGAGTTGCTTCTAATGTACCAAAGCTGGACTTAGACATAATGTCACTCTCACAACATTATGGCTGGTTGGAGACAGTCCGAACCACAAGTACCGGGTCCATGGTTCTGGCCGTATACTGGGGGGACGGGGACGACTCCCATTAACCCCTGACTATACCGGGGATACGCTTATCACAATGCCTTTCTGGTCTGTGCTGAAGCAGGGCATTCTGGCAGCCAAGTGGCTTGACCTTTATTAGTGAGCCTGGTTACCCCCTCTGGAACCACAGACTTAGAAATCGCCAGCTCATATACAGTGCATAAAATATATTTATATATATACCCTTATACACCATTTTAATAAAAAAAATCACAAAATTCTTCTAAGTCTCTCGGGAAGAGTGAAAGACGCGCACGTTCATTTTCAGAGCTCCTAGACCTTCCTATAAGAAGTTAGCCAAAAAGTAGCTTCGAAAAACGCTTAGGTTAAGTTTCAGAGTTGCTTCTAATGTACCAAAGCTGGACTTAGACATAATTTCACTCTCACAACATTATGGCTGGTTGGAGACAGTCCGAACCACAAGTACCGGGTCCATGGTTCTGGCCGTATACTGGGGGGACGGGGACGACTCCCATTAACCCCTGACTATACCGGGGATACGCTTATCACAATGCCTTTCTGGTCTGTGCTGAAGCAGGGCATTCTGGCAGGCAAGTGGCTTGACCTTTATTAGTGAGCCTGGTTACCCCCTCTGGAACCACAGACTTAGAAATCGCCAGCTCATATACAGTGCATAAAATATATTTATATATATACCCTTATACACCATTTTAATAAAAAAAATCACAAAATTCTTCTAAGTCTCTCGGGAAGAGTGAAAGACGCGCACGTTCATTTTCAGAGCTCCTAGACCTTCCTATAAGAAGTTAGCCAAAAAGTAGCTTCGAAAAACGCTTAGGTTAAGTTTCAGAGTTGCTTCTAATGTACCAAAGCTGGACTTAGACATAATTTCACTCTCACAACATTATGGCTGGTTGGAGACAGTCCGAACCACAAGTACCGGGTCCATGGTTCTGGCCGTATACTGGGGGGACGGGGACGACTCCCATTAACCCCTGACTATACCGGGGATACGCTTATCACAATGCCTTTCTGGTCTGTGCTGAAGCAGGGCATTCTGGCAGGCAAGTGGCTTGACCTTTATTAGTGAGCCTGGTTACCCCCTCTGGAACCACAGACTTAGAAATCGCCAGCTCATATACAGTGCATAAAATATATTTATATATATACCCTTATACACCATTTTAATAAAAAATATCACAAAATTCTTCTAAGTCCCTCGGGAAGAGTGAAAGACGCGCACGTTCATTTTCAGAGCTCCTAGACCTTCCTATAAGAAGTTAGCCAAAAAGTAGCTTCGAAAAACGCTTAGGTTAAGTTTCAGAGTTGCTTCTAATGTACCAAAGCTGGACTTAGACATAATGTCACTCTCACAACATTATGGCTGGTTGGAGACAGTCCGAACCACAAGTACCGGGTCCATGGTTCTGGCCGTATACTGGGGGGACGGGGACGACTCCCATTAACCCCTGACTATACCGGGGATACGCTTATCACAATGCCTTTCTGGTCTGTGCTGAAGCAGGGCATTCTGGCAGCCAAGTGGCTTGACCTTTATTAGTGAGCCTGGTTACCCCCTCTCGGAACCACAGACTTAGAAATCGCCAGCTCATATACAGTGCATAAAATATATTTATATATATACCCTTATACACCATTTTAATAAAAAAATATCACAAAATTCTTCTAAGTCTCTCGGGAAGAGTGAAAGACGCGCACGTTCATTTTCAGAGCTCCTAGACCTTGCTATAAGAAGTTAGCCAAAAAGTAGCTTCGAAAAACGCTTAGGTTAAGTTTCAGAGTTGCTTCTAATGTACCAAAGCTGGACTTAGACATAATTTCACTCTCACAACATTATGGCTGGTTGGAGACAGTCCGAACCACAAGTACCGGGTCCATGGTTCTGGCCGTATACTGGGGGGACGGGGACGACTCCCATTAACCCCTGACTATACCGGGGATACGCTTATCACAATGCCTTTCTGGTCTGTGCTGAAGCAGGGCATTCTGGCAGCCAAGTGGCTTGACCTTTATTAGTGAGCCTGGTTACCCCCTCTCGGAACCACAGACTTAGAAATCGCCAGCTCATATACAGTGCATAAAATATATTTATATATATACCCTTATACACCATTTTAATAAAAAAATATCACAAAATTCTTCTAAGTCTCTCATGAAGAGTGAAAGACGCGCACGTTCATTTTCAGAGCTCCTAGACCTTCCTATAAGAAGTTAGCCAAAAAGTAGCTTCGAAAAACGCTTAGGTTAAGTTTCAGAGTTGCTTCTAATGTACCAAAGCTGGACTTAGACATAATTTCACTCTCACAACATTATGGCTGGTTGGAGACAGTCCGAACCACAAGTACCGGGTCCATGGTTCTGGCCGTATACTGGGGGGACGGGGACGACTCCCATTAACCCCTGACTATACCGGGGATACGCTTATCACAATGCCTTTCTGGTCTGTGCTGAAGCAGGGCATTCTGGCAGCCAAGTGGCTTGACCTTTATTAGTGAGCCTGGTTACCCCCTCTCGGAACCACAGACTTAGAAATCGCCAGCTCATATACAGTGCATAAAATATATTTATATATATACCCTTATACACCATTTTAATAAAAAATATCACAAAATTCTTCTAAGTCCCTCGGGAAGAGTGAAAGACGCGCACGTTCATTTTCAGAGCTCCTAGACCTTCCTATAAGAAGTTAGCCAAAAAGTAGCTTCGAAAAACGCTTAGGTTAAGTTTCAGAGTTGCTTCTAATGTACCAAAGCTGGACTTAGACATAATGTCACTCTCACAACATTATGGCTGGTTGGAGACAGTCCGAACCACAAGTACCGGGTCCATGGTTCTGGCCGTATACTGGGGGGACGGGGACGACTCCCATTAACCCCTGACTATACCGGGGATACGCTTATCACAATGCCTTTCTGGTCTGTGCTGAAGCAGGGCATTCTGGCAGCCAAGTGGCTTGACCTTTATTAGTGAGCCTGGTTACCCCCTCTCGGAACCACAGACTTAGAAATCGCCAGCTCATATACAGTGCATAAAATATATTTATATATATACCCTTATACACCATTTTAATAAAAAAATATCACAAAATTCTTCTAAGTCTCTCATGAAGAGTGAAAGACGCGCACGTTCATTTTCAGAGCTCCTAGACCTTCCTATAAGAAGTTAGCCAAAAAGTAGCTTCGAAAAACGCTTAGGTTAAGTTTCAGAGTTGCTTCTAATGTACCAAAGCTGGACTTAGACATAATTTCACTCTCACAACATTATGGCTGGTTGGAGACAGTCCGAACCACAAGTACCGGGTCCATGGTTCTGGCCGTATACTGGGGGGACGGGGACGACTCCCATTAACCCCTGACTATACCGGGGATACGCTTATCACAATGCCTTTCTGGTCTGTGCTGAAGCAGGGCATTCTGGCAGCCAAGTGGCTTGACCTTTATTAGTGAGCCTGGTTACCCCCTCTCGGAACCACAGACTTAGAAATCGCCAGCTCATATACAGTGCATAAAATATATTTATATATATACCCTTATACACCATTTTAATAAAAAATATCACAAAATTCTTCTAAGTCCCTCGGGAAGAGTGAAAGACGCGCACGTTCATTTTCAGAGCTCCTAGACCTTCCTATAAGAAGTTAGCCAAAAAGTAGCTTCGAAAAACGCTTAGGTTAAGTTTCAGAGTTGCTTCTAATGTACCAAAGCTGGACTTAGACATAATGTCACTCTCACAACATTATGGCTGGTTGGAGACAGTCCGAACCACAAGTACCGGGTCCATGGTTCTGGCCGTATACTGGGGGGACGGGGACGACTCCCATTAACCCCTGACAATACCGGGGATACGCTTATCACAATGCCTTTCTGGTCTGTGCTGAAGCAGGGCATTCTGGCAGCCAAGTGGCTTGACCTTTATTAGTGAGCCTGGTTACCCCCTCTCGGAACCACAGACTTAGAAATCGCCAGCTCATATACAGTGCATAAAATATATTTATATATATACCCTTATACACCATTTTAATAAAAAAATATCACAAAATTCTTCTAAGTCTCTCGGGAAGAGTGAAAGACGCGCACGTTCATTTTCAGATCTCCTAGACCTTCCTATAAGAAGTTAGCCAAAAAGTAGCTTCGAAAAACGCTTAGGTTAAGTTTCAGAGTTGCTTCTAATGTACCAAAGCTGGACTTAGACATAATTTCACTCACAACATTATGGCTGGTTGGAGACAGTTCGAACCACAAGTACCGGGTCCATGGTTCTGGCCGTATACTGGGGGGACGGGGACGACTCCCATTAACCCCTGACTATACCGGGGATACGCTTATCACAATGCCTTTCTGGTCTGTGCTGAAGCAGGGCATTCTGGCAGGCAAGTGGCTTGACCTTTATTAGTGAGCCTGGTTACCCCCTCTGGAACCACAGACTTAGAAATCGCCAGCTCATATACAGTGCATAAAATATATTTATATATATACCCTTATACACCATTTTAATAAAAAATATCACAAAATTCTTCTAAGTCCCTCGGGAAGAGTGAAAGACGCGCACGTTCATTTTCAGAGCTCCTAGACCTTCCTATAAGAAGTTAGCCAAAAAGTAGCTTCGAAAAACGCTTAGGTTAAGTTTCAGAGTTGCTTCTAATGTACCAAAGCTGGACTTAGACATAATGTCACTCTCACAACATTATGGCTGGTTGGAGACAGTCCGAACCACAAGTACCGGGTCCATGGTTCTGGCCGTATACTGGGGGGACGGGGACGACTCCCATTAACCCCTGACTATACCGGGGATACGCTTATCACAATGCCTTTCTGGTCTGTGCTGAAGCAGGGCATTCTGGCAGGCAAGTGGCTTGACCTTTATTAGTGAGCCTGGTTACCCCCTCTGGAACCACAGACTTAGAAATCGCCAGCTCATATACAGTGCATAAAATATATTTATATATATACCCTTATACACCATTTTAATAAAAAAAATCACAAAATTCTTCTAAGTCTCTCGGGAAGAGTGAAAGACGCGCACGTTCATTTTCAGAGCTCCTAGACCTTCCTATAAGAAGTTAGCCAAAAAGTAGCTTCGAAAAACGCTTAGGTTAAGTTTCAGAGTTGCTTCTAATGTACCAAAGCTGGACTTAGACATAATTTCACTCTCACAACATTATGGCTGGTTGGAGACAGTCCGAACCACAAGTACCGGGTCCATGGTTCTGGCCGTATACTGGGGGGACGGGGACGACTCCCATTAACCCCTGACTATACCGGGGATACGCTTATCACAATGCCTTTCTGGTCTGTGCTGAAGCAGGGCATTCTGGCAGGCAAGTGGCTTGACCTTTATTAGTGAGCCTGGTTACCCCCTCTCGGAACCACAGACTTAGAAATCGCCAGCTCATATACAGTGCATAAAATATATTTATATATATACCCTTATACACCATTTTAATAAAAAATATCACAAAATTATTCTAAGTCCCTCGGGAAGAGAGAAAGACGCGTACGTTCATTTTCAGAGCTCCTAGACCTTCCTATAAGAAGTTAGCTAAAAAGTAGCTTCGAAAAACGCTTAGGTTAAGTTTCAGAGTTGCTTCTAATGTACCAAAGCTGGACTTAGACATAATTTCACTCTCACAACATTATGGCTGGTTGGAGACAGTCCGAACCACAAGTACCGGGTCCATGGTTCTGGCCGTATACTGGGGGGACGGGGACGACTCCCATTAACCCCTGACTATACCGGGGATACGCTTATCACAATGCCTTTCTGGTCTGTGCTGAAGCAGGGCATTCTGGCAGGCAAGTGGCTTGACCTTTATTAGTGAGCCTGGTTACCCCCTCTGGAACCACAGACTTAGAAATCGCCAGCTCATATACAGTGCATAAAATATATTTATATATATACCCTTATACACCATTTTAATAAAAAATATCACAAAATTCTTCTAAGTCCCTCGGGAAGAGTGAAAGACGCGCACGTTCATTTTCAGAGCTCCTAGACCTTCCTATAAGAAGTTAGCCAAAAAGTAGCTTCGAAAAACGCTTAGGTTAAGTTTCAGAGTTGCTTCTAATGTACCAAAGCTGGACTTAGACATAATGTCACTCTCACAACATTATGGCTGGTTGGAGACAGTCCGAACCACAAGTACCGGGTCCATGGTTCTGGCCGTATACTGGGGGGACGGGGACGACTCCCATTAACCCCTGACTATACCGGGGATACGCTTATCACAATGCCTTTCTGGTCTGTGCTGAAGCAGGGCATTCTGGCAGCCAAGTGGCTTGACCTTTATTAGTGAGCCTGGTTACCCCCTCTCGGAACCACAGACTTAGAAATCGCCAGCTCATATACAGTGCATAAAATATATTTATATATATACCCTTATACACCATTTTAATAAAAAAATATCACAAAATTCTTCTAAGTCTCTCGGGAAGAGTGAAAGACGCGCACGTTCATTTTCAGAGCTCCTAGACCTTGCTATAAGAAGTTAGCCAAAAAGTAGCTTCGAAAAACGCTTAGGTTAAGTTTCAGAGTTGCTTCTAATGTACCAAAGCTGGACTTAGACATAATTTCACTCTCACAACATTATGGCTGGTTGGAGACAGTCCGAACCACAAGTACCGGGTCCATGGTTCTGGCCGTATACTGGGGGGACGGGGACGACTCCCATTAACCCCTGACTATACCGGGGATACGCTTATCACAATGCCTTTCTGGTCTGTGCTGAAGCAGGGCATTCTGGCAGCCAAGTGGCTTGACCTTTATTAGTGAGCCTGGTTACCCCCTCTCGGAACCACAGACTTAGAAATCGCCAGCTCATATACAGTGCATAAAATATATTTATATATATACCCTTATACACCATTTTAATAAAAAAATATCACAAAATTCTTCTAAGTCTCTCATGAAGAGTGAAAGACGCGCACGTTCATTTTCAGAGCTCCTAGACCTTCCTATAAGAAGTTAGCCAAAAAGTAGCTTCGAAAAACGCTTAGGTTAAGTTTCAGAGTTGCTTCTAATGTACCAAAGCTGGACTTAGACATAATTTCACTCTCACAACATTATGGCTGGTTGGAGACAGTCCGAACCACAAGTACCGGGTCCATGGTTCTGGCCGTATACTGGGGGGACGGGGACGACTCCCATTAACCCCTGACTATACCGGGGATACGCTTATCACAATGCCTTTCTGGTCTGTGCTGAAGCAGGGCATTCTGGCAGCCAAGTGGCTTGACCTTTATTAGTGAGCCTGGTTACCCCCTCTCGGAACCACAGACTTAGAAATCGCCAGCTCATATACAGTGCATAAAATATATTTATATATATACCCTTATACACCATTTTAATAAAAAAATATCACAAAATTCTTCTAAGTCTCTCGGGAAGAGTGAAAGACGCGCACGTTCATTTTCAGAGCTCCTAGACCTTCCTATAAGAAGTTAGCCAAAAAGTAGCTTCGAAAAACGCTTAGGTTAAGTTTCAGAGTTGCTTCTAATGTACCAAAGCTGGACTTAGACATAATTTCACTCACAACATTATGGCTGGTTGGAGACAGTCCGAACCACAAGTACCGGGTCCATGGTTCTGGCCGTATACTGGGGGGACGGGGACGACTCCCATTAACCCCTGACTATACCGGGGATATGCTTATCACAATGCCTTTCTGGTCTGTGCTGAAGCAGGGCATTCTGGCAGCCAAGTGGCTTGACCTTTATTAGTGAGCCTGGTTACCCCCTCTGGAACCACAGACTTAGAAATCGCCAGCTCATATACAGTGCATAAAATATATTTATATATATACCCTTATACACCATTTTAATAAAAAATATCACAAAATTCTTCTAAGTCTCTCGGGAAGAGTGAAAGACGCGCACGTTCATTTTCAGAGCTCCTAGACCTTCCTATAAGAAGTTAGCCAAAAAGTAGCTTCGAAAAACGCTTAGGTTAAGTTTCAGAGTTGCTTCTAATGTACCAAAGCTGGACTTAGACATAATTTCACTCTCACAACATTATGGCTGGTTGGAGACAGTCCGAACCACAAGTACCGGGTCCATGGTTCTGGCCGTATACTGGGGGGACGGGGACGACTCCCATTAACCCCTGACTATACCGGGGATACGCTTATCACAATGCCTTTCTGGTCTGTGCTGAAGCAGGGCATTCTGGCAGGCAAGTGGCTTGACCTTTATTAGTGAGCCTGGTTACCCCCTCTGGAACCACAGACTTAGAAATCGCCAGCTCATATACAGTGCATAAAATATATTTATATATATACCCTTATACACCATTTTAATAAAAAATATCACAAAATTCTTCTAAGTCCCTCGGGAAGAGTGAAAGACGCGCACGTTCATTTTCAGAGCTCCTAGACCTTCCTATAAGAAGTTAGCCAAAAAGTAGCTTCGAAAAACGCTTAGGTTAAGTTTCAGAGTTGCTTCTAATGTACCAAAGCTGGACTTAGACATAATGTCACTCTCACAACATTATGGCTGGTTGGAGACAGTCCGAACCACAAGTACCGGGTCCATGGTTCTGGCCGTATACTGGGGGGACGGGGACGACTCCCATTAACCCCTGACTATACCGGGGATACGCTTATCACAATGCCTTTCTGGTCTGTGCTGAAGCAGGGCATTCTGGCAGCCAAGTGGCTTGACCTTTATTAGTGAGCCTGGTTACCCCCTCTCGGAACCACAGACTTAGAAATCGCCAGCTCATATACAGTGCATAAAATATATTTATATATATACCCTTATACACCATTTTAATAAAAAAATATCACAAAATTCTTCTAAGTCTCTCGGGAAGAGTGAAAGACGCGCACGTTCATTTTCAGAGCTCCTAGACCTTGCTATAAGAAGTTAGCCAAAAAGTAGCTTCGAAAAACGCTTAGGTTAAGTTTCAGAGTTGCTTCTAATGTACCAAAGCTGGACTTAGACATAATTTCACTCTCACAACATTATGGCTGGTTGGAGACAGTCCGAACCACAAGTACCGGGTCCATGGTTCTGGCCGTATACTGGGGGGACGGGGACGACTCCCATTAACCCCTGACTATACCGGGGATACGCTTATCACAATGCCTTTCTGGTCTGTGCTGAAGCAGGGCATTCTGGCAGCCAAGTGGCTTGACCTTTATTAGTGAGCCTGGTTACCCCCTCTCGGAACCACAGACTTAGAAATCGCCAGCTCATATACAGTGCATAAAATATATTTATATATATACCCTTATACACCATTTTAATAAAAAATATCACAAAATTCTTCTAAGTCCCTCGGGAAGAGTGAAAGACGCGCACGTTCATTTTCAGAGCTCCTAGACCTTCCTATAAGAAGTTAGCCAAAAAGTAGCTTCGAAAAACGCTTAGGTTAAGTTTCAGAGTTGCTTCTAATGTACCAAAGCTGGACTTAGACATAATGTCACTCTCACAACATTATGGCTGGTTGGAGACAGTCCGAACCACAAGTACCGGGTCCATGGTTCTGGCCGTATACTGGGGGGACGGGGACGACTCCCATTAACCCCTGACTATACCGGGGATACGCTTATCACAATGCCTTTCTGGTCTGTGCTGAAGCAGGGCATTCTGGCAGCCAAGTGGCTTGACCTTTATTAGTGAGCCTGGTTACCCCCTCTCGGAACCACAGACTTAGAAATCGCCAGCTCATATACAGTGCATAAAATATATTTATATATATACCCTTATACACCATTTTAATAAAAAAATATCACAAAATTCTTCTAAGTCTCTCGGGAAGAGTGAAAGACGCGCACGTTCATTTTCAGAGCTCCTAGACCTTCCTATAAGAAGTTAGCCAAAAAGTAGCTTCGAAAAACGCTTAGGTTAAGTTTCAGAGTTGCTTCTAATGTACCAAAGCTGGACTTAGACATAATTTCACTCACAACATTATGGCTGGTTGGAGACAGTCCGAACCACAAGTACCGGGTCCATGGTTCTGGCCGTATACTGGGGGGACGGGGACGACTCCCATTAACCCCTGACTATACCGGGGATATGCTTATCACAATGCCTTTCTGGTCTGTGCTGAAGCAGGGCATTCTGGCAGCCAAGTGGCTTGACCTTTATTAGTGAGCCTGGTTACCCCCTCTGGAACCACAGACTTAGAAATCGCCAGCTCATATACAGTGCATAAAATATATTTATATATATACCCTTATACACCATTTTAATAAAAAATATCACAAAATTCTTCTAAGTCTCTCGGGAAGAGTGAAAGACGCGCACGTTCATTTTCAGAGCTCCTAGACCTTCCTATAAGAAGTTGGCCAAAAAGTAGCTTCGAAAAACGCTTAGGTTAAGTTTCAGAGTTGCTTCTAATGTACCAAAGCTGGACTTAGACATAATTTCACTCTCACAACATTATGGCTGGTTGGAGAGGGTCCGAACCACAAGTACCGGGTCCATGGTTCTGGCCGTATACTGGGGGGACGGGGACGACTCCCATTAACCCCTGACTATTCCGGGGATACGCTTATCACAATGCCTTTCTGGTCTGTGCTGAAGCAGGGCATTCTGGCAGCCAAGTGGCTTGACCTTTATTAGTGAGCCTGGTTACCCCCTCTCGGAACCACAGACTTAGAAATCGCCAGCTCATATACAGTGCATAAAATATATTTATATATACCCTTATACACCATTTTAATAAAAAATATCACAAAATTCTTCTAAGTCCCTCGGGAAGAGTGAAAGACGCGCACGTTCATTTTCAGAGCTCCTAGACCTTCCTATAAGAAGTTAGCCAAAAAGTAGCTTCGAAAAACGCTTAGGTTAAGTTTCAGAGTTGCTTCTAATGTACCAAAGCTGGACTTAGACATAATGTCACTCTCACAACATTATGGCTGGTTGGAGACAGTCCGAACCACAAGTACCGGGTCCATGGTTCTGGCCGTATACTGGGGGGACGGGGACGACTCCCATTAACCCCTGACTATACCGGGGATACGCTTATCACAATGCCTTTCTGGTCTGTGCTGAAGCAGGGCATTCTGGCAGCCAAGTGGCTTGACCTTTATTAGTGAGCCTGGTTACCCCCTCTCGGAACCACAGACTTAGAAATCGCCAGCTCATATACAGTGCATAAAATATATTTATATATATACCCTTATACACCATTTTAATAAAAAAATATCACAAAATTCTTCTAAGTCTCTCGGGAAGAGTGAAAGACGCGCACGTTCATTTTCAGAGCTCCTAGACCTTGCTATAAGAAGTTAGCCAAAAAGTAGCTTCGAAAAACGCTTAGGTTAAGTTTCAGAGTTGCTTCTAATGTACCAAAGCTGGACTTAGACATAATTTCACTCTCACAACATTATGGCTGGTTGGAGACAGTCCGAACCACAAGTACCGGGTCCATGGTTCTGGCCGTATACTGGGGGGACGGAGACGACTCCCATTAACCCCTGACTATACCGGGGATACGCTTATCACAATGCCTTTCTGGTCTGTGCTGAAGCAGGGCATTCTGGCAGCCAAGTGGCTTGACCTTTATTAGTGAGCCTGGTTACCCCCTCTCGGAACCACAGACTTAGAAATCGCCAGCTCATATACAGTGCATAAAATATATTTATATATATACCCTTATACACCATTTTAATAAAAAATATCACAAAATTCTTCTAAGTCCCTCGGGAAGAGTGAAAGACGCGCACGTTCATTTTCAGAGCTCCTAGACCTTCCTATAAGAAGTTAGCCAAAAAGTAGCTTCGAAAAACGCTTAGGTTAAGTTTCAGAGTTGCTTCTAATGTACCAAAGCTGGACTTAGACATAATGTCACTCTCACAACATTATGGCTGGTTGGAGACAGTCCGAACCACAAGTACCGGGTCCATGGTTCTGGCCGTATACTGGGGGGACGGGGACGACTCCCATTAACCCCTGACTATACCGGGGATACGCTTATCACAATGCCTTTCTGGTCTGTGCTGAAGCAGGGCATTCTGGCAGCCAAGTGGCTTGACCTTTATTAGTGAGCCTGGTTACCCCCTCTCGGAACCACAGACTTAGAAATCGCCAGCTCATATACAGTGCATAAAATATATTTATATATATACCCTTATACACCATTTTAATAAAAAAATATCACAAAATTCTTCTAAGTCTCTCGGGAAGAGTGAAAGACGCGCACGTTCATTTTCAGAGCTCCTAGACCTTCCTATAAGAAGTTAGCCAAAAAGTAGCTTCGAAAAACGCTTAGGTTAAGTTTCAGAGTTGCTTCTAATGTACCAAAGCTGGACTTAGACATAATTTCACTCACAACATTATGGCTGGTTGGAGACAGTCCGAACCACAAGTACCGGGTCCATGGTTCTGGCCGTATACTGGGGGGACGGGGACGACTCCCATTAACCCCTGACTATACCGGGGATATGCTTATCACAATGCCTTTCTGGTCTGTGCTGAAGCAGGGCATTCTGGCAGCCAAGTGGCTTGACCTTTATTAGTGAGCCTGGTTACCCCCTCTGGAACCACAGACTTAGAAATCGCCAACTCATATACAGTGCATAAAATATATTTATATATATACCCTTATACACCATTTTAATAAAAAATATCACAAAATTCTTCTAAGTCTCTCGGGAAGAGTGAAAGACGCGCACGTTCATTTTCAGAGCTCCTAGACCTTCCTATAAGAAGTTGGCCAAAAAGTAGCTTCGAAAAACGCTTAGGTTAAGTTTCAGAGTTGCTTCTAATGTACCAAAGCTGGACTTAGACATAATTTCACTCTCACAACATTATGGCTGGTTGGAGAGGGTCCGAACCACAAGTACCGGGTCCATGGTTCTGGCCGTATACTGGGGGGACGGGGACGACTCCCATTAACCCCTGACTATTCCGGGGATACGCTTATCACAATGCCTTTCTGGTCTGTGCTGAAGCAGGGCATTCTGGCAGCCAAGTGGCTTGACCTTTATTAGTGAGCCTGGTTACCCCCTCTCGGAACCACAGACTTAGAAATCGCCAGCTCATATACAGTGCATAAAATATATTTATATATACCCTTATACACCATTTTAATAAAAAATATCACAAAATTCTTCTAAGTCCCTCGGGAAGAGTGAAAGACGCGCACGTTCATTTTCAGAGCTCCTAGACCTTCCTATAAGAAGTTAGCCAAAAAGTAGCTTCGAAAAACGCTTAGGTTAAGTTTCAGAGTTGCTTCTAATGTACCAAAGCTGGACTTAGACATAATGTCACTCTCACAACATTATGGCTGGTTGGAGACAGTCCGAACCACAAGTACCGGGTCCATGGTTCTGGCCGTATACTGGGGGGACGGGGACGACTCCCATTAACCCCTGACTATACCGGGGATACGCTTATCACAATGCCTTTCTGGTCTGTGCTGAAGCAGGGCATTCTGGCAGCCAAGTGGCTTGACCTTTATTAGTGAGCCTGGTTACCCCCTCTCGGAACCACAGACTTAGAAATCGCCAGCTCATATACAGTGCATAAAATATATTTATATATATACCCTTATACACCATTTTAATAAAAAAATATCACAAAATTCTTCTGTCTCTCGGGAAGAGTGAAAGACGCGCACGTTCATTTTCAGAGCTCCTAGACCTTCCTATAAGAAGTTAGCCAAAAAGTAGCTTCGAAAAACGCTTAGGTTAAGTTTCAGAGTTGCTTCTAATGTACCAAAGCTGGACTTAGACATAATTTCACTCTCACAACATTATGGCTGGTTGGAGAGGGTCCGAACCACAAGTACCGGGTCCATGGTTCTGGCCGTATACTGGGGGGACGGGGACGACTCCCATTAACCCCTGACTATACCGGGGATACGCTTATCACAATGCCTTTCTGGTCTGTGCTGAAGCAGGGCATTCTGGCAGCCAAGTGGCTTGACCTTTATTAGTGAGCCTGGTTACCCCCTCTCGGAACCACAGACTTAGAAATCGCCAGCTCATATACAGTGCATAAAATATATTTATATATACCCTTATACACCATTTTAATAAAAAATATCACAAAATTCTTCTAAGTCCCTCGGGAAGAGTGAAAGACGCGCACGTTCATTTTCAGAGCTCCTAGACCTTCCTATAAGAAGTTAGCCAAAAAGTAGCTTCGAAAAACGCTTAGGTTAAGTTTCAGAGTTGCTTCTAATGTACCAAAGCTGGACTTAGACATAATGTCACTCTCACAACATTATGGCTGGTTGGAGACAGTCCGAACCACAAGTACCGGGTCCATGGTTCTGGCCGTATACTGGGGGGATGGGGACGACTCCCATTAACCCCTGACTATACCGGGGATACGCTTATCACAATGCCTTTCTGGTCTGTGCTGAAGCAGGGCATTCTGGCAGCCAAGTGGCTTGACCTTTATTAGTGAGCCTGGTTACCCCCTCTCGGAACCACAGACTTAGAAATCGCCAGCTCATATACAGTGCATAAAATATATTTATATATATACCCTTATACACCATTTTAATAAAAAAATATCACAAAATTCTTCTAAGTCTCTCGGGAAGAGTGAAAGACGCGCACGTTCATTTTCAGAGCTCCTAGACCTTCCTATAAGAAGTTAGCCAAAAAGTAGCTTCGAAAAACGCTTAGGTTAAGTTTCAGAGTTGCTTCTAATGTACCAAAGCTGGACTTAGACATAATTTCACTCTCACAACATTATGGCTGGTTGGAGACAGTCCGAACCACAAGTACCGGGTCCATGGTTCTGGCCGTATACTGGGGGGACGGGGACGACTCCCATTAACCCCTGACTATACCGGGGATACGCTTATCACAATGCCTTTCTGGTCTGTGCTGAAGCAGGGCATTCTGGCAGCCAAATGGCTTGACCTTTATTAGTGAGCCTGGTTACCCCCTCTGGAACCACAGACTTAGAAATCGCCAGCTCATATACAGTGCATAAAATATATTTATATATATACCCTTATACACCATTTTAATAAAAAATATCACAAAATTCATCTAAGTCTCTCGGGAAGAGTGAAAGACGCGCACGTTCATTTTCAGAGCTCCTAGACCTTCCTATAAGAAGTTGGCCAAAAAGTAGCTTCGAAAAACGCTTAGGTTAAGTTTCAGAGTTGCTTCTAATGTACCAAAGCTGGACTTAGACATAATTTCACTCTCACAACATTATGGCTGGTTGGAGAGGGTCCGAACCACAAGTACCGGGTCCATGGTTCTGGCCGTATACTGGGGGGACGGGGACGACTCCCATTAACCCCTGACTATTCCGGGGATACGCTTATCACAATGCCTTTCTGGTCTGTGCTGAAGCAGGGCATTCTGGCAGCCAAGTGGCTTGACCTTTATTAGTGAGCCTGGTTACCCCCTCTCGGAACCACAGACTTAGAAATCGCCAGCTCATATACAGTGCATAAAATATATTTATATATACCCTTATACACCATTTTAATAAAAAATATCACAAAATTCTTCTAAGTCCCTCGGGAAGAGTGAAAGACGCGCACGTTCATTTTCAGAGCTCCTAGACCTTCCTATAAGAAGTTAGCCAAAAAGTAGCTTCGAAAAACGCTTAGGTTAAGTTTCAGAGTTGCTTCTAATGTACCAAAGCTGGACTTAGACATAATGTCACTCTCACAACATTATGGCTGGTTGGAGACAGTCCGAACCACAAGTACCGGGTCCATGGTTCTGGCCGTATACTGGGGGGACGGGGACGACTCCCATTAACCCCTGACTATACCGGGGATACGCTTATCACAATGCCTTTCTGGTCTGTGCTGAAGCAGGGCATTCTGGCAGCCAAGTGGCTTGACCTTTATTAGTGAGCCTGGTTACCCCCTCTCGGAACCACAGACTTAGAAATCGCCAGCTCATATACAGTGCATAAAATATATTTATATATATACCCTTATACACCATTTTAATAAAAAAATATCACAAAATTCTTCTAAGTCTCTCGGGAAGAGTGAAAGACGCGCACGTTCATTTTCAGAGCTCCTAGACCTTCCTATAAGAAGTTAGCCAAAAAGTAGCTTCGAAAAACGCTTAGGTTAAGTTTCAGAGTTGCTTCTAATGTACCAAAGCTGGACTTAGACATAATTTCACTCTCACAACATTATGGCTGGTTGGAGAGGGTCCGAACCACAAGTACCGGGTCCATGGTTCTGGCCGTATACTGGGGGGACGGGGACGACTCCCATTAACCCCTGACTATACCGGGGATACGCTTATCACAATGCCTTTCTGGTCTGTGCTGAAGCAGGGCATTCTGGCAGCCAAGTGGCTTGACCTTTATTAGTGAGCCTGGTTACCCCCTCTCGGAACCACAGACTTAGAAATCGCCAGCTCATATACAGTGCATAAAATATATTTATATATACCCTTATACACCATTTTAATAAAAAATATCACAAAATTCTTCTAAGTCCCTCGGGAAGAGTGAAAGACGCGCACGTTCATTTTCAGAGCTCCTAGACCTTCCTATAAGAAGTTAGCCAAAAAGTAGCTTCGAAAAACGCTTAGGTTAAGTTTCAGAGTTGCTTCTAATGTACCAAAGCTGGACTTAGACATAATGTCACTCTCACAACATTATGGCTGGTTGGAGACAGTCCGAACCACAAGTACCGGGTCCATGGTTCTGGCCGTATACTGGGGGGATGGGGACGACTCCCATTAACCCCTGACTATACCGGGGATACGCTTATCACAATGCCTTTCTGGTCTGTGCTGAAGCAGGGCATTCTGGCAGCCAAGTGGCTTGACCTTTATTAGTGAGCCTGGTTACCCCCTCTCGGAACCACAGACTTAGAAATCGCCAGCTCATATACAGTGCATAAAATATATTTATATATATACCCTTATACACCATTTTAATAAAAAAATATCACAAAATTCTTCTAAGTCTCTCGGGAAGAGTGAAAGACGCGCACGTTCATTTTCAGAGCTCCTAGACCTTCCTATAAGAAGTTAGCCAAAAAGTAGCTTCGAAAAACGCTTAGGTTAAGTTTCAGAGTTGCTTCTAATGTACCAAAGCTGGACTTAGACATAATTTCACTCTCACAACATTATGGCTGGTTGGAGACAGTCCGAACCACAAGTACCGGGTCCATGGTTCTGGCCGTATACTGGGGGGACGGGGACGACTCCCATTAACCCCTGACTATACCGGGGATACGCTTATCACAATGCCTTTCTGGTCTGTGCTGAAGCAGGGCATTCTGGCAGGTAAGTGGCTTGACCTTTATTAGTGAGCCTGGTTACCCCCTCTGGAACCACAGACTTAGAAATCGCCAGCTCATATACAGTGCATAAAATATATTTATATATATATACCCTTATACACCATTTTAATAAAAAATATCACAAAATTCTTCTAAGTCCCTCGGGAAGAGTGAAAGACGCGCACGTTCATTTTCAGAGCTCCTAGACCTTCCTATTAGAAGTTAGCCAAAAAGTAGCTTCGAAAAACGCTTAGGTTAAGTTTCAGAGTTGCTTCTAATGTACCAAAGCTGGACTTAGACATAATGTCACTCTCACAACATTATGGCTGGTTGGAGACAGTCCGAACCACAAGTACCAGGTCCATGGTTCTGGCCGTATACTGGGGGGACGGGGACGACTCCCATTAACCCCTGACTATACCGGGGATACGCTTATCACAATGCCTTTCTGGTCTGTGCTGAAGCAGGGCATTCTGGCAGCCAAGTGGCTTGACCTTTATTAGTGAGCCTGGTTACCCCCTCTCGGAACCACAGACTTAGAAATCGCCAGCTCATATACAGTGCATAAAATATATTTATATATATACCCTTATACACCATTTTAATAAAAAATATCACAAAATTCTTCTAAGTCTCTCGGGAAGAGTGAAAGACGCGCACGTTCATTTTCAGAGCTCCTAGACCTTCCTATAAGAAGTTAGCCAAAAAGTAGCTTCGAAAAACGCTTAGGTTAAGTTTCAGAGTTGCTTCTAATGTACCAAAGCTGGACTTAGACATAATTTCACTCTCACAACATTATGGCTGGTTGGAGAGGGTCCGAACCACAAGTACCGGGTCCATGGTTCTGGCCGTATACTGGGGGGACGGGGACGACTCCCATTAACCCCTGACTATACCGGGGATACGCTTATCACAATGCCTTTCTGGTCTGTGCTGAAGCAGGGCATTCTGGCAGCCAAGTGGCTTGACCTTTATTAGTGAGCCTGGTTACCCCCTCTCGGAACCACAGACTTAGAAATCGCCAGCTCATATACAGTGCATAAAATATATTTATATATATACCCTTATACACCATTTTAATAAAAAAATATCACAAAATTCTTCTAAGTCTCTCGGGAAGAGTGAAAGACGCGCACGTTCATTTTCAGAGCTCCTAGACCTTCCTATAAGAAGTTAGCCAAAAAGTAGCTTCGAAAAACGCTTAGGTTAAGTTTCAGAGTTGCTTCTAATGTACCAAAGCTGGACTTAGACATAATTTCACTCTCACAACATTATGGCTGGTTGGAGACAGTCCGAACCACAAGTACCGGGTCCATGGTTCTGGCCGTATACTGGGGGGACGGGGACGACTCCCATTAACCCCTGACTATACCGGGGATACGCTTATCACAATGCCTTTCTGGTCTGTGCTGAAGCAGGGCATTCTGGCAGCCAAGTGGCTTTACCTTTATTAGTGAGCCTGGTTACCCCCTCTCGGAACCACAGACTTAGAAATCGCCAGCTCATATACAGTGCATAAAATATATTTATATATATACCCTTATACACCATTTTAATAAAAAATATCACAAAATTCTTCTAAGTCCCTCGGGAAGAGTGAAAGACGCGCACGTTCATTTTCAGAGCTCCTAGACCTTCCTATAAGAAGTTAGCCAAAAAGTAGCTTCGAAAAACGCTTAGGTTAAGTTTCAGAGTTGCTTCTAATGTACCAAAGCTGGACTTAGACATAATGTCACTCTCACAACATTATGGCTGGTTGGAGACAGTCCGAACCACAAGTACCGGGTCCATGGTTCTGGCCGTATACTGGGGGGACGGGGACGACTCCCATTAACCCCTGACTATACCGGGGATACGCTTATCACAATGCCTTTCTGGTCTGTGCTGAAGCAGGGCATTCTGGCAGCCAAGTGGCTTGACCTTTATTAGTGAGCCTGGTTACCCCCTCTCGGAACCACAGACTTAGAAATCGCCAGCTCATATACAGTGCATAAAATATATTTATATATATACCCTTATACACCATTTTAATAAAAAAATATCACAAAATTCTTCTAAGTCTCTCGGGAAGAGTGAAAGACGCGCACGTTCATTTTCAGAGCTTCTAGACCTTCCTATAAGAAGTTAGCCAAAACGTAGCTTCGAAAAACGCTTAGGTTAAGTTTCAGAGTTGCTTCTAATGTACCAAAGCTGGACTTAGACATAATTTCACTCTCACAACATTATGGCTGGTTGGAGAGGGTCCGAACCACAAGTACCGGGTCCATGGTTCTGGCCGTATACTGGGGGGACGGGGACGACTCCCATTAACCCCTGACTATACCGGGGATACGCTTATCACAATGCCTTTCTGGTCTGTGCTGAAGCAGGGCATTCTGGCAGCCAAGTGGCTTTACCTTTATTAGTGAGCCTGGTTACCCCCTCTCGGAACCACAGACTTAGAAATCGCCAGCTCATATACAGTGCATAAAATATATTTATATATATACCCTTATACACCATTTTAATAAAAAATATCACAAAATTCTTCTAAGTCCCTCGGGAAGAGTGAAAGACGCGCACGTTCATTTTCAGAGCTCCTAGACCTTCCTATAAGAAGTTAGCCAAAAAGTAGCTTCGAAAAACGCTTAGGTTAAGTTTCAGAGTTGCTTCTAATGTACCAAAGCTGGACTTAGACATAATTTCACTCTCACAACATTATGGCTGGTTGGAGAGGGTCCAAACCACAAGTACCGGGTCCATGGTTCTGGCCGTATACTGGGGGGACGGGGACGACTCCCATTAACCCCTGACTATACCGGGGATACGCTTATCACAATGCCTTTCTGGTCTGTGCTGAAGCAGGGCATTCTGGCAGGCAAGTGGCTTGACCTTTATTAGTGAGCCTGGTTACCCCCTCTGGAACCACCGACTTAGAAATCGCCAGCTCATATACAGTGCATAAAATATATTTATATATATACCCTTATACACCATTTTAATAAAAAATATCACAAAATTCTTCTAAGTCCCTCGGGAAGAGTGAAAGACGCGCACGTTCATTTTCAGAGCTCCTAGACCTTCCTATAAGAAGTTAGCCAAAAAGTAGCTTCGAAAAACGCTTAGGTTAAGTTTCAGAGTTGCTTCTAATGTACCAAAGCTGGACTTAGACATAATTTCACTCTCACAACATTATGGCTGGTTGGAGACAGTCCGAACCACAAGTACCGGGTCCATGGTTCTGGCCGTATACTGGGGGGACGGGGACGACTCCCATTAACCCCTGACTATACCGGGGATACGCTTATCACAATGCCTTTCTGGTCTGTGCTGAAGCAGGGCATTCTGGCAGCCAAGTGGCTTTACCTTTATTAGTGAGCCTGGTTACCCCCTCTCGGAACCACAGACTTAGAAATCGCCAGCTCATATACAGTGCATAAAATATATTTATATATATACCCTTATACACCATTTTAATAAAAAATATCACAAAATTCTTCTAAGTCCCTCGGGAAGAGTGAAAGACGCGCACGTTCATTTTCAGAGCTCCTAGACCTTCCTATAAGAAGTTAGCCAAAAAGTAGCTTCGAAAAACGCTTAGGTTAAGTTTCAGAGTTGCTTCTAATGTACCAAAGCTGGACTTAGACATAATGTCACTCTCACAACATTATGGCTGGTTGGAGACAGTCCGAACCACAAGTACCGGGTCCATGGTTCTGGCCGTATACTGGGGGGACGGGGACGACTCCCATTAACCCCTGACTATACCGGGGATACGCTTATCACAATGCCTTTCTGGTCTGTGCTGAAGCAGGGCATTCTGGCAGCCAAGTGGCTTGACCTTTATTAGTGAGCCTGGTTACCCCCTCTCGGAACCACAGACTTAGAAATCGCCAGCTCATATACAGTGCATAAAATATATTTATATATATACCCTTATACACCATTTTAATAAAAAATATCACAAAATTCTTCTAAGTCCCTCGGGAAGAGTGAAAGACACGCACGTTCATTTTCAGAGCTCCTAGACCTTCCTATAAGAAGTTAGCCAAAAAGTAGCTTCGAAAAACGCTTAGGTTAAGTTTCAGAGTTGCTTCTAATGTACCAAAGCTGGACTTAGACATAATGTCACTCTCACAACATTATGGCTGGTTGGAGACAGTCCGAACCACAAGTACCGGGTCCATGGTTCTGGCCGTATACTGGGGGGACGGGGACGACTCCCATTAACCCCTGACTATACCGGGGATACGCTTATCACAATGCCTTTCTGGTCTGTGCTGAAGCAGGGCATTCTGGCAGCCAAGTGGCTTGACCTTTATTAGTGAGCCTGGTTACCCCCTCTCGGAACCACAGACTTAGAAATCGCCAGCTCATATACAGTGCATAAAATATATTTTTATATATACCCTTATACACCATTTTAATAAAAAAATATCACAAAATTCTTCTAAGTCTCTCGGGAAGAGTGAAAGACGCGCACGTTCATTTTCAGAGCTCCTAGACCTTCCTATAAGAAGTTAGCCAAAAAGTAGCTTCGAAAAACGCTTAGGTTAAGTTTCAGAGTTGCTTCTAATGTACCAAAGCTGGACTTAGACATAATTTCACTCTCACAACATTATGGCTGGTTGGAGACAGTCCGAACCACAAGTACCGGGTCCATGGTTCTGGCCGTATACTGGGGGGACGGGGACGACTCCCATTAACCCCTGACTATACCGGGGATACGCTTATCACAATGCCTTTCTGGTCTGTGCTGAAGCAGGGCATTCTGGCAGCCAAGTGGCTTGACCTTTATTAGTGAGCCTGGTTACCCCCTCTCGGAACCACAGACTTAGAAATCGCCAGCTCATATACAGTGCATAAAATATATTTATATATATACCCTTATACACCATTTTAATAAAAAATATCACAAAATTCTTCTAAGTCCCTCGGGAAGAGTGAAAGACGCGCACGTTCATTTTCAGAGCTCCTAGACCTTCCTATAAGAAGTTAGCCAAAAAGTAGCTTCGAAAAACGCTTAGGTTAATTTTCAGAGTTGCTTCTAATGTACCAAAGCTGGACTTAGACATAATTTCACTCTCACAACATTATGGCTGGTTGGAGAGGGTCCGAACCACAAGTACCGGGTCCATGGTTCTGGCCGTATACTGGGGGGACGGGGACGACTCCCATTAACCCCTGACTATACCGGGGATACGCTTATCACAATGCCTTTCTGGTCTGTGCTGAAGCAGGGCATTCTGGCAGGCAAGTGGCTTGACATTTATTAGTGAGCCTGGTTACCCCCTCTGGAACCACCGACTTAGAAATCGCCAGCTCATATACAGTGCATAAAATATATTTATATATATACCCTTATACACCATTTTAATAAAAAATATCACAAAATTCTTCTAAGTCCCTCGGGAAGAGTGAAAGACGCGCACGTTCATTTTCAGAGCTCCTAGACCTTCCTATAAGAAGTTAGCCAAAAAGTAGCTTCGAAAAACGCTTAGGTTAAGTTTCAGAGTTGCTTCTAATGTACCAAAGCTGGACTTAGACATAATGTCACTCTCACAACATTATGGCTGGTTGGAGACAGTCCGAACCACAAGTACCGGGTCCATGGTTCTGGCCGTATACTGGGGGGACGGGGACGACTCCCATTAACCCCTGACTATACCGGGGATACGCTTATCACAATGCCTTTCTGGTCTGTGCTGAAGCAGGGCATTCTGGCAGCCAAGTGGCTTGACCTTTATTAGTGAGCCTGGTTACCCCCTCTCGGAACCACAGACTTAGAAATCGCCAGCTCATATACAGTGCATAAAATATATTTATATATATACCCTTATACACCATTTTAATAAAAAAATATCACAAAATTCTTCTAAGTCTCTCGGGAAGAGTGAAAGACGCGCACGTTCATTTTCAGAGCTCCTAGACCTTCCTATAAGAAGTTAGCCAAAAAGTAGCTTCGAAAAACGCTTAGGTTAAGTTTCAGAGTTGCTTCTAATGTACCAAAGCTGGACTTAGACATAATTTCACTCTCACAACATTATGGCTGGTTGGAGACAGTCCGAACCACAAGTACCGGGTCCATGGTTCTGGCCGTATACTGGGGGGACGGGGACGACTCCCATTAACCCCTGACTATACCGGGGATACGCTTATCACAATGCCTTTCTGGTCTGTGCTGAAGCAGGGCATTCTGGCAGCCAAGTGGCTTGACCTTTATTAGTGAGCCTGGTTACCCCCTCTCGGAACCACAGACTTAGAAATCGCCAGCTCATATACAGTGCATAAAATATATTTATATATATACCCTTATACACCATTTTAATAAAAAAATATCACAAAATTCTTCTAAGTCTCTCGGGAAGAGTGAAAGACGCGCACGTTCATTTTCAGAGCTCCTAGACCTTCCTATAAGAAGTTAGCCAAAAAGTAGCTTCGAAAAACGCTTAGGTTAAGTTTCAGAGTTGCTTCTAATGTACCAAAGCTGGACTTAGACATAATTTCACTCTCACAACATTATGGCTGGTTGGAGACAGTCCGAACCACAAGTACCGGGTCCATGGTTCTGGCCGTATACTGGGGGGACGGGGACGACTCCCATTAACCCCTGACTATACCGGGGATACGCTTATCACAATGCCTTTCTGGTCTGTGCTGAAGCAGGGCATTCTGGCAGCCAAGTGGCTTTACCTTTATTAGTGAGCCTGTTTACCCCCTCTCGGAACCACAGACTTAGAAATCGCCAGCTCATATACAGTGCATAAAATATATTTATATATATACCCTTATACACCATTTTAATAAAAAATATCACAAAATTCTTCTAAGTCCCTCGGGAAGAGTGAAAGACGCGCACGTTCATTTTCAGAGCTCCTAGACCTTCCTATAAGAAGTTAGCCAAAAAGTAGCTTCGAAAAACGCTTAGGTTACGTTTCAGAGTTGCTTCTAATGTACCAAAGCTGGACTTAGACATAATTTCACTCTCACAACATTATGGCTGGTTGGAGACAGTCCGAACCACAAGTACCGGGTCCATGATTCTGGGCGTATACTGGGGGGACGGGGACGACTCCCATTAACCCCTGACTATACCGGGGATACGCTTATCACAATGCCTTTCTGGTCTGTGCTGAAGCAGGGCATTCTGGCAGCCAAGTGGCTTGACCTTTATTAGTGAGCCTGGTTACCCCCTCTCGGAACCACAGACTTAGAAATCGCCAGCTCATATACAGTGCATAAAATATATTTATATATATACCCTTATACACCATTTTAATAAAAAAATATCACAAAATTCTTCTAAGTCTCTCGGGAAGAGTGAAAGACGCGCACGTTCATTTTCAGAGCTTCTAGACCTTCCTATAAGAAGTTAGCCAAAAAGTAGCTTCGAAAAACGCTTAGGTTAAGTTTCAGAGTTGCTTCTAATGTACCAAAGCTGGACTTAGACATAATTTCACTCTCACAACATTATGGCTGGTTGGAGAGGGTCCGAACCACAAGTACCGGGTCCATGGTTCTGGCCGTATACTGGGGGGACGGGGACGACTCCCATTAACCCCTGACTATACCGGGGATACGCTTATCACAATGCCTTTCTGGTCTGTGCTGAAGCAGGGCATTCTGGCAGCCAAGTGGCTTTACCTTTATTAGTGAGCCTGGTTACCCCCTCTCGGAACCACAGACTTAGAAATCGCCAGCTCATATACAGTGCATAAAATATATTTATATATATACCCTTATACACCATTTTAATAAAAAATATCACAAAATTCTTCTAAGTCCCTCGGGAAGAGTGAAAGACGCGCACGTTCATTTTCAGAGCTCCTAGACCTTCCTATAAGAAGTTAGCCAAAAAGTAGCTTCGAAAAACGCTTAGGTTAAGTTTCAGAGTTGCTTCTAATGTACCAAAGCTGGACTTAGACAAAATTTCACTCTCACAACATTATGGCTGGTTGGAGAGGGTCCGAACCACAAGTACCGGGTCCATGGTTCTGGCCGTATACTGGGGGGACGGGGACGACTCCCATTAACCCCTGACTATACCGGGGATACGCTTATCACAATGCCTTTCTGGTCTGTGCTGAAGCAGGGCATTCTGGCAGGCAAGTGGCTTGACCTTTATTAGTGAGCCTGGTTACCCCCTCTGGAACCACCGACTTAGAAATCGCCAGCTCATATACAGTGCATAAAATATATTTATATATATACCCTTATACACCATTTTAATAAAAAATATCACAAAATTCTTCTAAGTCCCTCGGGAAGAGTGAAAGACGCGCACGTTCATTTTCAGAGCTCCTAGACCTTCCTATAAGAAGTTAGCCAAAAAGTAGCTTCGAAAAACGCTTAGGTTAAGTTTCAGAGTTGCTTCTAATGTACCAAAGCTGGACTTAGACATAATGTCACTCTCACAACATTATGGCTGGTTGGAGACAGTCCGAACCACAAGTACCGGGTCCATGGTTCTGGCCGTATACTGGGGGGACGGGGACGACTCCCATTAACCCCTGACTATACCGGGGATACGCTTATCACAATGCCTTTCTGGTCTGTGCTGAAGCAGGGCATTCTGGCAGCCAAGTGGCTTGACCTTTATTAGTGAGCCTGGTTACCCCCTCTCGGAACCACAGACTTAGAAATCGCCAGCTCATATACAGTGCATAAAATATATTTATATATATACCCTTATACACCATTTTAATAAAAAAATATCACAAAATTCTTCTAAGTCTCTCGGGAAGAGTGAAAGACGCGCACGTTCATTTTCAGAGCTCCTAGACCTTCCTATAAGAAGTTAGCCAAAAAGTAGCTTCGAAAAACGCTTAGGTTAAGTTTCAGAGTTGCTTCTAATGTACCAAAGCTGGACTTAGACATAATGTCACTCTCACAACATTATGGCTGGTTGGAGACAGTCCGAACCACAAGTACCGGGTCCATGGTTCTGGCCGTATACTGGGGGGACGGGGACGACTCCCATTAACCCCTGACTATACCGGGGATACGCTTATCACAATGCCTTTCTGGTCTGTGCTGAAGCAGGGCATTCTGGCAGCCAAGTGGCTTGACCTTTATTAGTGAGCCTGGTTACCCCCTCTCGGAACCACAGACTTAGAAATCGCCAGCTCATATACAGTGCATAAAATATATTTATATATATACCCTTATACACCATTTTAATAAAAAAATATCACAAAATTCTTCTAAGTCTCTCGGGAAGAGTGAAAGACGCGCACGTTCATTTTCAGAGCTCCTAGACTTTCCTATAAGAAGTTAGCCAAAAAGTAGCTTCGAAAAACGCTTAGGTTAAGTTTCAGAGTTGCTTCTAATGTACCAAAGCTGGACTTAGACATAATTTCACTCTCACAACATTATGGCTGGTTGGAGACAGTCCGAACCACAAGTACCGGGTCCATGGTTCTGGCCGTATACTGGGGGGACGGGGACGACTCCCATTAACCCCTGACTATACCGGGGATACGCTTATCACAATGCCTTTCTGGTCTGTGCTGAAGCAGGGCATTCTGGCAGCCAAGTGGCTTTACCTTTATTAGTGAGCCTGGTTACCCCCTCTCGGAACCACAGACTTAGAAATCGCCAGCTCATATACAGTGCATAAAATATATTTATATATATACCCTTATACACCATTTTAATAAAAAATATCACAAAATTCTTCTAAGTCCCTCGGGAAGAGTGAAAGACGCGCACGTTCATTTTCAGAGCTCCTAGACCTTCCTATAAGAAGTTAGCCAAAAAGTAGCTTCGAAAAACGCTTAGGTTAAGTTTCAGAGTTGCTTCTAATGTACCAAAGCTGGACTTAGACATAATGTCACTCTCACAACATTATGGCTGGTTGGAGACAGTCCGAACCACAAGTACCGGGTCCATGGTTCTGGCCGTATACTGGGGGGACGGGGACGACTCCCATTAACCCCTGACTATACCGGGGATACGCTTATCACAATGCCTTTCTGGTCTGTGCTGAAGCAGGGCATTCTGGCAGCCAAGTGGCTTGACCTTTATTAGTGAGCCTGGTTACCCCCTCTCGGAACCACAGACTTAGAAATCGCCAGCTCATATACAGTGCATAAAATATATTTATATATATACCCTTATACACCATTTTAATAAAAAAATATCACAAAATTCTTCTAAGTCTCTCGGGAAGAGTGAAAGACGCGCACGTTCATTTTCAGAGCTCCTAGACTTTCCTATAAGAAGTTAGCCAAAAAGTAGCTTCGAAAAACGCTTAGGTTAAGTTTCAGAGTTGCTTCTAATGTACCAAAGCTGGACTTAGACATAATTTCACTCTCACAACATTATGGCTGGTTGGAGACAGTCCGAACCACAAGTACCGGGTCCATGGTTCTGGCCGTATACTGGGGGGACGGGGACGACTCCCATTAACCCCTGACTATACCGGGGATACGCTTATCACAATGCCTTTCTGGTCTGTGCTGAAGCAGGGCATTCTGGCAGCCAAGTGGCTTTACCTTTATTAGTGAGCCTGGTTACCCCCTCTCGGAACCACAGACTTAGAAATCGCCAGCTCATATACAGTGCATAAAATATATTTATATATATACCCTTATACACCATTTTAATAAAAAATATCACAAAATTCTTCTAAGTCCCTCGGGAAGAGTGAAAGACGCGCACGTTCATTTTCAGAGCTCCTAGACCTTCCTATAAGAAGTTAGCCAAAAAGTAGCTTCGAAAAACGCTTAGGTTAAGTTTCAGAGTTGCTTCTAATGTACCAAAGCTGGACTTAGACATAATGTCACTCTCACAACATTATGGCTGGTTGGAGACAGTCCGAACCACAAGTACCGGGTCCATGGTTCTGGCCGTATACTGGGGGGACGGGGACGACTCCCATTAACCCCTGACTATACCGGGGATACGCTTATCACAATGCCTTTCTGGTCTGTGCTGAAGCAGGGCATTCTGGCAGCCAAGTGGCTTGACCTTTATTAGTGAGCCTGGTTACCCCCTCTCGGAACCACAGACTTAGAAATCGCCAGCTCATATACAGTGCATAAAATATATTTATATATATACCCTTATACACCATTTTAATAAAAAAATATCACAAAATTCTTCTAAGTCTCTCGGGAAGAGTGAAAGACGCGCACGTTCATTTTCAGAGCTCCTAGACCTTCCTATAAGAAGTTAGCCAAAAAGTAGCTTCGAAAAACGCTTAGGTTAAGTTTCAGAGTTGCTTCTAATGTACCAAAGCTGGACTTAGACATAATGTCACTCTCACAACATTATGGCTGGTTGGAGACAGTCCGAACCACAAGTACCGGGTCCATGGTTCTGGCCGTATACTGGGGGGACGGGGACGACTCCCATTAACCCCTGACTATACCGGGGATACGCTTATCACAATGCCTTTCTGGTCTGTGCTGAAGCAGGGCATTCTGGCAGCCAAGTGGCTTGACCTTTATTAGTGAGCCTGGTTACCCCCTCTCGGAACCACAGACTTAGAAATCGCCAGCTCATATACAGTGCATAAAATATATTTATATATATACCCTTATACACCATTTTAATAAAAAAATATCACAAAATTCTTCTAAGTCTCTCGGGAAGAGTGAAAGACGCGCACGTTCATTTTCAGAGCTCCTAGACTTTCCTATAAGAAGTTAGCCAAAAAGTAGCTTCGAAAAACGCTTAGGTTAAGTTTCAGAGTTGCTTCTAATGTACCAAAGCTGGACTTAGACATAATTTCACTCTCACAACATTATGGCTGGTTGGAGACAGTCCGAACCACAAGTACCGGGTCCATGGTTCTGGCCGTATACTGGGGGGACGGGGACGACTCCCATTAACCCCTGACTATACCGGGGATACGCTTATCACAATGCCTTTCTGGTCTGTGCTGAAGCAGGGCATTCTGGCAGCCAAGTGGCTTTACCTTTATTAGTGAGCCTGGTTACCCCCTCTCGGAACCACAGACTTAGAAATCGCCAGCTCATATACAGTGCATAAAATATATTTATATATATACCCTTATACACCATTTTAATAAAAAATATCACAAAATTCTTCTAAGTCCCTCGGGAAGAGTGAAAGACGCGCACGTTCATTTTCAGAGCTCCTAGACCTTCCTATAAGAAGTTAGCCAAAAAGTAGCTTCGAAAAACGCTTAGGTTAAGTTTCAGAGTTGCTTCTAATGTACCAAAGCTGGACTTAGACATAATTTCACTCTCACAACATTATGGCTGGTTGGAGAGGGTCCGAACCACAAGTACCGGGTCCATGGTTCTGGCCGTATACTGGGGGGACGGGGACGACTCCCATTAACCCCTGACTATACCGGGGATACGCTTATCACAATGCCTTTCTGGTCTGTGCTGAAGCAGGGCATTCTGGCAGCCAAGTGGCTTGACCTTTATTAGTGAGCCTGGTTACCCCCTCTCGAAACCACAAACTTAGAAATCGCCAGCTCATATACAGTGCATAAAATATATTTATATATACCCTTATACACCATTTTAATAAAAAATATCACAAAATTCTTCTAAGTCCCTCGGGAAGAGTGAAAGACGCGCACGTTCATTTTCAGAGCTCCTAGACCTTCCTATAAGAAGTTAGCCAAAAAGTAGCTTCGAAAAACGCTTAGGTTAAGTTTCAGAGTTGCTTCTAATGTACCAAAGCTGGACTTAGACATAATGTCACTCTCACAACATTATGGCTGGTTGGAGACAGTCCGAACCACAAGTACCGGGTCCATGGTTCTGGCCGTATACTGGGGGGACGGGGACGACTCCCATTAACCCCTGATTATACCGGGGATACGCTTATCACAATGCCTTTCTGGTCTGTGCTGAAGCAGGGCATTCTGGCAGCCAAGTGGCTTGACCTTTATTAGTGAGCCTGGTTACCCCCTCTCGGAACCACAGACTTAGAAATCGCCAGCTCATATACAGTGCATAAAATATATTTATATATATACCCTTATACACCATTTTAATAAAAAATATCACAAAATTCTTCTAAGTCCCTCGGGAAGAGTGAAAGACGCGCACGTTCATTTTCAGAGCTCCTAGACCTTCCTATAAGAAGTTAGCCAAAAAGTAGCTTCGAAAAACGCTTAGGTTAAGTTTCAGAGTTGCTTCTAATGTACCAAAGCTGGACTTAGACAAAATTTCACTCTCACAACATTATGGCTGGTTGGAGAGGGTCCGAACCACAAGTACCGGGTCCATGGTTCTGGCCGTATACTGGGGGGACGGGGACGACTCCCATTAACCCCTGACTATACCGGGGATACGCTTATCACAATGCCTTTCTGGTCTGTGCTGAAGCAGGGCATTCTGGCAGGCAAGTGGCTTGACCTTTATTAGTGAGCCTGGTTACCCCCTCTGGAACCACCGACTTAGAAATCGCCAGCTCATATACAGTGCATAAAATATATTTATATATATACCCTTATACACCATTTTAATAAAAAATATCACAAAATTCTTCTAAGTCCCTCGGGAAGAGTGAAAGACGCGCACGTTCATTTTCAGAGCTCCTAGACCTTCCTATAAGAAGTTAGCCAAAAAGTAGCTTCGAAAAACGCTTAGGTTAAGTTTCAGAGTTGCTTCTAATGTACCAAAGCTGGACTTAGACATAATGTCACTCTCACAACATTATGGCTGGTTGGAGACAGTCCTAACCACAAGTACCGGGTCCATGGTTCTGGCCGTATACTGGGGGGACGGGGACGACTCCCATTAACCCCTGACTATACCGGGGATACGCTTATCACAATGCCTTTCTGGTCTGTGCTGAAGCAGGGCATTCTGGCAGCCAAGTGGCTTGACCTTTATTAGTGAGCCTGGTTACCCCCTCTCGGAACCACAGACTTAGAAATCGCCAGCTCATATACAGTGCATAAAATATATTTATATATATACCCTTATACACCATTTTAATAAAAAAATATCACAAAATTCTTCTAAGTCTCTCGGGAAGAGTGAAAGACGCGCACGTTCATTTTCAGAGCTCCTAGACCTTCCTATAAGAAGTTAGCCAAAAAGTAGCTTCGAAAAACGCTTAGGTTAAGTTTCAGAGTTGCTTCTAATGTACCAAAGCTGGACTTAGACATAATGTCACTCTCACAACATTATGGCTGGTTGGAGACAGTCCGAACCACAAGTACCGGGTCCATGGTTCTGGCCGTATACTGGGGGGACGGGGACGACTCCCATTAACCCCTGACTATACCGGGGATACGCTTATCACAATGCCTTTCTGGTCTGTGCTGAAGCAGGGCATTCTGGCAGCCAAGTGGCTTGACCTTTATTAGTGAGCCTGGTTACCCCCTCTCGGAACCACAGACTTAGAAATCGCCAGCTCATATACAGTGCATAAAATATATTTATATATATACCCTTATACACCATTTTAATAAAAAAATATCACAAAATTCTTCTAAGTCTCTCGGGAAGAGTGAAAGACGCGCACGTTCATTTTCAGAGCTCCTAGACCTTCCTATAAGAAGTTAGCCAAAAAGTAGCTTCGAAAAACGCTTAGGTTAAGTTTCAGAGTTGCTTCTAATGTACCAAAGCTGGACTTAGACATAATGTCACTCTCACAACATTATGGCTGGTTGGAGACAGTCCGAACCACAAGTACCGGGTCCATGGTTCTGGCCGTATACTGGGGGGACGGGGACGACTCCCATTAACCCCTGACTATACCGGGGATACGCTTATCACAATGCCTTTCTGGTCTGTGCTGAAGCAGGGCATTCTGGCAGCCAAGTGGCTTGACCTTTATTAGTGAGCCTGGTTACCCCCTCTCGGAACCACAGACTTAGAAATCGCCAGCTCATATACAGTGCATAAAATATATTTATATATATACCCTTATACACCATTTTAATAAAAAAATATCACAAAATTCTTCTAAGTCTCTCGGGAAGAGTGAAAGACGCGCACGTTCATTTTCAGAGCTCCTAGACCTTCCTATAAGAAGTTAGCCAAAAAGTAGCTTCGAAAAACGCTTAGGTTAAGTTTCAGAGTTGCTTCTAATGTACCAAAGCTGGACTTAGACATAATGTCACTCTCACAACATTATGGCTGGTTGGAGACAGTCCGAACCACAAGTACCGGGTCCATGGTTCTGGCCGTATACTGGGGGGACGGGGACGACTCCCATTAACCCCTGACTATACCGGGGATACGCTTATCACAATGCCTTTCTGGTCTGTGCTGAAGCAGGGCATTCTGGCAGCCAAGTGGCTTGACCTTTATTAGTGAGCCTGGTTACCCCCTCTCGGAACCACAGACTTAGAAATCGCCAGCTCATATACAGTGCATAAAATATATTTATATATATACCCTTATACACCATTTTAATAAAAAAATATCACAAAATTCTTCTAAGTCTCTCGGGAAGAGTGAAAGACGCGCACGTTCATTTTCAGAGCTCCTAGACCTTCCTATAAGAAGTTAGCCAAAAAGTAGCTTCGAAAAACGCTTAGGTTAAGTTTCAGAGTTGCTTCTAATGTACCAAAGCTGGACTTAGACATAATTTCACTCTCACAACATTATGGCTGGTTGGAGACAGTCCGAACCACAAGTACCGGGTCCATGGTTCTGGCCGTATACTGGGGGGACGGGGACGACTCCCATTAACCCCTGACTATACCGGGGATACGCTTATCACAATGCCTTTCTGGTCTGTGCTGAAGCAGGGCATTCTGGCAGCCAAGTGGCTTTACCTTTATTAGTGAGCCTGGTTACCCCCTCTCGGAACCACAGACTTAGAAATCGCCAGCTCATATACAGTGCATAAAATATATTTATATATATACCCTTATACACCATTTTAATAAAAAATATCACAAAATTCTTCTAAGTCCCTCGGGAAGAGTGAAAGACGCGCACGTTCATTTTCAGAGCTCCTAGACCTTCCTATAAGAAGTTAGCCAAAAAGTAGCTTCGAAAAACGCTTAGGTTAAGTTTCAGAGTTGCTTCTAATGTACCAAAGCTGGACTTAGACATAATTTCACTCTCACAACATTATGGCTGGTTGGAGAGGGTCCGAACCACAAGTACCGGGTCCATGGTTCTGGCCGTATACTGGGGGGACGGGGACGACTCCCATTAACCCCTGACTATACCGGGGATACGCTTATCACAATGCCTTTCTGGTCTGTGCTGAAGCAGGGCATTCTGGCAGCCAAGTGGCTTGACCTTTATTAGTGAGCCTGGTTACCCCCTCTCGAAACCACAAACTTAGAAATCGCCAGCTCATATACAGTGCATAAAATATATTTATATATACCCTTATACACCATTTTAATAAAAAATATCACAAAATTCTTCTAAGTCCCTCGGGAAGAGTGAAAGACGCGCACGTTCATTTTCAGAGCTCCTAGACCTTCCTATAAGAAGTTAGCCAAAAAGTAGCTTCGAAAAACGCTTAGGTTAAGTTTCAGAGTTGCTTCTAATGTACAAAAGCTGGACTTAGACATAATGTCACTCTCACAACATTATGGCTGGTTGGAGACAGTCCGAACCACAAGTACCGGGTCCATGGTTCTGGCCGTATACTGGGGGGACGGGGACGACTCCCATTAACCCCTGATTATACCGGGGATACGCTTATCACAATGCCTTTCTGGTCTGTGCTGAAGCAGGGCATTCTGGCAGCCAAGTGGCTTGACCTTTATTAGTGAGCCTGGTTACCCCCTCTCGGAACCACAGACTTAGAAATCGCCAGCTCATATACAGTGCATAAAATATATTTATATATATACCCTTATACACCATTTTAATAAAAAAATATCACAAAATTCTTCTAAGTCTCTCGGGAAGAGTGAAAGACGCGCACGTTCATTTTCAGAGCTCCTAGACCTTCCTATAAGAAGTTAGCCAAAAAGTAGCTTCGAAAAACGCTTAGGTTAAATTTCAGAGTTGCTTCTAATGTACCAAAGCTGGACTTAGACATAATTTCACTCTCACAACATTATGGCTGGTTGGAGACAGTCCGAACCACAAGTACCGGGTCCATGGTTCTGGCCGTATACTGGGGGGACGGGGACGACTCCCATTAACCCCTGACTATACCGGGGATACGCTTATCACAATGCCTTTCTGGTCTGTGCTGAAGCAGGGCATTCTGGCAGGCAAGTGGCTTGACCTTTATTAGTGAGCCTGGTTACCCCCTCTGGAACCACAGACTTAGAAATCGCCAGCTCATATACAGTGCATAAAATATATTTATATATATACCCTTATACACCATTTTAATAAAAAATATCACAAAATTCTTCTAAGTCCCTCGGGAAGAGTGAAAGACGCGCACGTTCATTTTCAGAGCTCCTAGACCTTCCTATAAGAAGTTAGCCAAAAAGTAGCTTCGAAAAACGCTTAGGTTAAGTTTCAGAGTTGCTTCTAATGTACCAAAGCTGGACTTAGACATAATGTCACTCTCACAACATTATGGCTGGTTGGAGACAGTCCGAACCACAAGTACCAGGTCCATGGTTCTGGCCGTATACTGGGGGGACGGGGACGACTCCCATTAACCCCTGACTATACCGGGGATACGCTTATCACAATGCCTTTCTGGTCTGTGCTGAAGCAGGGCATTCTGGCAGCCAAGTGGCTTGACCTTTATTAGTGAGCCTGGTTACCCCCTCTCGGAACCACAGACTTAGAAATCGCCAGCTCATATACAGTGCATAAAATATATTTATATATATACCCTTATACACCATTTTAATAAAAAAATATCACAAAATTCTTCTAAGTCTCTCGGGAAGAGTGAAAGACGCGCACGTTCATTTTCAGAGCTCCTAGACCTTCCTATAAGAAGTTAGCCAAAAAGTAGCTTCGAAAAACGCTTAGGTTAAGTTTCAGAGTTGCTTCTAATGTACCAAAGCTGGACTTAGACATAATGTCACTCTCACAACATTATGGCTGGTTGGAGACAGTCCGAACCACAAGTACCGGGTCCATGGTTCTGGCCGTATACTGGGGGGACGGGGACGACTCCCATTAACCCCTGACTATACCGGGGATACGCTTATCACAATGCCTTTCTGGTCTGTGCTGAAGCAGGGCATTCTGGCAGCCAAGTGGCTTGACCTTTATTAGTGAGCCTGGTTACCCCCTCTCGGAACCACAGACTTAGAAATCGCCAGCTCATATACAGTGCATAAAATATATTTATATATATACCCTTATACACCATTTTAATAAAAAATATCACAAAATTCTTCTAAGTCCCTCGGGAAGAGTGAAAGACGCGCACGTTCATTTTCAGAGCTCCTAGACCTTCCTATAAGAAGTTAGCCAAAAAGTAGCTTCGAAAAACGCTTAGGTTAAGTTTCAGAGTTGCTTCTAATGTACCAAAGCTGGACTTAGACATAATGTCACTCTCACAACATTATGGCTGGTTGGAGACAGTCCGAACCACAAGTACCGGGTCCATGGTTCTGGCCGTATACTGGGGGGACGGGGACGACTCCCATTAACCCCTGACTATACCGGGGATACGCTTATCACAATGCCTTTCTGGTCTGTGCTGAAGCAGGGCATTCTGGCAGCCAAGTGGCTTGACCTTTATTAGTGAGCCTGGTTACCCCCTCTCGGAACCACAGACTTAGAAATCGCCAGCTCATATACAGTGCATAAAATATATTTATATATATACCCTTATACACCATTTTAATAAAAAATATCACAAAATTCTTCTAAGTCCCTCGGGAAGAGTGAAAGACGCGCACGTTCATTTTCAGAGCTCCTAGACCTTCCTATAAGAAGTTAGCCAAAAAGTAGCTTCGAAAAACGCTTAGGTTAAGTTTCAGAGTTGCTTCTAATGTACCAAAGCTGGACTTAGACATAATTTCACTCTCACAACATTATGGCT
The DNA here is from genome assembly GCF_040206685.1 of Ascaphus truei. NCBI lineage: Eukaryota > Metazoa > Chordata > Amphibia > Anura > Ascaphidae > Ascaphus > Ascaphus truei. The sequence continues at coordinate 453,781 of NW_027454813.1, forward strand.
GGTTGGAGAGGGTCCGAACCACAAGTACCGGGTCCATGGTTCTGGCCGTATACTGGGGGGACGGGGACGACTCCCATTAACCCCTGACTATACCGGGGATACGCTTATCACAATGCCTTTCTGGTCTGTGCTGAAGCAGGGCATTCTGGCAGGCAAGTGGCTTGACCTTTATTAGTGAGCCTGGTTACCCCCTCTGGAACCACCGACTTAGAAATCGCCAGCTCATATACAGTGCATAAAATATATTTATATATATACCCTTATACACCATTTTAATAAAAAATATCACAAAATTCTTCTAAGTCCCTCGGGAAGAGTGAAAGACGCGCACGTTCATTTTCAGAGCTCCTAGACCTTCCTATAAGAAGTTAGCCAAAAAGTAGCTTCGAAAAACGCTTAGGTTAAGTTTCAGAGTTGCTTCTAATGTACCAAAGCTGGACTTAGACATAATGTCACTCTCACAACATTATGGCTGGTTGGAGACAGTCCGAACCACAAGTACCGGGTCCATGGTTCTGGCCGTATACTGGGGGGACGGGGACGACTCCCATTAACCCCTGACTATACCGGGGATACGCTTATCACAATGCCTTTCTGGTCTGTGCTGAAGCAGGGCATTCTGGCAGCCAAGTGGCTTGACCTTTATTAGTGAGCCTGGTTACCCCCTCTCGGAACCACAGACTTAGAAATCGCCAGCTCATATACAGTGCATAAAATATATTTATATATATACCCTTATACACCATTTTAATAAAAAAATATCACAAAATTCTTCTAAGTCTCTCGGGAAGAGTGAAAGACGCGCACGTTCATTTTCAGAGCTCCTAGACCTTCCTATAAGAAGTTAGCCAAAAAGTAGCTTCGAAAAACGCTTAGGTTAAGTTTCAGAGTTGCTTCTAATGTACCAAAGCTGGACTTAGACATAATGTCACTCTCACAACATTATGGCTGGTTGGAGACAGTCCGAACCACAAGTACCGGGTCCATGGTTCTGGCCGTATACTGGGGGGACGGGGACGACTCCCATTAACCCCTGACTATACCGGGGATACGCTTATCACAATGCCTTTCTGGTCTGTGCTGAAGCAGGGCATTCTGGCAGCCAAGTGGCTTGACCTTTATTAGTGAGCCTGGTTACCCCCTCTCGGAACCACAGACTTAGAAATCGCCAGCTCATATACAGTGCATAAAATATATTTATATATATACCCTTATACACCATTTTAATAAAAAATATCACAAAATTCTTCTAAGTCCCTCGGGAAGAGTGAAAGACGCGCACGTTCATTTTCAGAGCTCCTAGACCTTCCTATAAGAAGTTAGCCAAAAAGTAGCTTCGAAAAACGCTTAGGTTAAGTTTCAGAGTTGCTTCTAATGTACCAAAGCTGGACTTAGACATAATGTCACTCTCACAACATTATGGCTGGTTGGAGACAGTCCGAACCACAAGTACCGGGTCCATGGTTCTGGCCGTATACTGGGGGGACGGGGACGACTCCCATTAACCCCTGATTATACCGGGGATACGCTTATCACAATGCCTTTCTGGTCTGTGCTGAAGCAGGGCATTCTGGCAGCCAAGTGGCTTGACCTTTATTAGTGAGCCTGGTTACCCCCTCTCGGAACCACAGACTTAGAAATCGCCAGCTCATATACAGTGCATAAAATATATTTATATATATACCCTTATACACCATTTTAATAAAAAAATATCACAAAATTCTTCTAAGTCTCTCGGGAAGAGTGAAAGACGCGCACGTTCATTTTCAGAGCTCCTAGACCTTCCTATAAGAAGTTAGCCAAAAAGTAGCTTCGAAAAACGCTTAGGTTAAATTTCAGAGTTGCTTCTAATGTACCAAAGCTGGACTTAGACATAATTTCACTCTCACAACATTATGGCTGGTTGGAGACAGTCCGAACCACAAGTACCGGGTCCATGGTTCTGGCCGTATACTGGGGGGACGGGGACGACTCCCATTAACCCCTGACTATACCGGGGATACGCTTATCACAATGCCTTTCTGGTCTGTGCTGAAGCAGGGCATTCTGGCAGGCAAGTGGCTTGACCTTTATTAGTGAGCCTGGTTACCCCCTCTGGAACCACAGACTTAGAAATCGCCAGCTCATATACAGTGCATAAAATATATTTATATATATACCCTTATACACCATTTTAATAAAAAATATCACAAAATTCTTCTAAGTCCCTCGGGAAGAGTGAAAGACGCGCACGTTCATTTTCAGAGCTCCTAGACCTTCCTATAAGAAGTTAGCCAAAAAGTAGCTTCGAAAAACGCTTAGGTTAAGTTTCAGAGTTGCTTCTAATGTACCAAAGCTGGACTTAGACATAATGTCACTCTCACAACATTATGGCTGGTTGGAGACAGTCCGAACCACAAGTACCAGGTCCATGGTTCTGGCCGTATACTGGGGGGACGGGGACGACTCCCATTAACCCCTGACTATACCGGGGATACGCTTATCACAATGCCTTTCTGGTCTGTGCTGAAGCAGGGCATTCTGGCAGCCAAGTGGCTTGACCTTTATTAGTGAGCCTGGTTACCCCCTCTCGGAACCACAGACTTAGAAATCGCCAGCTCATATACAGTGCATAAAATATATTTATATATATACCCTTATACACCATTTTAATAAAAAATATCACAAAATTCTTCTAAGTCTCTCGGGAAGAGTGAAAGACGCGCACGTTCATTTTCAGAGCTCCTAGACCTTCCTATAAGAAGTTAGCTAAAAAGTAGCTTCGAAAAACGCTTAGGTTAAGTTTCAGAGTTGCTTCTAATGTACCAAAGCTGGACTTAGACATAATTTCACTCTCACAACATTATGGCTGGTTGGAGAGGGTCCGAACCACAAGTACCGGGTCCATGGTTCTGGCCGTATACTGGGGGGACGGGGACGACTCCCATTAACCCCTGACTATACCGGGGATACGCTTATCACAATGCCTTTCTGGTCTGTGCTGAAGCAGGGCATTCTGGCAGGCAAGTGGCTTGACCTTTATTAGTGAGCCTGGTTACCCCCTCTGGAACCACCGACTTAGAAATCGCCAGCTCATATACAGTGCATAAAATATATTTATATATATACCCTTATACACCATTTTAATAAAAAATATCACAAAATTCTTCTAAGTCCCTCGGGAAGAGTGAAAGACGCGCACGTTCATTTTCAGAGCTCCTAGACCTTCCTATAAGAAGTTAGCCAAAAAGTAGCTTCGAAAAACGCTTAGGTTAAGTTTCAGAGTTGCTTCTAATGTACCAAAGCTGGACTTAGACATAATGTCACTCTCACAACATTATGGCTGGTTGGAGACAGTCCGAACCACAAGTACCGGGTCCATGATTCTGGCCGTATACTGGGGGGACGGGGACGACTCCCATTAACCCCTGACTATACCGGGGATACGCTTATCACAATGCCTTTCTGGTCTGTGCTGAAGCAGGGCATTCTGGCAGCCAAGTGGCTTGACCTTTATTAGTGAGCCTGGTTACCCCCTCTCGGAACCACAGACTTAGAAATCGCCAGCTCATATACAGTGCATAAAATATATTTATATATACCCTTATGCACCATTTTAATAAAAAATATCACAAAATTCTTCTAAGTCCCTCGGGAAGAGTGAAAGACGCGCACGTTCATTTTTAGAGCTCCTAGACCTTCCTACAGTATAAGAAGTTAGCCAAAAAGTAGCTTCGAAAAACGCTTAGGTTAAGTTTCAGAGTTGCTTCTAATGTACCAAAGCTGGACTTAGACATACAGTAATGTCACTCTCACAACATTATGGCTGGTTGGAGACAGTCCGAACCACAAGTACCGGGTCCATGGTTCTGGCCGTATACTGGGGGGACGGGGACGACTCCCATTAACCCCTGATTATACCGGGGATACGCTTATCACAATGCCTTTCTGGTCTGTGCTGAAGCAGGGCATTCTGGCAGCCAAGTGGCTTGACCTTTATTAGTGAGCCTGGTTACCCCCTCTCGGAACCACAGACTTAGAAATCGCCAGCTCATATACAGTGCATAAAATATATTTATATATATATACCCTTATACACCATTTTAATAAAAAAATATCACAAAATTCTTCCAAGTCTCTCGGGAAGAGTGAAAGACGCGCACGTTCATTTTCAGAGCTCCTAGACCTTCCTATAAGAAGTTAGCCAAAAAGTAGCTTCGAAAAACGCTTAGGTTAAGTTTCAGAGTTGCTTCTAATGTACCAAAGCTGGACTTAGACATAATTTCACTCTCACAACATTATGGCTGGTTGGAGACAGTCCGAACCACAAGTACCGGGTCCATGGTTCTGGCCGTATACTGGGGGGACGGGGACGACTCCCATTAACCCCTGACTATACCGGGGATACGCTTATCACAATGCCTTTCTGGTCTGTGCTGAAGCAGGGCATTCTGGCAGGCAAGTGGCTTGACCTTTATTAGTGAGCCTGGTTACCCCCTCTGGAACCACAGACTTAGAAATCGCCAGCTCATATACAGTGCATAAAATATATTTATATATATACCCTTATACACCATTTTAATAAAAAATATCACAAAATTCTTCTAAGTCCCTCGGGAAGAGTGAAAGACGCGCACGTTCATTTTCAGAGCTCCTAGACCTTCCTATAAGAAGTTAGCCAAAAAGTAGCTTCGAAAAACGCTTAGGTTAAGTTTCAGAGTTGCTTCTAATGTACCAAAGCTGGACTTAGACATAATGTCACTCTCACAACATTATGGCTGGTTGGAGACAGTCCGAACCACAAGTACCAGGTCCATGGTTCTGGCCGTATACTGGGGGGACGGGGACGACTCCCATTAACCCCTGACTATACCGGGGATACGCTTATCACAATGCCTTTCTGGTCTGTGCTGAAGCAGGGCATTCTGGCAGCCAAGTGGCTTGACCTTTATTAGTGAGCCTGGTTACCCCCTCTCGGAACCACAGACTTAGAAATCGCCAGCTCATATACAGTGCATAAAATATATTTATATATATACCCTTATACACCATTTTAATAAAAAATATCACAAAATTCTTCTAAGTCTCTCGGGAAGAGTGAAAGACGCGCACGTTCATTTTCAGAGCTCCTAGACCTTCCTATAAGAAGTTAGCTAAAAAGTAGCTTCGAAAAACGCTTAGGTTAAGTTTCAGAGTTGCTTCTAATGTACCAAAGCTGGACTTAGACATAATTTCACTCTCACAACATTATGGCTGGTTGGAGAGGGTCCGAACCACAAGTACCGGGTCCATGGTTCTGGCCGTATACTGGGGGGACGGGGACGACTCCCATTAACCCCTGACTATACCGGGGATACGCTTATCACAATGCCTTTCTGGTCTGTGCTGAAGCAGGGCATTCTGGCAGGCAAGTGGCTTGACCTTTATTAGTGAGCCTGGTTACCCCCTCTGGAACCACCGACTTAGAAATCGCCAGCTCATATACAGTGCATAAAATATATTTATATATATACCCTTATACACCATTTTAATAAAAAAATATCACAAAATTCTTCTAAGTCTCTCGGGAAGAGTGAAAGACGCGCACATTCATTTTCAGAGCTCCTAGACCTTCCTATAAGAAGTTAGCCAAAAAGTAGCTTCGAAAAACGCGTAGGTTAAGTTTCAGAGTTGCTTCTAATGTACCAAAGCTGGACTTAGACATAATTTCACTCTCACAACATTATGGCTGGTTGGAGACAGTCCGAACCACAAGTACCGGGTCCATGGTTCTGGCCGTATACTGGGGGGACGGGGACGACTCCCATTAACCCCTGACTATACCGGGGATACGCTTATCACAATGCCTTTCTGGTCTGTGCTGAAGCAGGGCATTCTGGCAGCCAAGTGGCTTGACCTTTATTAGTGAGCCTGGTTACCCCCTCTCGGAACCACAGACTTAGAAATCGCCAGCTCATATACAGTGCATAAAATATATTTATACAGTATATATACCCTTATACACCATTTTAATAAAAAAATATCACAAAATTCTTCTAAGTCTCTCTGGAAGAATGAAAGACGCGCACGTTCATTTTCAGAGCTCCTAGACCTTCCTATAAGAAGTTAGCCAAAAAGTAGCTTCGAAAAACGCTTAGGTTAAGTTTCAGAGTTGCTTCTAATGTACCAAAGCTGGACTTAGACATAATTTCACTCTCACAACATTATGGCTGGTTGGAGAGGGTCCGAACCACAAGTACCGGGTCCATGGTTCTGGCCGTATACTGGGGGGACGGGGACGACTCCCATTAACCCCTGACTATACCGGGGATACGCTTATCACAATGCCTTTCTGGTCTGTGCTGAAGCAGGGCATTCTGGCAGCCAAGTGGCTTGACCTTTATTAGTGAGCCTGGTTACCCCCTCTCGGAACCACAGACTTAGAAATCGCCAGCTCATATACAGTGCATAAAATATATTTATATATATATACCCTTATACACCATTTTAATAAAAAATATCACAAAATTCTTCTAAGTCTCTCGGGAAGAGTGAAAGACGCGCACGTTCATTTTCAGAGATCCGAGACCTTCCTATAAGAAGTTAGCCAAAAAGTAGCTTCGAAAAACGCTTAGGTTAAGTTTCAGAGTTGCTTCTAATGTACCAAAGCTGGACTTAGACATAATGTCACTCTCACAACATTATGGCTGGTTGGAGACAGTCCGAACCACAAGTACCGGGTCCATGGTTCTGGCCGTATACTGGGGGGACGGGGACGACTCCCATTAACCCCTGACTATACCGGGGATACGCTTATCACAATGCCTTTCTGGTTTGTGCTGAAGCAGGGCATTCTGGCAGCCAAGTGGCTTGACCTTTATTAGTGAGCCTGGTTACCCCCTCTCGGAACCACAGACTTAGAAATCGCCAGCTCATATACAGTGCATAAAATATATTTATATATATACCCTTATACACCATTTTAATAAAAAATATCACAAAATTCTTCTAAGTCCCTCGGAAAGAGTGAAAGACGCGCACGTTCATTTTCAGAGCTCCTAGACCCTCCTATAAGAAGTTAGCCAAAAAGTATCTTCGAAAAACGCTTAGGTTAAGTTTCAGAGTTGCTTCTAATGTACCAAAGCTGGACTTAGATATAATTTCACTCTCACAACATTATGGCTGGTTGGAGACAGTCCGAACCACAAGTACCGGGTCCATGGTTCTGGCCGTATACTGGGGGGACGGGGACGACTCCCATTAACCCCTGACTATACCGGGGATACGCTTATCACAATGCCTTTCTGGTCTGTGCTGAAGCAGGGCATTCTGGCAGCCAAGTGGCTTGACCTTTATTAGTGAGCCTGGTTACCCCCTCTCGGAACCACAGACTTAGAAATCGCCAGCTCATATACAGTGCATAAAATATATTTATATATATACCCTTATACACCATTTTAATAAAAAAATATCACAAAATTCTTCTAAGTCTCTCGGGAAGAGTGAAAGACGCGCACATTCATTTTCAGAGCTCCTAGACCTTCCTATAAGAAGTTAGCCAAAAAGTAGCTTCGAAAAACGCGTAGGTTAAGTTTCAGAGTTGCTTCTAATGTACCAAAGCTGGACTTAGACATAATTTCACTCTCACAACATTATGGCTGGTTGGAGAGGGTCCGAACCACAAGTACCGGGTCCATGGTTCTGGCCGTATACTGGGGGGACGGGGACGACTCCCATTAACCCCTGACTATACCGGGGATACGCTTATCACAATGCCTTTCTGGTCTGTGCTGAAGCAGGGCATTCTGGCAGCCAAGTGGCTTGACCTTTATTTGTGAGTCTGGTTACCCCCTCTCGGAACCACAGACTTAGAAATCGCCAGCTCATATACAGTGCATAAAATATATTTATATATATACCCTTATACACCATTTTAATAAAAAAATATCACAAAATTCTTCTAAGTCTCTCGGGAAGAGTGAAAGACGCGCACGTTCATTTTCAGAGCTCCTAGACCTTCCTATAAGAAGTTAGCCAAAAAGTAGCTTCGAAAAACGCTTAGGTTAAGTTTCAGAGTTGCTTCTAATGTACCAAAGCTGGACTTAGACATAATTTCACTCTCACAACATTATGGCTGGTTGGAGACAGTCCGAACCACAAGTACCGGGTCCATGGTTCTGGCCGTATACTGGGGGGACGGGGACGACTCCCATTAACCCCTGACTATACCGGGGATACGCTTATCACAATGCCTTTCTGGTCTGTGCTGAAGCAGGGCATTCTGGCAGCCAAGTGGCTTGACCTTTATTAGTGAGCCTGGTTACCCCCTCTCGGAACCACAGACTTAGAAATCGCCAGCTCATATACAGTGCATAAAATATATTTATATATATATACCCTTATACACCATTTTAATAAAAAATATCACAAAATTCTTCTAAGTCTCTCTGGAAGAGTGAAAGACGCGCACGTTCATTTTCAGAGCTCCTAGACCTTCCTATAAGAAGTTAGCTAAAAAGTAGCTTCGAAAAACGCTTAGGTTAAGTTTCAGAGTTGCTTCTAATGTACCAAAGCTGGACTTAGACATAATTTCACTCTCACAACATTATGGCTGGTTGGAGAGGGTCCGAACCACAAGTACCGGGTCCATGGTTCTGGCCGTATACTGGGGGGACGGGGACGACTCCCATTAACCCCTGACTATACCGGGGATACGCTTATCACAATGCCTTTCTGGTCTGTGCTGAAGCAGGGCATTCTGGCAGCCAAGTGGCTTGACCTTTATTAGTGAGCCTGGTTACCCCCTCTCGGAACCACAGACTTAGAAATCGCCAGCTCATATACAGTGCATAAAATATATTTATATATATATACCCTTATACACCATTTTAATAAAAAATATCACAAAATTCTTCTAAGTCTCTAGGGAAGAGTGAAAGACGCGCACGTTCATTTTCAGAGCTCCGAGACCTTCCTATAAGAAGTTAGCTAAAAAGTAGCTACGAAAAACGCGTAGGTTAAGTTTCAGAGTTGCTTCTAATGTACCAAAGCTGGACTTAGACATAATTTCACTCTCACAACATTATGGCTGGTTGGAGACAGTCCGAACCACAAGTACCGGGTCCATGGTTCTGGCCGTATACTGGGGGGACGGGGACGACTCCCATTAACCCCTGACTATACCGGGGATACGCTTATCACAATGCCTTTCTGGTTTGTGCTGAAGCAGGGCATTCTGGCAGCCAAGTGGCTTGACCTTTATTAGTGAGCCTGGTTACCCCCTCTCGGAACCACAGACTTAGAAATCGCCAGCTCATATACAGTGCATAAAATATATTTATATATATACCCTTATACACCATTTTAATAAAAAATATCACAAAATTCTTCTAAGTCTCTCTGGAAGAGTGAAAGACGCGCACGTTCATTTTCAGAGCTCCTAGACCTTCCTATAAGAAGTTAGCTAAAAAGTAGCTTCGAAAAACGCTTAGGTTAAGTTTCAGAGTTGCTTCTAATGTACCAAAGCTGGACTTAGACATAATTTCACTCTCACAACATTATGGCTGGTTGGAGACAGTCCGAACCACAAGTACCGGGTCCATGGTTCTGGCCGTATACTGGGGGGACGGGGACGACTCCCATTAACCCCTGACTATACCGGGGATACGCTTATCACAATGCCTTTCTGGTCTGTGCTGAAGCAGGGCATTCTGGCAGCCAAGTGGCTTGACCTTTATTAGTGAGCCTGGTTACCCCCTCTCGGAACCACAGACTTAGAAATCGCCAGCTCATATACAGTGCATAAAATATATTTATATATATATACCCTTATACACCATTTTAATAAAAAATATCACAAAATTCTTCTAAGTCTCTCGGGAAGAGTGAAAGACGCGCACGTTCATTTTCAGAGCTCCGAGACCTTCCTATAAGAAGTTAGCCAAAAAGTAGCTTCGAAAAACGCTTAGGTTAAGTTTCAGAGTTGCTTCTAATGTACCAAAGCTGGACTTAGACATAATGTCACTCTCACAACATTATGGCTGGTTGGAGACAGTCCGAACCACAAGTACCGGGTCCATGGTTCTGGCCGTATACTGGGGGGACGGGGACGACTCCCATTAACCCCTGACTATACCGGGGATACGCTTATCACAATGCCTTTCTGGTTTGTGCTGAAGCAGGGCATTCTGGCAGCCAAGTGGCTTGACCTTTATTAGTGAGCCTGGTTACCCCCTCTCGGAACCACAGACTTAGAAATCGCCAGCTCATATACAGTGCATAAAATATATTTATATATATACCCTTATACACCATTTTAATAAAAAATATCACAAAATTCTTCTAAGTCTCTCTGGAAGAATGAAAGACGCGCACGTTCATTTTCAGAGCTCCTAGACCTTCCTATAAGAAGTTAGCTAAAAAGTAGCTTCGAAAAACGCTTAGGTTAAGTTTCAGAGTTGCTTCTAATGTACCAAAGCTGGACTTAGACATAATTTCACTCTCACAACATTATGGCTGGTTGGAGAGGGTCCGAACCACAAGTACCGGGTCCATGGTTCTGGCCGTATACTGGGGGGACGGGGACGACTCCCATTAACCCCTGACTATACCCGGGATACGCTTATCACAATGCCTTTCTGGTCTGTGCTGAAGCAGGGCATTCTGGCAGCCAAGTGGCTTGACCTTTATTAGTGAGCCTGGTTACCCCCTCTCGGAACCACAGACTTAGAAATCGCCAGCTCATATACAGTGCATAAAATATATTTATATATATACCCTTATACACCATTTTAATAAAAAATATCACAAAATTCTTCTAAGTCTCTCTGGAAGAATGAAAGACGCGCACGTTCATTTTCAGAGCTCCTAGACCTTCCTATAAGAAGTTAGCTAAAAAGTAGCTTCGAAAAACGCTTAGGTTAAGTTTCAGAGTTGCTTCTAATGTACCAAAGCTGGACTTAGACATAATTTCACTCTCACAACATTATGGCTGGTTGGAGAGGGTCCGAACCACAAGTACCGGGTCCATGGTTCTGGCCGTATACTGGGGGGACGGGGACGACTCCCATTAACCCCTGACTATACCGGGGATACGCTTATCACAATGCCTTTCTGGTCTGTGCTGAAGCAGGGCATTCTGGCAGCCAAGTGGCTTGACCTTTATTAGTGAGTCTGGTTACCCCCTCTCGGAACCACAGACTTAGAAATCGCCAGCTCATATACAGTGCATAAAATATATTTATATATATACCCTTATACACCATTTTAATAAAAAAATATCACAAAATTCTTCTAAGTCTCTCGGGAAGAGTGAAAGACGCGCACGTTCATTTTCAGAGCTCCTAGACCTTCCTATAAGAAGTTAGCCAAAAAGTAGCTTCGAAAAACGCTTAGGTTAAGTTTCAGAGTTGCTTCTAATGTACCAAAGCTGGACTTAGACATAATTTCACTCTCACAACATTATGGCTGGTTGGAGACAGTCCGAACCACAAGTACCGGGTCCATGGTTCTGGCCGTATACTGGGGGGACGGGGACGACTCCCATTAACCCCTGACTATACCGGGGATACGCTTATCACAATGCCTTTCTGGTCTGTGCTGAAGCAGGGCATTCTGGCAGCCAAGTGGCTTGACCTTTATTAGTGAGCCTGGTTACCCCCTCTCGGAACCACAGACTTAGAAATCGCCAGCTCATATACAGTGCATAAAATATATTTATATATATATACCCTTATACACCATTTTAATAAAAAATATCACAAAATTCTTCTAAGTCTCTCTGGAAGAGTGAAAGACGCGCACGTTCATTTTCAGAGCTCCTAGACCTTCCTATAAGAAGTTAGCTAAAAAGTAGCTACGAAAAACGCTTAGGTTAAGTTTCAGAGTTGCTTCTAATGTACCAAAGCTGGACTTAGACATAATTTCACTCTCACAACATTATGGCTGGTTGGAGAGGGTCCGAACCACAAGTACCGGGTCCATGGTTCTGGCCGTATACTGGGGGGACGGGGACGACTCCCATTAACCCCTGACTATACCGGGGATACGCTTATCACAATGCCTTTCTGGTCTGTGCTGAAGCAGGGCATTCTGGCAGCCAAGTGGCTTGACCTTTATTAGTGAGCCTGGTTACCCCCTCTCGGAACCACAGACTTAGAAATCGCCAGCTCATATACAGTGCATAAAATATATTTATATATATATACCCTTATACACCATTTTAATAAAAAATATCACAACATTCTTCTAAGTCTCTAGGGAAGAGTGAAAGACGCGCACGTTCATTTTCAGAGCTCCGAGACCTTCCTATAAGAAGTTAGCTAAAAAGTAGCTTCGAAAAACGCGTAGGTTAAGTTTCAGAGTTGCTTCTAATGTACCAAAGCTGGACTTAGACATAATTTCACTCTCACAACATTATGGCTGGTTGGAGACAGTCCGAACCACAAGTACCGGGTCCATGGTTCTGGCCGTATACTGGGGGGACGGGGACGACTCCCATTAACCCCTGACTATACCGGGGATACGCTTATCACAATGCCTTTCTGGTTTGTGCTGAAGCAGGGCATTCTGGCAGCCAAGTGGCTTGACCTTTATTAGTGAGCCTGGTTACCCCCTCTCGGAACCACAGACTTAGAAATCGCCAGCTCATATACAGTGCATAAAATATATTTATATATATACCCTTATACACCATTTTAATAAAAAATATCACAAAATTCTTCTAAGTCTCTCTGGAAGAGTGAAAGACGCGCACGTTCATTTTCAGAGCTCCTAGACCTTCCTATAAGAAGTTAGCTAAAAAGTAGCTTCGAAAAACGCTTAGGTTAAGTTTCAGAGTTGCTTCTAATGTACCAAAGCTGGACTTAGACATAATTTCACTCTCACAACATTATGGCTGGTTGGAGAGGGTCCGAACCACAAGTACCGGGTCCATGGTTCTGGCCGTATACTGGGGGGACGGGGACGACTCCCATTAACCCCTGACTATACCGGGGATACGCTTATCACAATGCCTTTCTGGTCTGTGCTGAAGCAGGGCATTCTGGCAGCCAAGTGGCTTGACCTTTATTAGTGAGCCTGGTTACCCCCTCTCGGAACCACAGACTTAGAAATCGCCAGCTCATATACAGTGCATAAAATATATTTATATATACCCTTATACACCATTTTAATAAAAAATATCACAAAATTCTTCTAAGTCTCTCGGGAAGAGTGAAAGACGCGCACGTTCATTTTCAGAGCTCCGAGACCTTCCTATAAGAAGTTAGCCAAAAAGTAGCTTCGAAAAACGCTTAGGTTAAGTTTCAGAGTTGCTTCTAATGTACCAAAGCTGGACTTAGACATAATGTCACTCTCACAACATTATGGCTGGTTGGAGACAGTCCGAACCACAAGTACCGGGTCCATGGTTCTGGCCGTATACTGGGGGGACGGGGACGACTCCCATTAACCCCTGACTATACCGGGGATACGCTTATCACAATGCCTTTCTGGTTTGTGCTGAAGCAGGGCATTCTGGCAGCCAAGTGGCTTGACCTTTATTAGTGAGCCTGGTTACCCCCTCTCGGAACCACAGACTTAGAAATCGCCAGCTCATATACAGTGCATAAAATATATTTATATATATACCCTTATACACCATTTTAATAAAAAATATCACAAAATTCTTCTAAGTCTCTCTGGAAGAATCAAAGACGCGCACGTTCATTTTCAGAGCTCCTAGACCTTCCTATAAGAAGTTAGCTAAAAAGTAGCTTCGAAAAACGCTTAGGTTAAGTTTCAGAGTTGCTTCTAATGTACCAAAGCTGGACTTAGACATAATTTCACTCTCACAACATTATGGCTGGTTGGAGAGGGTCCGAACCACAAGTACCGGGTCCATGGTTCTGGCCGTATACTGGGGGGACGGGGACGACTCCCATTAACCCCTGACTATACCGGGGATACGCTTATCACAATGCCTTTCTGGTTTGTGCTGAAGCAGGGCATTCTGGCAGCCAAGTGGCTTGACCTTTATTAGTGAGCCTGGTTACCCCCTCTCGGAACCACAGACTTAGAAATCGCCAGCTCATATACAGTGCATAAAATATATTTATATATATACCCTTATACACCATTTTAATAAAAAATATCACAAAATTCTTCTAAGTTCCTCGGGAAGAGTGAAAGACGCGCACGTTCATTTTCAGAGCTCCTAGACCTTCCTATAAGAAGTTAGCTAAAAAGTAGCTTCGAAAAACGCTTAGGTTAAGTTTCAGAGTTGCTTCTAATGTACCAAAGCTGGACTTAGACATAATTTCACTCTCACAACATTATGGCTGGTTGGAGAGGGTCCGAACCACAAGTACCGGGTCCATGGATCTGGCCGTATACTGGGGGGACGGGGACGACTCCCATTAACCCCTGACTATACCGGGGATACGCTTATCACAATGCCTTTCTGGTCTGTGCTGAAGCAGGGCATTCTGGCAGCCAAGTGGCTTGACCTTTATTAGTGAGCCTGGTTACCCCCTCTCGGAACCACAGACTTAGAAATCGCCAGCTCATATACAGTGCATAAAATATATTTATATATATATACCCTTATACACCATTTTAATAAAAAATATCACAAAATTCTTCTAAGTCTCTCGGGAAGAGTGAAAGACGCGCACGTTCATTTTCAGAGCTCCTAGACCTTCCTATAAGAAGTTAGCCAAAAAGTAGCTTCGAAAAACGCTTAGGTTAAGTTTCAGAGTTGCTTCTAATGTACCAAAGCTGGACTTAGACATAATGTCACTCTCACAACATTATGGCTGGTTGGAGACAGTCCGAACCACAAGTACCGGGTCCATGGTTCTGACCGTATACTGGGGGGACGGGGACGACTCCCATTAACCCCTGACTATACCGGGGATACGCTTATCACAATGCCTTTCTGGTCTGTGCTGAAGCAGGGCATTCTGGCAGCCAAATGGCTTGACCTTTATTAGTGAGCCTGGTTACCCCCTCTCGGAACCACAGACTTAGAAATCGCCAGCTCATATACAGTGCATAAAATATATTTATATATATACCCTTATACACCATTTTAATAAAAAATATCACAAAATTCTTCTAAGTCCCTCGGAAAGAGTGAAAGACGCGCACGTTCTTTTTCAGAGCTCCTAGACCTTCCTATAAGAAGTTAGCCAAAAAGTATCTTCGAAAAACGCTTAGGTTAAGTTTCAGAGTTGCTTCTAATGTACCAAAGCTGGACTTAGATATAATTTCACTCTCACAACATTATGGCTGGTTGGAGACAGTCCGAACCACAAGTACCGGGTCCATGGTTCTGGCCGTATACTGGGGGGACGGGGACGACTCCCATTAACCCCTGACTATACCGGGGATACGCTTATCACAATGCCTTTCTGGTCTGTGCTGAAGCAGGGCATTCTGGCAGCCAAGTGGCTTGACCTTTATTAGTGAGCCTGGTTACCCCCTCTCGGAACCACAGACTTAGAAATCGCCAGCTCATATACAGTGCATAAAATATATATATATATACCCTTATACACCATTTTAATAAAAAAATATCACAAAATTCTTCTAAGTCTCTCGGGAAGAGTGAAAGACGCGCACGTTCATTTTCAGAGCTCTTAGACCTTCCTATAAGAAGTTAGCCAAAAAGTAGCTTCGAAAAACGCTTAGGTTAAGTTTCAGAGTTGCTTCTAATGTACCAAAGCTGGACTTAGACATCATTTCACTCTCACAACATTATGGCTGGTTGGAGAGGTTCCGAACCACAAGTACCGGGTCCATGGTTCTGGCCGTATACTGGGGGGACGGGGACGACTCCCATTAACCCCTGACTATACCGGGGATACGCTTATCACAATGCCTTTCTGGTCTGTGCTGAAGCAGGGCATTCTGGCAGCCAAGTGGCTTGACCTTTATTAGTGAGTCTGGTTACCCCCTCTCGGAACCACAGACTTAGAAATCGCCAGCTCATATACAGTGCATAAAATATATTTATATATATACCCTTATACACCATTTTAATAAAAAATATCACAAAATTCTTCTAAGTCTCTCTGGAAGAATGAAAGACGCGCACGTTCATTTTCAGAGCTCCTAGACCTTCCTATAAGAAGTTAGCTAAAAAGTAGCTTCGAAAAACGCTTAGGTTAAGTTTCAGAGTTGCTTCTAATGTACCAAAGCTGGACTTAGACATAATTTCACTCTCACAACATTATGGCTGGTTGGAGAGGGTCCGAACCACAAGTACCGGGTCCATGGTTCTGGCCGTATACTGGGGGGACGGGGACGACTCCCATTAACCCCTGACTATACCGGGGATACGCTTATCACAATGCCTTTCTGGTTTGTGCTGAAGCAGGGCATTCTGGCAGCCAAGTGGCTTGACCTTTATTAGTGAGCCTGGTTACCCCCTCTCGGAACCACAGACTTAGAAATCGCCAGCTCATATACAGTGCATAAAATATATTTATATATATACCCTTATACACCATTTTAATAAAAAATATCACAAAATTCTTCTAAGTTCCTCGGGAAGAGTGAAAGACGCGCACGTTCATTTTCAGAGCTCCTAGACCTTCCTATAAGAAGTTAGCTAAAAAGTAGCTTCGAAAAACGCTTAGGTTAAGTTTCAGAGTTGCTTCTAATGTACCAAAGCTGGACTTAGACATAATTTCACTCTCACAACATTATGGCTGGTTGGAGACAGTCCGAACCACAAGTACCGGGTCCATGGTTCTGGCCGTATACTGGGGGGACGGGGGGGACTCCCATTAACCCCTGACTATACCGGGGATACGCTTATCACAATGCCTTTCTGGTCTGTGCTGAAGCAGGGCATTCTGGCAGCCAAGTGGCTTGACCTTTATTAGTGAGCCTGGTTACCCCCTCTCGGAACCACAGACTTAGAAATCGCCAGCTCATATACAGTGCATAAAATATATTTATATATATATACCCTTATACACCATTTTAATAAAAAATATCACAAAATTCTTCTAAGTCTCTCGGGAAGAGTGAAAGACGCGCACGTTCATTTTCAGAGCTCCTAGACCTTCCTATAAGAAGTTAGCCAAAAAGTAGCTTCGAAAAACGCTTAGGTTAAGTTTCAGAGTTGCTTCTAATGTACCAAAGCTGGACTTAGACATAATGTCACTCTCACAACATTATGGCTGGTTGGAGACAGTCCGAACCACAAGTACCGGGTCCATGGTTCTGACCGTATACTGGGGGGACGGGGACGACTCCCATTAACCCCTGACTATACCGGGGATACGCTTATCACAATGCCTTTCTGGTCTGTGCTGAAGCAGGGCATTCTGGCAGCCAAATGGCTTGACCTTTATTAGTGAGCCTGGTTACCCCCTCTCGGAACCACAGACTTAGAAATCGCCAGCTCATATACAGTGCATAAAATATATTTATATATATACCCTTATACACCATTTTAATAAAAAATATCACAAAATTCTTCTAAGTCCCTCGGAAAGAGTGAAAGACGCGCACGTTCTTTTTCAGAGCTCCTAGACCTTCCTATAAGAAGTTAGCCAAAAAGTATCTTCGAAAAACGCTTAGGTTAAGTTTCAGAGTTGCTTCTAATGTACCAAAGCTGGACTTAGATATAATTTCACTCTCACAACATTATGGCTGGTTGGAGACAGTCCGAACCACAAGTACCGGGTCCATGGTTCTGGCCGTATACTGGGGGGACGGGGACGACTCCCATTAACCCCTGACTATACCGGGGATACGCTTATCACAATGCCTTTCTGGTCTGTGCTGAAGCAGGGCATTCTGGCAGCCAAGTGGCTTGACCTTTATTAGTGAGCCTGGTTACCCCCTCTCGGAACCACAGACTTAGAAATCGCCAGCTCATATACAGTGCATAAAATATATATATATATATACCCTTATACACCATTTTAATAAAAAAATATCACAAAATTCTTCTAAGTCTCTCGGGAAGAGTGAAAGACGCGCACGTTCATTTTCAGAGCTCCTAGACCTTCCTATAAGAAGTTAGCCAAAAAGTAGCTTCGAAAAACGCTTAGGTTAAGTTTCAGAGTTGCTTCTAATGTACCAAAGCTGGACTTAGACATCATTTCACTCTCACAACATTATGGCTGGTTGGAGAGGTTCCGAACCACAAGTACCGGGTCCATGGTTCTGGCCGTATACTGGGGGGACGGGGACGACTCCCATTAACCCCTGACTATACCGGGGATACGCTTATCACAATGCCTTTCTGGTCTGTGCTGAAGCAGGGCATTCTGGCAGCCAAGTGGCTTGACCTTTATTAGTGAGTCTGGTTACCCCCTCTCGGAACCACAGACTTAGAAATCGCCAGCTCATATACAGTGCATAAAATATATTTATATAAATACCCTTATACACCATTTTAATAAAAAATATCACAAAATTCTTCTAAGTTCCTCGGGAAGAGTGAAAGACGCGCACGTTCATTTTCAGAGCTCCTAGACCTTCCTATAAGAAGTTAGCCAAAAAGTAGCTTCGAAAAACGCTTAGGTTAAGTTTCAGAGTTGCTTCTAATGTACCAAAGCTGGACTTAGACATAATTTCACTCTCACAACATTATGGCTGGTTGGAGAGGGTCCGAACCACAAGTACCGGGTCCATGGATCTGGCCGTATACTGGGGGGACGGGGACGACTCCCATTAACCCCTGACTATACCGGGGATACGCTTATCACAATGCCTTTCTGGTCTGTGCTGAAGCAGGGCATTCTGGCAGCCAAGTGGCTTGACCTTTATTAGTGAGCCTGGTTACCCCCTCTCGGAACCACAGACTTAGAAATCGCCAGCTCATATACAGTGCATAAAATATATTTATATATATACCCTTATACACCATTTTAATAAAAAATATCACAAAATTCTTCTAAGTCCCTCGGAAAGAGTGAAAGACGCGCACGTTCATTTTCAGAGCTCCTAGACCTTCCTATAAGAAGTTAGCCAAAAAGTATCTTCGAAAAACGCTTAGGTTAAGTTTCAGAGTTGCTTCTAATGTACCAAAGCTGGACTTAGATATAATTTCACTCTCACAACATTATGGCTGGTTGGAGACAGTCCGAACCACAAGTACCGGGTCCATGGTTCTGGCAGTATACTGGGGGGACGGGGACGACTCCCATTAACCCCTGACTATACCGGGGATACGCTTATCACAATGCCTTTCTGGTCTGTGCTGAAGCAGGGCATTCTGGCAGCCAAGTGGCTTGACCTTTATTAGTGAGCCTGGTTACCCCCTCTCGGAACCACAGACTTAGAAATCGCCAGCTCATATACAGTGCATAAAATATATTTATATATATACCCTTATACACCATTTTAATAAAAAAATATCACAAAATTCTTCTAAGTCTCTCGGGAAGAGTGAAAGACGCGCACGTTCATTTTCAGAGCTCCTAGACCTTCCTATAAGAAGTTAGCCAAAAAGTAGCTTCGAAAAACGCTTAGGTTAAGTTTCAGAGTTGCTTCTAATGTACCAAAGCTGGACTTAGACATAATTTCACTCTCACAACATTATGGCTGGTTGGAGACAATCCGAACCACAAGTACCGGGTCCATGGTTCTGGCCGTATACTGGGGGGACGGGGACGACTCCCATTAACCCCTGACTATACCGGGGATACGCTTATCACAATGCCTTTCTGGTCTGTGCTGAAGCAGGGCATTCTGGCAGCCAAGTGGCTTGACCTTTATTAGTGACCCTGGTTACCCCCTCTCGGAACCACAGACTTAGAAATCGCCAGCTCATATACAGTGCATAAAATATATTTATATATATACCCTTATACACCATTTTAATAAAAAAATATCACAAAATTCTTCTAAGTCTCTCGGGAAGAGTGAAAGACGCGCACGTTCATTTTCAGAGCTCCTAGACCTTCCTATAAGAAGTTAGCCAAAAAGTAGCTTCGAAAAACGCTTAGGTTAAGTTTCAGAGTTGCTTCTAATGTACCAAAGCTGGACTTAGACATCATTTCACTCTCACAACATTATGGCTGGTTGGAGAGGGTCCGAACCACAAGTACCGGGTCCATGGTTCTGGCCGTATACTGGGGGGACGGGGACGACTCCCATTAACCCCTGACTATACCGGGGATACGCTTATCACAATGCCTTTCTGGTCTGTGCTGAAGCAGGGCATTCTGGCAGCCAAGTGGCTTGACCTTTATTAGTGAGTCTGGTTACCCCCTCTCGGAACCACAGACTTAGAAATCGCCAGCTCATATACAGTGCATAAAATATATTTATATATATACCCTTATACACCATTTTAATAAAAAATATCACAAAATTCTTCTAAGTTCCTCGGGAAGAGTGAAAGACGCGCACGTTCATTTTCAGAGCTCCGAGACCTTCCTATAAGAAGTTAGCTAAAAAGTAGCTTCGAAAAACGCTTAGGTTAAGTTTCAGAGTTGCTTCTAATGTACCAAAGCTGGACTTAGACATAATTTCACTCTCACAACATTATGGCTGGTTGGAGAGGGTCCGAACCACAAGTACCGGGTCCATGGATCTGGCCGTATACTGGGGGGACGGGGACGACTCCCATTAACCCCTGACTATACCGGGGATACGCTTATCACAATGCCTTTCTGGTCTGTGCTGAAGCAGGGCATTCTGGCAGCCAAGTGGCTTGACCTTTATTAGTGAGCCTGGTTACCCCCTCTCGGAACCACAGACTTAGAAATCGCCAGCTCATATACAGTGCATAAAATATATTTATATATATACCCTTATACACCATTTTAATAAAAAATATCACAAAATTCTTCTAAGTCCCTCGGAAAGAGTGAAAGACGCGCACGTTCATTTTCAGAGCTCCTAGACCTTCCTATAAGAAGTTAGCCAAAAAGTATCTTCGAAAAACGCTTAGGTTAAGTTTCAGAGTTGCTTCTAATGTACCAAAGCTGGACTTAGATATAATTTCACTCTCACAACATTATGGCTGGTTGGAGACAGTCCGAACCACAAGTACCGGGTCCATGGTTCTGGCAGTATACTGGGGGGACGGGGACGACTCCCATTAACCCCTGACTATACCGGGGATACGCTTATCACAATGCCTTTCTGGTCTGTGCTGAAGCAGGGCATTCTGGCAGCCAAGTGGCTTGACCTTTATTAGTGAGTCTGGTTACCCCCTCTCGGAACCACAGACTTAGAAATCGCCAGCTCATATACAGTGCATAAAATATATTTATATATATACCCTTATACACCATTTTAATAAAAAATATCACAAAATTCTTCTAAGTTCCTCGGGAAGAGTGAAAGACGCGCACGTTCATTTTCAGAGCTCCTAGACCTTCCTATAAGAAGTTAGCTAAAAAGTAGCTTCGAAAAACGCTTAGGTTAAGTTTCAGAGTTGCTTCTAATGTACCAAAGCTGGACTTAGACATAATTTCACTCTCACAACATTATGGCTGGTTGGAGAGGGTCCGAACCACAAGTACCGGGTCCATGGATCTGGCCGTATACTGGGGGGACGGGGACGACTCCCATTAACCCCTGACTATACCGGGGATACGCTTATCACAATGCCTTTCTGGTCTGTGCTGAAGCAGGGCATTCTGGCAGCCAAGTGGCTTGACCTTTATTAGTGAGCCTGGTTACCCCCTCTCGGAACCACAGACTTAGAAATCGCCAGCTCATATACAGTGCATAAAATATATTTATATATATACCCTTATACACCATTTTAATAAAAAATATCACAAAATTCTTCTAAGTCCCTCGGAAAGAGTGAAAGACGCGCACGTTCATTTTCAGAGCTCCTAGACCTTCCTATAAGAAGTTAGCCAAAAAGTATCTTCGAAAAACGCTTAGGTTAAGTTTCAGAGTTGCTTCTAATGTACCAAAGCTGGACTTAGATATAATTTCACTCTCACAACATTATGGCTGGTTGGAGACAGTCCGAACCACAAGTATCGGGTCCATGGTTCTGGCAGTATACTGGGGGGACGGGGACGACTCCCATTAACCCCTGACTATACCGGGGATACGCTTATCACAATGCCTTTCTGGTCTGTGCTGAAGCAGGGCATTCTGGCAGCCAAGTGGCTTGACCTTTATTAGTGAGCCTGGTTACCCCCTCTCGGAACCACAGACTTAGAAATCGCCAGCTCATATACAGTGCATAAAATATATTTATATATATACCCTTATACACCATTTTAATAAAAAAATATCACAAAATTCTTCTAAGTCTCTCGGGAAGAGTGAAAGACGCGCACGTTCATTTTCAGAGCTCCTAGACCTTCCTATAAGAAGTTAGCCAAAAAGTAGCTTCGAAAAACGCTTAGGTTAAGTTTCAGAGTTGCTTCTAATGTACCAAAGCTGGACTTAGACATAATTTCACTCTCACAACATTATGGCTGGTTGGAGACAGTCCGAACCACAAGTACCGGGTCCATGGTTCTGGCCGTATACTGGGGGGACGGGGACGACTCCCATTAACCCCTGACTATACCGGGGATACGCTTATCACAATGCCTTTCTGGTCTGTGCTGAAGCAGGGCATTCTAGCAGGCAAGTGGCTTGACCTTTATTAGTGAGCCTGGTTACCCCCTCTCGGAACCACAGACTTAGAAATCGCCAGCTCATATACAGTGCATAAAATATATTTATATATATACCCTTATACACCATTTTAATAAAAAATATCACAAAATTCTTCTAAGTCTCTCGGGAAGAGTGAAAGACGCGCACGTTCATTTTCAGAGCTCCTAGACCTTCCTATAAGAAGTTAGCTAAAAAGTAGCTTCGAAAAACGCTTAGGTTAAGTTTCAGAGTTGCTTCTAATGTACCAAAGCTGGACTTAGACATCATTTCACTCTCACAACATTATGGCTGGTTGGAGAGGGTCCGAACCACAAGTACCGGGTCCATGGTTCTGGCCGTATACTGGGGGGACGGGGACGACTCCCATTAACCCCTGACTATACCGGGGATACGCTTATCACAATGCCTTTCTGGTCTGTGCTGAAGCAGGGCATTCTGGCAGCCAAGTGGCTTGACCTTTATTAGTGAGTCTGGTTACCCCCTCTCGGAACCACAGACTTAGAAATCGCCAGCTCATATACAGTGCATAAAATATATTTATATATATACCCTTATACACCATTTTAATAAAAAATATCACAAAATTCTTCTAAGTTCCTCGGGAAGAGTGAAAGACGCGCACGTTCATTTTCAGAGCTCCTAGACCTTCCTATAAGAAGTTAGCTAAAAAGTAGCTTCGAAAAACGCTTAGGTTAAGTTTCAGAGTTGCTTCTAATGTACCAAAGCTGGACTTAGACATAATTTCACTCTCACAACATTATGGCTGGTTGGAGAGGGTCCGAACCACAAGTACCGGGTCCATGGATCTGGCCGTATACTGGGGGGACGGGGATGACTCCCATTAACCCCTGACTATACCGGGGATACGCTTATCACAATGCCTTTCTGGTCTGTGCTGAAGCAGGTCATTCTGGCAGCCAAGTGGCTTGACCTTTATTAGTGAGCCTGGTTACCCCCTCTCGGAACCACAGACTTAGAAATCGCCAGCTCATATACAGTGCATAAAATATATTTATATATATATACCCTTATACACCATTTTAATAAAAAATATCACAAAATTCTTCTAAGTCTCTCGGGAAGAGTGAAAGACGCGCACGTTCATTTTCAGAGCTCCGAGACCTTCCTATAAGAAGTTAGCCAAAAAGTAGCTTCGAAAAACGCTTAGGTTAAGTTTCAGAGTTGCTTCTAATGTACCAAAGCTGGACTTAGACATAATGTCACTCTCACAACATTATGGCTGGTTGGAGACAGTCCGAACCACAAGTACCGGGTCCATGGTTCTGGCCGTATACTGGGGGGACGGGGACGACTCCCATTAACCCCTGACTATACCGGGGATACGCTTATCACAATGCCTTTCTGGTCTGTGCTGAAGCAGGGCATTCTGGCAGCCAAATGGCTTGACCTTTATTAGTGAGCCTGGTTACCCCCTCTCGGAACCACAGACTTAGAAATCGCCAGCTCATATACAGTGCATAAAATATATTTATATATATACCCTTATACACCATTTTAATAAAAAATATCACAAAATTCTTCTAAGTCCCTCGGAAAGAGTGAAAGACGCGCACGTTCATTTTCAGAGCTCCTAGACCTTCCTATAAGAAGTTAGCCAAAAAGTATCTTCGAAAAACGCTTAGGTTAAGTTTCAGAGTTGCTTCTAATGTACCAAAGCTGGACTTAGACATCATTTCACTCTCACAACATTATGGCTGGTTGGAGACAGTCCGAACCACAAGTACCGGGTCCATGGTTCTGGCCGTATACTGGGGGGACGGGGACGACTCCCATTAACCCCTGACTATACCGGGGATACGCTTATCACAATGCCTTTCTGGTCTGTGCTGAAGCAGGGCATTCTGGCAGCCAAGTGGCTTGACCTTTATTAGTGAGCCTGGTTACCCCCTCTCGGAACCACAGACTTAGAAATCGCCAGCTCATATACAGTGCATAAAATATATTTATATATATACCCTTATACACCATTTTAATAAAAAATATCACAAAATTCTTCTAAGTCCCTCGGAAAGAGTGAAAGACGCGCACGTTCATTTTCAGAGCTCCTAGACCTTCCTATAAGAAGTTAGCCAAAAAGTATCTTCGAAAAACGCTTAGGTTAAGTTTCAGAGTTGCTTCTAATGTACCAAAGCTGGACTTAGACATCATTTCACTCTCACAACATTATGGCTGGTTGGAGACAGTCCGAACCACAAGTACCGGGTCCATGGTTCTGGCCGTATACTGGGGGGACGGGGACGACTCCCATTAACCCCTGACTATACCGGGGATACGCTTATCACAATGCCTTTCTGGTCTGTGCTGAAGCAGGGCATTCTGGCAGCCAAGTGGCTTGACCTTTATTAGTGAGCCTGGTTACCCCCTCTCGGAACCACAGACTTAGAAATCGCCAGCTCATATACAGTGCATAAAATATATTTATATATATACCCTTATACACCATTTTAATAAAAAAATATCACAAAATTCTTCTAAGTCTCTCGGGAAAAGTGAAAGACGCGCACGTTCATTTTCAGAGCTCCTAGACCTTCCTATAAGAAGTTAGCCAAAAAGTAGCTTCGAAAAACGCTTAGGTTAAGTTTCAGAGTTGCTTCTAATGTACCAAAGCTGGACTTAGACATAATTTCACTCTCACAACATTATGGCTGGTTGGAGACAGTCCGAACCACAAGTACCGGGTCCATGGTTCTGGCCGTATACTGGGGGCACGGGGACGACTCCCATTAACCCCTGACTATACCGGGGATACGCTTATCACAATGCCTTTCTGGTCTGTGCTGAAGCAGGGCATTCTGGCAGCCAAGTGGCTTGACCTTTATTAGTGAGCCTGGTTACCCCCTCTCGGAACCACAGACTTAGAAATCGCCAGCTCATATACAGTGCATAAAATATATTTATATATATACCCTTATACACCATTTTAATAAAAAAATATCACAAAATTCTTCTAAGTCTCTCGGGAAAAGTGAAAGACGCGCACGTTCATTTTCAGAGCTCCTAGACCTTCCTATAAGAAGTTAGCCAAAAAGTAGCTTCGAAAAACGCTTAGGTTAAGTTTCAGGGTTGCTTCTAATGTACCAAAGCTGGACTTAGACATAATTTCACTCTCACAACATTATGGCTGGTTGGAGACAGTCCGAACCACAAGTACCGGGTCCATGGTTCTGGCCGTATACTGGGGGGACGGGGACGACTCCCATTAACCCCTGACTATACCGGGGATACGCTTATCACAATGCCTTTCTGGTCTGTGCTGAAGCAGGGCATTCTGGCAGCCAAGTGGCTTGACCTTTATTAGTGAGCCTGGTTACCCCCTCTCGGAACCACAGACTTAGAAATCGCCAGCTCATATACAGTGCATAAAATATATTTATATATATATACCCTTATACACCATTTTAATAAAAAATATCACAAAATTCTTCTAAGTCTCTCGGGAAGAGTGAAAGACGCGCACGTTCATTTTCAGAGCTCCGAGACCTTCCTATAAGAAGTTAGCCAAAAAGTAGCTTCGAAAAACGCTTAGGTTAAGTTTCAGAGTTGCTTCTAATGTACCAAAGCTGGACGTAGACATAATGTCACTCTCACAACATTATGGCTGGTTGGAGACAGTCCGAACCACAAGTACCGGGTCCATGGTTCTGGCCGTATACTGGGGGGACGGGGACGACTCCCATTAACCCCTGACTATACCGGGGATACGCTTATCACAATGCCTTTCTGGTCTGTGCTGAAGCAGGGCATTCTGGCAGCCAAATGGCTTGACCTTTATTAGTGAGCCTGGTTACCCCCTCTCGGAACCACAGACTTAGAAATCGCCAGCTCATATACAGTGCATAAAATATATTTATATATATACCCTTATACACCATTTTAATAAAAAATATCACAAAATTCTTCTAAGTCCCTCGGAAAGAGTGAAAGACGCGCACGTTCATTTTCAGAGCTCCTAGACCTTCCTATAAGAAGTTAGCCAAAAAGTATCTTCGAAAAACGCTTAGGTTAAGTTTCAGAGTTGCTTCTAATGTACCAAAGCTGGACTTAGATATAATGTCACTCTCACAACATTATGGCTGGTTGGAGACAGTCCGAACCACAAGTACCGGGTCCATGGTTCTGGCCGTATACTGGGGGGACGGGGACGACTCCCATTAACCCCTGACTATACCGGGGATACGCTTATCACAATGCCTTTCTGGTCTGTGCTGAAGCAGGGCATTCTGGCAGCCAAGTGGCTTGACCTTTATTAGTGAGCCTGGTTACCCCCTCTCGGAACCACAGACTTAGAAATCGCCAGCTCATATACAGTGCATAAAATATATTTATATATATACCCTTATACACCATTTTAATAAAAAAATATCACAAAATTCTTCTAAGTCTCTCGGGAAGAGTGAAAGACGCGCACGTTCATTTTCAGAGCTCCTAGACCTTCCTATAAGAAGTTAGCCAAAAAGTAGCTTCGAAAAACGCTTAGGTTAAGTTTCAGAGTTGCTTCTAATGTACCAAAGCTGGACTTAGACATAATTTCACTCTCACAACATTATGGCTGGTTGGAGACAGTCCGAACCACAAGTACCGGGTCCATGGTTCTGGCCGTATACTGGGGGGACGGGGACGACTCCCATTAACCCCTGACTATACCGGGGATACGCTTATCACAATGCCTTTCTGGTCTGTGCTGAAGCAGGGCATTCTAGCAGGCAAGTGGCTTGACCTTTATTAGTGAGCCTGGTTACCCCCTCTGGAACCACAGACTTAGAAATCGCCAGCTCATATACAGTGCATAAAATATATTTATATATATACCCTTATACACCATTTTAATAAAAAATATCACAAAATTCTTCTAAGTCCCTCGGGAAGAGTGAAAGACGCGCACGTTCATTTTCAGAGCTCCTAGACCTTCCTATAAGAAGTTAGCTAAAAAGTAGCTTCGAAAAACGCTTAGGTTAAGTTTCAGAGTTGCTTCTAATGTACCAAAGCTGGACTTAGACATCATTTCACTCTCACAACATTATGGCTGGTTGGAGAGGGTCCGAACCACAAGTACCGGGTCCATGGTTCTGGCCGTATACTGGGGGGACGGGGACGACTCCCATTAACCCCTGACTATACCGGGGATACGCTTATCACAATGCCTTTCTGGTCTGTGCTGAAGCAGGGCATTCTGGCAGCCAAGTGGCTTGACCTTTATTAGTGAGTCTGGTTACCCCCTCTCGGAACCACAGACTTAGAAATCGCCAGCTCATATACAGTGCATAAAATATATTTATATATATACCCTTATACACCATTTTAATAAAAAATATCACAAAATTCTTCTAAGTTCCTCGGGAAGAGTGAAAGACGCGCACGTTCATTTTCAGAGCTCCTAGACCTTCCTATAAGAAGTTAGCTAAAAAGTAGCTTCGAAAAACGCTTAGGTTAAGTTTCAGAGTTGCTTCTAATGTACCAAAGCTGGACTTAGACATCATTTCACTCTCACAACATTATGGCTGGTTGGAGAGGGTCCGAACCACAAGTACCGGGTCCATGGATCTGGCCGTATACTGGGGGGACGGGGACGACTCCCATTAACCCCTGACTATACCGGGGATACGCTTATCACAATGCCTTTCTGGTCTGTGCTGAAGCAGGGCATTCTGGCAGCCAAGTGGCTTGACCTTTATTAGTGAGCCTGGTTACCCCCTCTCGGAACCACAGACTTAGAAATCGCCAGCTCATATACAGTGCATAAAATATATTTATATATATACCCTTATACACCATTTTAATAAAAAATATCACAAAATTCTTCTAAGTCCCTCGGAAAGAGTGAAAGACGCGCACGTTCATTTTCAGAGCTCCTAGACCTTCCTATAAGAAGTTAGCCAAAAAGTATCTTCGAAAAACGCTTAGGTTAAGTTTCAGAGTTGCTTCTAATGTACCAAAGCTGGACTTAGATATAATTTCACTCTCACAACATTATGGCTGGTTGGAGACAGTCCGAACCACAAGTACCGGGTCCATGGTTCTGGCCGTATACTGGGGGGACGGGGACGACTCCCATTAACCCCTGACTATACCGGGGATACGCTTATCACAATGCCTTTCTGGTCTGTGCTGAAGCAGGGCATTCTAGCAGGCAAGTGGCTTGACCTTTATTAGTGAGCCTGGTTACCCCCTCTGGAACCACAGACTTAGAAATCGCCAGCTCATATACAGTGCATAAAATATATTTATATATATACCCTTATACACCATTTTAATAAAAAATATCACAAAATTCTTCTAAGTCTCTCGGGAAGAGTGAAAGACGCGCACGTTCATTTTCAGAGCTCCTAGACCTTCCTATAAGAAGTTAGCCAAAAAGTAGCTTCGAAAAACGCTTAGGTTAAGTTTCAGAGTTGCTTCTAATGTACCAAAGCTGGACTTAGACATAATTTCACTCTCACAACATTATGGCTGGTTGGAGACAGTCCGAACCACAAGTACCGGGTCCATGGTTCTGGCCGTATACTGGGGGGACGGGGACGACTCCCATTAACCCCTGACTATACCGGGGATACGCTTATCACAATGCCTTTCTGGTCTGTGCTGAAGCAGGGCATTCTAGCAGGCAAGTGGCTTGACCTTTATTAGTGAGCCTGGTTACCCCCTCTGGAACCACAGACTTAGAAATCGCCAGCTCATATACAGTGCATAAAATATATTTATATATATACCCTTATACACCATTTTAATAAAAAATATCACAAAATTCTTCTAAGTCTCTCGGGAAGAGTGAAAGACGCGCACGTTCATTTTCAGAGCTCCTAGACCTTCCTATAAGAAGTTAGCTAAAAAGTAGCTTCGAAAAACGCTTAGGTTAAGTTTCAGAGTTGCTTCTAATGTACCAAAGCTGGACTTAGACATCATTTCACTCTCACAACATTATGGCTGGTTGGAGAGGGTCCGAACCACAAGTACCGGGTCCATGGTTCTGGCCGTATACTGGGGGGACGGGGACGACTCCCATTAACCCCTGACTATACCGGGGATACGCTTATCACAATGCCTTTCTGGTCTGTGCTGAAGCAGGGCATTCTGGCAGCCAAGTGGCTTGACCTTTATTAGTGAGTCTGGTTACCCCCTCTCGGAACCACAGACTTAGAAATCGCCAGCTCATATACAGTGCATAAAATATATTTATATATATACCCTTATACACCATTTTAATAAAAAATATCACAAAATTCTTCTAAGTTCCTCGGGAAGAGTGAAAGACGCGCACGTTCATTTTCAGAGCTCCTAGACCTTCCTATAAGAAGTTAGCTAAAAAGTAGCTTCGAAAAACGCTTAGGTTAAGTTTCAGAGTTGCTTCTAATGTACCAAAGCTGGACTTAGACATCATTTCACTCTCACAACATTATGGCTGGTTGGAGAGGGTCCGAACCACAAGTACCGGGTCCATGGATCTGGCCGTATACTGGGGGGACGGGGACGACTCCCATTAACCCCTGACTATACCGGGGATACGCTTATCACAATGCCTTTCTGGTCTGTGCTGAAGCAGGGCATTCTGGCAGCCAAGTGGCTTGACCTTTATTAGTGAGCCTGGTTACCCCCTCTCGGAACCACAGACTTAGAAATCGCCAGCTCATATACAGTGCATAAAATATATTTATATATATACCCTTATACACAATTTTAATAAAAAATATCACAAAATTCTTCTAAGTCCCTCGGAAAGAGTGAAAGACGCGCACGTTCATTTTCAGAGCTCCTAGACCTTCCTATAAGAAGTTAGCCAAAAAGTATCTTCGAAAAACGCTTAGGTTAAGTTTCAGAGTTGCTTCTAATGTACCAAAGCTGGACTTAGATATAATTTCACTCTCACAACATTATGGCTGGTTGGAGACAGTCCGAACCACAAGTACCGGGTCCATGGTTCTGGCCGTATACTGGGGGGACGGGGACGACTCCCATTAACCCCTGACTATACCGGGGATACGCTTATCACAATGCCTTTCTGGTCTGTGCTGAAGCAGGGCATTCTAGCAGGCAAGTGGCTTGACCTTTATTAGTGAGCCTGGTTACCCCCTCTGGAACCACAGACTTAGAAATCGCCAGCTCATATACAGTGCATAAAATATATTTATATATATACCCTTATACACCATTTTAATAAAAAATATCACAAAATTCTTCTAAGTCTCTCGGGAAGAGTGAAAGACGCGCACGTTCATTTTCAGAGCTCCTAGACCTTCCTATAAGAAGTTAGCCAAAAAGTAGCTTCGAAAAACGCTTAGGTTAAGTTTCAGAGTTGCTTCTAATGTACCAAAGCTGGACTTAGACATAATTTCACTCTCACAACATTATGGCTGGTTGGAGACAGTCCGAACCACAAGTACCGGGTCCATGGTTCTGGCCGTATACTGGGGGGACGGGGACGACTCCCATTAACCCCTGACTATACCGGGGATACGCTTATCACAATGCCTTTCTGGTCTGTGCTGAAGCAGGGCATTCTAGCAGGCAAGTGGCTTGACCTTTATTAGTGAGCCTGGTTACCCCCTCTGGAACCACAGACTTAGAAATCGCCAGCTCATATACAGTGCATAAAATATATTTATATATATACCCTTATACACCATTTTAATAAAAAATATCACAAAATTCTTCTAAGTCTCTCGGGAAGAGTGAAAGACGCGCACGTTCATTTTCAGAGCTCCTAGACCTTCCTATAAGAAGTTAGCTAAAAAGTAGCTTCGAAAAACGCTTAGGTTAAGTTTCAGAGTTGCTTCTAATGTACCAAAGCTGGACTTAGACATCATTTCACTCTCACAACATTATGGCTGGTTGGAGAGGGTCCGAACCACAAGTACCGGGTCCATGGTTCTGGCCGTATACTGGGGGGACGGGGACGACTCCCATTAACCCCTGACTATACCGGGGATACGCTTATCACAATGCCTTTCTGGTCTGTGCTGAAGCAGGGCATTCTGGCAGCCAAGTGGCTTGACCTTTATTAGTGAGTCTGGTTACCCCCTCTCGGAACCACAGACTTAGAAATCGCCAGCTCATATACAGTGCATAAAATATATTTATATATATACCCTTATACACCATTTTAATAAAAAATATCACAAAATTCTTCTAAGTTCCTCGGGAAGAGTGAAAGACGCGCACGTTCATTTTCAGAGCTCCTAGACCTTCCTATAAGAAGTTAGCTAAAAAGTAGCTTCGAAAAACGCTTAGGTTAAGTTTCAGAGTTGCTTCTAATGTACCAAAGCTGGACTTAGACATCATTTCACTCTCACAACATTATGGCTGGTTGGAGAGGGTCCGAACCACAAGTACCGGGTCCATGGATCTGGCCGTATACTGGGGGGACGGGGACGACTCCCATTAACCCCTGACTATACCGGGGATACGCTTATCACAATGCCTTTCTGGTCTGTGCTGAAGCAGGGCATTCTGGCAGCCAAGTGGCTTGACCTTTATTAGTGAGCCTGGTTACCCCCTCTCGGAACCACAGACTTAGAAATCGCCAGCTCATATACAGTGCATAAAATATATTTATATATATACCCTTATACACAATTTTAATAAAAAATATCACAAAATTCTTCTAAGTCCCTCGGAAAGAGTGAAAGACGCGCACGTTCATTTTCAGAGCTCCTAGACCTTCCTATAAGAAGTTAGCCAAAAAGTATCTTCGAAAAACGCTTAGGTTAAGTTTCAGAGTTGCTTCTAATGTACCAAAGCTGGACTTAGATATAATTTCACTCTCACAACATTATGGCTGGTTGGAGACAGTCCGAACCACAAGTACCGGGTCCATGGTTCTGGCCGTATACTGGGGGGACGGGGACGACTCCCATTAACCCCTGACTATACCGGGGATACGCTTATCACAATGCCTTTCTGGTCTGTGCTGAAGCAGGGCATTCTAGCAGGCAAGTGGCTTGACCTTTATTAGTGAGCCTGGTTACCCCCTCTGGAACCACAGACTTAGAAATCGCCAGCTCATATACAGTGCATAAAATATATTTATATATATACCCTTATACACCATTTTAATAAAAAATATCACAAAATTCTTCTAAGTCTCTCGGGAAGAGTGAAAGACGCGCACGTTCATTTTCAGAGCTCCTAGACCTTCCTATAAGAAGTTAGCTAAAAAGTAGCTTCGAAAAACGCTTAGGTTAAGTTTCAGAGTTGCTTCTAATGTACCAAAGCTGGACTTAGACATCATTTCACTCTCACAACATTATGGCTGGTTGGAGAGGGTCCGAACCACAAGTACCGGGTCCATGGTTCTGGCCGTATACTGGGGGGACGGGGACGACTCCCATTAACCCCTGACTATACCGGGGATACGCTTATCACAATGCCTTTCTGGTCTGTGCTGAAGCAGGGCATTCTGGCAGCCAAGTGGCTTGACCTTTATTAGTGAGTCTGGTTACCCCCTCTCGGAACCACAGACTTAGAAATCGCCAGCTCATATACAGTGCATAAAATATATTTATATATATACCCTTATACACCATTTTAATAAAAAATATCACAAAATTCTTCTAAGTTCCTCGGGAAGAGTGAAAGACGCGCACGTTCATTTTCAGAGCTCCTAGACCTTCCTATAAGAAGTTAGCTAAAAAGTAGCTTCGAAAAACGCTTAGGTTAAGTTTCAGAGTTGCTTCTAATGTACCAAAGCTGGACTTAGACATCATTTCACTCTCACAACATTATGGCTGGTTGGAGAGGGTCCGAACCACAAGTACCGGGTCCATGGATCTGGCCGTATACTGGGGGGACGGGGACGACTCCCATTAACCCCTGACTATACCGGGGATACGCTTATCACAATGCCTTTCTGGTCTGTGCTGAAGCAGGGCATTCTAGCAGGCAAGTGGCTTGACCTTTATTAGTGAGCCTGGTTACCCCCTCTGGAACCACAGACTTAGAAATCGCCAGCTCATATACAGTGCATAAAATATATTTATATATATACCCTTATACACCATTTTAATAAAAAATATCACAAAATTCTTCTAAGTCCCTCGGAAAGAGTGAAAGACGCGCACGTTCATTTTCAGAGCTCCTAGACCTTCCTATAAGAAGTTAGCCAAAAAATATCTTCGAAAAACGCTTAGGTTAAGTTTCAGAGTTGCTTCTAATGTACCAAAGCTGGACTTAGATATAATTTCACTCTCACAACATTATGGCTGGTTGGAGACAGTCCGAACCACAAGTACCGGGTCCATGGTTCTGGCCGTATACTGGGGGGACGGGGACGACTCCCATTAACCCCTGACTATACCGGGGATACGCTTATCACAATGCCTTTCTGGTCTGTGCTGAAGCAGGGCATTCTAGCAGGCAAGTGGCTTGACCTTTATTAGTGAGCCTGGTTACCCCCTCTGGAACCACAGACTTAGAAATCGCCAGCTCATATACAGTGCATAAAATATATTTATATATATACCCTTATACACCATTTTAATAAAAAATATCACAAAATTCTTCTAAGTCTCTCGGGAAGAGTGAAAGACGCGCACGTTCATTTTCAGAGCTCCTAGACCTTCCTATAAGAAGTTAGCTAAAAAGTAGCTTCGAAAAACGCTTAGGTTAAGTTTCAGAGTTGCTTCTAATGTACCAAAGCTGGACTTAGACATCATTTCACTCTCACAACATTATGGATGGTTGGAGAGGGTCCGAACCACAAGTACCGGGTCCATGGTTCTGGCCGTATACTGGGGGGACGGGGACGACTCCCATTAACCCCTGACTATACCGGGGATACGCTTATCACAATGCCTTTCTGGTCTGTGCTGAAGCAGGGCATTCTGGCAGCCAAGTGGCTTGACCTTTATTAGTGAGTCTGGTTACCCCCTCTCGGAACCACAGACTTAGAAATCGCCAGCTCATATACAGTGCATAAAATATATTTATATATATACCCTTATACACCATTTTAATAAAAAATATCACAAAATTCTTCTACGTTCCTCGGGAAGAGTGAAAGACGCGCACGTTCATTTTCAGAGCTCCTAGACCTTCCTATAAGAAGTTAGCTAAAAAGTAGCTTCGAAAAACGCTTAGGTTAAGTTTCAGAGTTGCTTCTAATGTACCAAAGCTGGACTTAGACATAATTTCACTCTCACAACATTATGGCTGGTTGGAGAGGGTCCGAACCACAAGTACCGGGTCCATGGATCTGGCCGTATACTGGGGGGACGGGGACGACTCCCATTAACCCCTGACTATACCGGGGATACGCTTATCACAATGCCTTTCTGGTCTGTGCTGAAGCAGGGCATTCTGGCAGCCAAGTGGCTTGACCTTTATTAGTGAGCCTGGTTACCCCCTCTCGGAACCACAGACTTAGAAATCGCCAGCTCATATACAGTGCATAAAATATATTTATATATATATACCCTTATACACCATTTTAATAAAAAATATCACAAAATTCTTCTAAGTCTCTCGGGAAGAGTGAAAGACGCGCACGTTCATTTTCAGAGCTCCGAGACCTTCCTATAAGAAGTTAGCCAAAAGGTAGCTTCGAAAAACGCTTAGGTTAAGTTTCAGAGTTGCTTCTAATGTACCAAAGCTGGACGTAGACATAATGTCACTCTCACAACATTATGGCTGGTTGGAGACAGTCCGAACCACAAGTACCGGGTCCATGGTTCTGGCCGTATACTGGGGGGACGGGGACGACTCCCATTAACCCCTGACTATACCGGGGATACGCTTATCACAATGCCTTTCTGGTCTGTGCTGAAGCAGGGCATTCTGGCAGCCAAATGGCTTGACCTTTATTAGTGAGCCTGGTTACCCCCTCTCGGAACCACAGACTTAGAAATCGCCAGCTCATATACAGTGCATAAAATATATTTATATATATACCCTTATACACCATTTTAATAAAAAATATCACAAAATTCTTCTAAGTCCCTCGGAAAGAGTGAAAGACGCGCACATTCATTTTCAGAGCTCCTAGACCTTCCTATAAGAAGTTAGCCAAAAAGTATCTTCGAAAAACGCTTAGGTTAAGTTTCAGAGTTGCTTCTAATGTACCAAAGCTGGACTTAGATATAATTTCACTCTCACAACATTATGGCTGGTTGGAGACAGTCCGAACCACAAGTACCGGGTCCATGGTTCTGGCCGTATACTGGGGGGACGGGGACGACTCCCATTAACCCCTGACTATACCGGGGATACGCTTATCACAATGCCTTTCTGGTCTGTGCTGAAGCAGGGCATTCTAGCAGGCAAGTGGCTTGACCTTTATTAGTGAGCCTGGTTACCCCCTCTGGAACCACAGACTTAGAAATCGCCAGCTCTTATACAGTGCATAAAATATATTTATATATATACCCTTATACACCATTTTAATAAAAAATATCACAAAATTCTTCTAAGTCTCTCGGGAAGAGTGAAAGACGCGCACGTTCATTTTCAGAGCTCCTAGACCTTCCTATAAGAAGTTAGCTAAAAAGTAGCTTCGAAAAACGCTTAGGTTAAGTTTCAGAGTTGCTTCTAATGTACCAAAGCTGGACTTAGACATCATTTCACTCTCACAACATTATGGCTGGTTGGAGAGGGTCCGAACCACAAGTACCGGGTCCATGGTTCTGGCCGTATACTGGGGGGACGGGGACGACTCCCATTAACCCCTGACTATACCGGGGATACGCTTATCACAATGCCTTTCTGGTCTGTGCTGAAGCAGGGCATTCTGGCAGCCAAGTGGCTTGACCTTTATTAGTGAGTCTGGTTACCCCCTCTCGGAACCACAGACTTAGAAATCGCCAGCTCATATACAGTGCATAAAATATATTTATATATATACCCTTATACACCATTTTAATAAAAAATATCACAAAATTCTTCTAAGTTCCTCATGAAGAGTGAAAGACGCGCACGTTCATTTTCAGAGCTCCTAGACCTTCCTATAAGAAGTTAGCTAAAAAGTAGCTTCGAAAAACGCTTAGGTTAAGTTTCAGAGTTGCTTCTAATGTACCAAAGCTGGACTTAGACATAATTTCACTCTCACAACATTATGGCTGGTTGGAGAGGGTCCGAACCACAAGTACCGGGTCCATGGATCTGGCCGTATACTGGGGGGACGGGGACGACTCCCATTAACCCCTGACTATACCGGGGATACGCTTATCACTATGCCTTTCTGGTCTGTGCTGAAGCAGGGCATTCTGGCAGCCAAGTGGCTTGACCTTTATTAGTGAGCCTGGTTACCCCCTCTCGGAACCACAGACTTAGAAATCGCCAGCTCATATACAGTGCATAAAATATATTTATATATATACCCTTATACACCATTTTAATAAAAAAATATCACAAAATTCTTCTAAGTCTCTCGGGAAAAGTGAAAGACGCGCACGTTCATTTTCAGAGCTCCTAGACCTTCCTATAAGAAGTTAGCCAAAAAGTAGCTTCGAAAAACGCTTAGGTTAAGTTTCAGAGTTGCTTCTAATGTACCAAAGCTGGACTTAGACATAATTTCACTCTCACAACATTATGGCTGGTTGGAGACAGTCCGAACCACAAGTACCGGGTCCATGGTTCTGGCCGTATACTGGGGGGACGGGGACGACTCCCATTAACCCCTGACTATACCGGGGATACGCTTATCACAATGCCTTTCTGGTCTGTGCTGAAGCAGGGCATTCTGGCAGCCAAGTGGCTTGACCTTTATTAGTGAGCCTGGTTACCCCCTCTCGGAACCACAGACTTAGAAATCGCCAGCTCATATACAGTGCATAAAATATATTTATATATATATACCCTTATACACCATTTTAATAAAAAATATCACAAAATTCTTCTAAGTCTCTCGGGAAGAGTGAAAGACGCGCACGTTCATTTTCAGAGCTCCGAGACCTTCCTATAAGAAGTTAGCCAAAAAGTAGCTTCGAAAAACGCTTAGGTTAAGTTTCAGAGTTGCTTCTAATGTACCAAAGCTGGACGTAGACATAATGTCACTCTCACAACATTATGGCTGGTTGGAGACAGTCCGAACCACAAGTACCGGGTCCATGGTTCTGGCCGTATACTGGGGGGACGGGGACGACTCCCATTAACCCCTGACTATACCGGGGATACGCTTATCACAATGCCTTTCTGGTCTGTGCTGAAGCAGGGCATTCTGGCAGCCAAATGGCTTGACCTTTATTAGTGAGCCTGGTTACCCCCTCTCGGAACCACAGACTTAGAAATCGCCAGCTCATATACAGTGCATAAAATATATTTATATATATACCCTTATACACCATTTTAATAAAAAATATCACAAAATTCTTCTAAGTCCCTCGTAAAGAGTGAAAGACGCGC
Organism: Ascaphus truei; assembly: GCF_040206685.1. NCBI lineage: Eukaryota > Metazoa > Chordata > Amphibia > Anura > Ascaphidae > Ascaphus > Ascaphus truei. Next base: position 491,674 of record NW_027454813.1, read on the forward strand.
ACGTTCATTTTCAGAGCTCCTAGACCTTCCTATAAGAAGTTAGCCAAAAAGTATCTTCGAAAAACGCTTAGGTTAAGTTTCAGAGTTGCTTCTAATGTACCAAAGCTGGACTTAGATATAATTTCACTCTCACAACATTATGGCTGGTTGGAGACAGTCCGAACCACAAGTACCGGGTCCATGGTTCTGGCCGTATACTGGGGGGACGGGGACGACTCCCATTAACCCCTGACTATACCGGGGATACGCTTATCACAATGCCTTTCTGGTCTGTGCTGAAGCAGGGCATTCTGGCAGCCAAGTGGCTTGACCTTTATTAGTGAGCCTGGTTACCCCCTCTCGGAACCACAGACTTAGAAATCGCCAGCTCATATACAGTGCATAAAATATATTTATATATATACCCTTATACACCATTTTAATAAAAAAATATCACAAAATTCTTCTAAGTCTCTCGGGAAGAGTGAAAGACGCGCACGTTCATTTTCAGAGCTCCTAGACCTTCCTATAAGAAGTTAGCCAAAAAGTAGCTTCGAAAAACGCTTAGGTTAAGTTTCAGAGTTGCTTCTAATGTACCAAAGCTGGACTTAGACATAATTTCACTCTCACAACATTATGGCTGGTTGGAGACAGTCCGAACCACAAGTACCGGGTCCATGGTTCTGGCCGTATACTGGGGGGACGGGGACGACTCCCATTAACCCCTGACTATACCGGGGATACGCTTATCACAATGCCTTTCTGGTCTGTGCTGAAGCAGGGCATTCTAGCAGGCAAGTGGCTTGACCTTTATTAGTGAGCCTGGTTACCCCCTCTGGAACCACAGACTTAGAAATCGCCAGCTCATATACAGTGCATAAAATATATTTATATATATACCCTTATACACCATTTTAATAAAAAATATCACAAAATTCTTCTAAGTCTCTCGGGAAGAGTGAAAGACGCGCACGTTCATTTTCAGAGCTCCTAGACCTTCCTATAAGAAGTTAGCTAAAAAGTAGCTTCGAAAAACGCTTAGGTTAAGTTTCAGAGTTGCTTCTAATGTACCAAAGCTGGACTTAGACATCATTTCACTCTCACAACATTATGGCTGGTTGGAGAGGGTCCGAACCACAAGTACCGGGTCCATGGTTCTGGCCGTATACTGGGGGGACGGGGACGACTCCCATTAACCCCTGACTATACCGGGGATACGCTTATCACAATGCCTTTCTGGTCTGTGCTGAAGCAGGGCATTCTAGCAGGCAAGTGGCTTGACCTTTATTAGTGAGCTTGGTTACCCCCTCTGGAACCACAGACTTAGAAATCGCCAGCTCATATACAGTGCATAAAATATATTTACATATATACCCTTATACACCATTTTAATAAAAAATATCACAAAATTCTTCTAAGTCTCTCGGGAAGAGTGAAAGACGCGCACGTTTATTTTCAGAGCTCCGAGACCTTCCTATAAGAAGTTAGCCAAAAAGTAGCTTCGAAAAACGCTTAGGTTAAGTTTCAGAGTTGCTTCTAATGTACCAAAGCTGGACGTAGACATAATGTCACTCTCACAACATTATGGCTGGTTGGAGACAGTCCGAACCACAAGTACCGGGTCCATGGTTCTGGCCGTATACTGGGGGGACGGGGACGACTCCCATTAACCCCTGACTATACCGGGGATACGCTTATCACAATGCCTTTCTGGTCTGTGCTGAAGCAGGGCATTCTGGCAGCCAAATGGCTTGACCTTTATTAGTGAGCCTGGTTACCCCCTCTCGGAACCACAGACTTAGAAATCGCCAGCTCATATACAGTGCATAAAATATATTTATATATATACCCTTATACACCATTTTAATAAAAAATATCACAAAATTCTTCTAAGTCCCTCGTAAAGAGTGAAAGACGCGCACGTTCATTTTCAGAGCTCCTAGACCTTCCTATAAGAAGTTAGCCAAAAAGTATCTTCGAAAAACGCTTAGGTTAAGTTTCAGAGTTGCTTCTAATGTACCAAAGCTGGACTTAGATATAATTTCACTCTCACAACATTATGGCTGGTTGGAGACAGTCCGAACCACAAGTACCGGGTCCATGGTTCTGGCCGTATACTGGGGGGACGGGGACGACTCCCATTAACCCCTGACTATACCGGGGATACGCTTATCACAATGCCTTTCTGGTCTGTGCTGAAGCAGGGCATTCTGGCAGCCAAGTGGCTTGACCTTTATTAGTGAGCCTGGTTACCCCCTCTCGGAACCACAGACTTAGAAATCGCCAGCTCATATACAGTGCATAAAATATATTTATATATATACCCTTATACACCATTTTAATAAAAAAATATCACAAAATTCTTCTAAGTCTCTCGGGAAGAGTGAAAGACGCGCACGTTCATTTTCAGAGCTCCTAGACCTTCCTATAAGAAGTTAGCCAAAAAGTAGCTTCGAAAAACGCTTAGGTTAAGTTTCAGAGTTGCTTCTAATGTACCAAAGCTGGACTTAGACATAATTTCACTCTCACAACATTATGGCTGGTTGGAGACAGTCCGAACCACAAGTACCGGGTCCATGGTTCTGGCCGTATACTGGGGGGACGGGGACGACTCCCATTAACCCCTGACTATACCGGGGATACGCTTATCACAATGCCTTTCTGGTCTGTGCTGAAGCAGGGCATTCTAGCAGGCAAGTGGCTTGACCTTTATTAGTGAGCCTGGTTACCCCCTCTGGAACCACAGACTTAGAAATCGCCAGCTCATATACAGTGCATAAAATATATTTATATATATACCCTTATACACCATTTTAATAAAAAATATCACAAAATTCTTCTAAGTCTCTCGGGAAGAGTGAAAGACGCGCACGTTCATTTTCAGAGCTCCTAGACCTTCCTATAAGAAGTTAGCTAAAAAGTAGCTTCGAAAAACGCTTAGGTTAAGTTTCAGAGTTGCTTCTAATGTACCAAAGCTGGACTTAGACATCATTTCACTCTCACAACATTATGGCTGGTTGGAGAGGGTCCGAACCACAAGTACCGGGTCCATGGTTCTGGCCGTATACTGGGGGGACGGGGACGACTCCCATTAACCCCTGACTATACCGGGGATACGCTTATCACAATGCCTTTCTGGTCTGTGCTGAAGCAGGGCATTCTAGCAGGCAAGTGGCTTGACCTTTATTAGTGAGCTTGGTTACCCCCTCTGGAACCACAGACTTAGAAATCGCCAGCTCATATACAGTGCATAAAATATATTTACATATATACCCTTATACACCATTTTAATAAAAAATATCACAAAATTCTTCTAAGTCTCTCGGGAAGAGTGAAAGACGCGCACGTTTATTTTCAGAGCTCCGAGACCTTCCTATAAGAAGTTAGCCAAAAAGTAGCTTCGAAAAACGCTTAGGTTAAGTTTCAGAGTTGCTTCTAATGTACCAAAGCTGGACGTAGACATAATGTCACTCTCACAACATTATGGCTGGTTGGAGACAGTCCGAACCACAAGTACCGGGTCCATGGTTCTGGCCGTATACTGGGGGGACGGGGACGACTCCAATTAACCCCTGACTATACCGGGGATACGCTTATCACAATGCCTTTCTGGTCTGTGCTGAAGCAGGGCATTCTGGCAGCCAAATGGCTTGACCTTTATTAGTGAGCCTGGTTACCCCCTCTCGGAACCACAGACTTAGAAATCGCCAGCTCATATACAGTGCATAAAATATATTTATATATATACCCTTATACACCATTTTAATAAAAAATATCACAAAATTCTTCTAAGTCCCTCGTAAAGAGTGAAAGACGCGCACGTTCATTTTCAGAGCTCCTAGACCTTCCTATAAGAAGTTAGCCAAAAAGTATCTTCGAAAAACGCTTAGGTTAAGTTTCAGAGTTGCTTCTAATGTACCAAAGCTGGACTTAGATATAATTTCACTCTCACAACATTATGGCTGGTTGGAGACAGTCCGAACCACAAGTACCGGGTCCATGGTTCTGGCCGTATACGGGGGGGACGGGGACGACTCCCATTAACCCCTGACTATACCGGGGATACGCTTATCACAATGCCTTTCTGGTCTGTGCTGAAGCAGGGCATTCTAGCAGGCAAGTGGCTTGACCTTTATTAGTGAGCCTGGTTACCCCCTCTGGAACCACAGACTTAGAAATCGCCAGCTCATATACAGTGCATAAAATATATTTATATATATACCCTTATACACCATTTTAATAAAAAATATCACAAAATTCTTCTAAGTCCCTCGGAAAGAGTGAAAGACGCGCACGTTCATTTTCAGAGCTCCTAGACCTTCCTATAAGAAGTTAGCCAAAAAGTATCTTCGAAAAACGCTTAGGTTAAGTTTCAGAGTTGCTTCTAATGTACCAAAGCTGGACTTAGATATAATTTCACTCTCACAACATTATGGCTGGTTGGAGACAGTCCGAACCACAAGTACCGGGTCCATGGTTCTGGCCTTATACTGGGGGGACGGGGACGACTCCCATTAACCCCTGACTATACCGGGGATACGCTTATCACAATGCCTTTCTGGTCTGTGCTGAAGCAGGGCATTCTGGCAGCCAAGTGGCTTGACCTTTATTAGTGAGCCTGGTTACGCCCTCTCGGAACCACAGACTTAGAAATCGCCAGCTCATATACAGTGCATAAAATATATTTATATATATACCCTTATACACCATTTTAATAAAAAAATATCACAAAATTCTTCTAAGTCTCTCGGGAAGAGTGAAAGACGCGCACGTTCATTTTCAGAGCTCCTAGACCTTCCTATAAGAAGTTAGCCAAAAAGTATCTTCGAAAAACGCTTAGGTTAAGTTTCAGAGTTGCTTCTAATGTACCAAAGCTGGACTTAGACATAATTTCACTCTCACAACATTATGGCTGGTTGGAGACAGTCCGAACCACAAGTACCGGGTCCATGGTTCTGGCCGTATACTGGGGGGACGGGGACGACTCCCATTAACCCCTGACTATACCGGGGATACGCTTATCACAATGCCTTTCTGGTCTGTGCTGAAGCAGGGCATTCTGGCAGCCAAGTGGCTTGACCTTTATTAGTGAGTCTGGTTACCCCCTCTCGGAACCACAGACTTAGAAATCGCCAGCTCATATACAGTGCATAAAATATATTTATATATATACCCTTATACACCATTTTAATAAAAAATATCACAAAATTCTTCTAAGTTCCTCGGGAAGAGTGAAAGACGCGCACGTTCATTTTCAGAGCTCCTAGACCTTCCTATAAGAAGTTAGCTAAAAAGTAGCTTCGAAAAACGCTTAGGTTAAGTTTCAGAGTTGCTTCTAATGTACCAAAGCTGGACTTAGACATAATTTCACTCTCACAACATTATGGCTGGTTGGAGAGGGTCCGAACCACAAGTACCGGGTCCATGGATCTGGCCGTATACTGGGGGGACGGGGACGACTCCCATTAACCCCTGACTATACCGGGGATACGCTTATCACAATGCCTTTCTGGTCTGTGCTGAAGCAGGGCATTCTGGCAGCCAAGTGGCTTGACCTTTATTAGTGAGCCTGGTTACCCCCTCTCGGAACCACAGACTTAGAAATCGCAAGCTCATATACAGTGCATAAAATATATTTATATATATATACCCTTATACACCATTTTAATAAAAAATATCACAAAATTCTTCTAAGTCCCTCGGAAAGAGTGAAAGACGCGCACGTTCATTTTCAGAGCTCCTAGACCTTCCTATAAGAAGTTAGCCAAAAAGTATCTTCGAAAAACGCTTAGGTTAAGTTTCAGAGTTGCTTCTAATGTACCAAAGCTGGACTTAGATATAATTTCACTCTCACAACATTATGGCTGGTTGGAGACAGTCCGAACCACAAGTACCGGGTCCATGGTTCTGGCCGTATACTGGGGGGACGGGGACGACTCCCATTAACCCCTGACTATACCGGGGATACGCTTATCACAATGCCTTTCTGGTCTGTGCTGAAGCAGGGCATTCTGGCAGCCAAGTGGCTTGACCTTTATTAGTGAGCCTGGTTACCCCCTCTCGGAACCACAGACTTAGAAATCGCCAGCTCATATACAGTGCATAAAATATATTTATATATATACCCTTATACACCATTTTAATAAAAAAATATCACAAAATTCTTCTAAGTCTCTCGGGAAGAGTGAAAGACGCGCACGTTCATTTTCAGAGCTCCTAGACCTTCCTATAAGAAGTTAGCCAAAAAGTAGCTTCGAAAAACGCTTAGGTTAAGTTTCAGAGTTGCTTCTAATGTACCAAAGCTGGACTTAGACATAATTTCACTCTCACAACATTATGGCTGGTTGGAGACAGTCCGAACCACAAGTACCGGGTCCATGGTTCTGGCCGTATACTGGGGGGACGGGGACGACTCCCATTAACCCCTGACTATACCGGGGATACGCTTATCACAATGCCTTTCTGGTCTGTGCTGAAGCAGGGCATTCTAGCAGGCAAGTGGCTTGACCTTTATTAGTGAGCCTGGTTACCCCCTCTGGAACCACAGACTTAGAAATCGCCAGCTCATATACAGTGCATAAAATATATTTATATATATACCCTTATACACCATTTTAATAAAAAATATCACAAAATTCTTCTAAGTCTCTCGGGAAGAGTGAAAGACGCGCACGTTCATTTTCAGAGCTCCTAGACCTTCCTATAAGAAGTTAGCTAAAAAGTAGCTTCGAAAAACGCTTAGGTTAAGTTTCAGAGTTGCTTCTAATGTACCAAAGCTGGACTTAGACATCATTTCACTCTCACAACATTATGGCTGGTTGGAGAGGGTCCGAACCACAAGTACCGGATCCATGGTTCTGGCCGTATACTGGGGGGACGGGGACGACTCCCATTAACCCCTGACTATACCGGGGATACGCTTATCACAATGCCTTTCTGGTCTGTGCTGAAGCAGGGCATTCTGGCAGCCAAGTGGCTTGACCTTTATTAGTGAGTCTGGTTACCCCCTCTCGGAACCACAGACTTAGAAATCGCCAGCTCATATACAGTGCATAAAATATATTTATATATATACCCTTATACACCATTTTAATAAAAAATATCACAAAATTCTTCTAAGTTCCTCGGGAAGAGTGAAAGACGCGCACGTTCATTTTCAGAGCTCCTAGACCTTCCTATAAGAAGTTAGCTAAAAAGTAGCTTCGAAAAACGCTTAGGTTAAGTTTCAGAGTTGCTTCTAATGTACCAAAGCTGGACTTAGACATAATTTCACTCTCACAACATTATGGCTGGTTGGAGAGGGTCCGAACCACAAGTACCGGGTCCATGGATCTGGCCGTATACTGGGGGGACGGGGACGACTCCCATTAACCCCTGACTATACCGGGGATACGCTTATCACAATGCCTTTCTGGTCTGTGCTGAAGCAGGGCATTCTGGCAGCCAAGTGGCTTGACCTTTATTAGTGAGCCTGGTTACCCCCTCTCGGAACCACAGACTTAGAAATCGCCAGCTCATATACAGTGCATAAAATATATTTATATATATACCCTTATACACCATTTTAATAAAAAATATCACAAAATTCTTCTAAGTCCCTCGGAAAGAGTGAAAGACGCGCACGTTCATTTTCAGAGCTCCTAGACCTTCCTATAAGAAGTTAGCCAAAAAGTATCTTCGAAAAACGCTTAGGTTAAGTTTCAGAGTTGCTTCTAATGTACCAAAGCTGGACTTAGATATAATTTCACTCTCACAACATTATGGCTGGTTGGAGACAGTCCGAACCACAAGTACCGGGTCCATGGTTCTGGCCGTATACTGGGGGGACGGGGACGACTCCCATTAACCCCTGACTATACCGGGGATACGCTTATCACAATGCCTTTCTGGTCTGTGCTGAAGCAGGGCATTCTAGCAGGCAAGTGGCTTGACCTTTATTAGTGAGCCTGGTTACCCCCTCTGGAACCACAGACTTAGAAATCGCCAGCTCATATACAGTGCATAAAATATATTTATATATATACCCTTATACACCATTTTAATAAAAAATATCACAAAATTCTTCTAAGTCCCTCGGAAAGAGTGAAAGACGCGCACGTTCATTTTCAGAGCTCCTAGACCTTCCTATAAGAAGTTAGCCAAAAAGTATCTTCGAAAAACGCTTAGGTTAAGTTTCTGAGTTGCTTCTAATGTACCAAAGCTGGACTTAGATATAATTTCACTCTCACAACATTATGGCTGGTTGGAGACAGTCCGAACCACAAGTACCGGGTCCATGGTTCTGGCCGTATACTGGGGGGACGGGGACGACTCCCATTAACCCCTGACTATACCGGGGATACGCTTATCACAATGCCTTTCTGGTCTGAAGCAGGGCATTCTAGCAGGCAAGTGGCTTGACCTTTATTAGTGAGCCTGGTTACCCCCTCTGGAACCACAGACTTAGAAATCGCCAGCTCATATACAGTGCGCCAGAAATCGCCAGCTCATATACAGACGGGGACGACTCCCATTAACCCCTGACTATACCGGGGATACGCTTATCACAATGCCTTTCTGGTCTGTGCTGAAGCAGGGCATTCTGGCAGCCAAGTGGCTTGACCTTTATTAGTGAGTCTGGTTACCCCCTCTCGGAACCACAGACTTAGAAATCGCCAGCTCATATACAGTGCATAAAATATATTTATATATATACCCTTATACACCATTTTAATAAAAAATATCACAAAATTCTTCTAAGTTCCTCGGGAAGAGTGAAAGACGCGCACGTTCATTTTCAGAGCTCCTAGACCTTCCTATAAGAAGTTAGCTAAAAAGTAGCTTCGAAAAACGCTTAGGTTAAGTTTCAGAGTTGCTTCTAATGTACCAAAGCTGGACTTAGACATAATTTCACTCTCACAACATTATGGCTGGTTGGAGAGGGTCCGAACCACAAGTACCGGGTCCATGGATCTGGCCGTATACTGGGGGGACGGGGACGACTCCCATTAACCCCTGACTATACCGGGGATACGCTTATCACAATGCCTTTCTGGTCTGTGCTGAAGCAGGGCATTCTGGCAGCCAAGTGGCTTGACCTTTATTAGTGAGCCTGGTTACCCCCTCTGGAACCACAGACTTAGAAATCGCCAGCTCATATACAGTGCATAAAATATATTTATATATATACCCTTATACACCATTTTAATAAAAAATATCACAAAATTCTTCTAAGTCTCTCGGGAAAAGTGAAAGACGCGCACGTTCATTTTCAGAGCTCCTAGACCTTCCTATAAGAAGTTAGCCAAAAAGTAGCTTCGAAAAACGCTTAGGTTAAGTTTCAGAGTTGCTTCTAATGTACCAAAGCTGGACTTAGACATAATTTCACTCTCACAACATTATGGCTGGTTGGAGAGGGTCCGAACCACAAGTACCGGGTCCATGGATCTGGCCGTATACTGGGGGGACGGGGACGACTCCCATTAACCCCTGACTATACCGGGGATACGCTTATCACAATGCCTTTCTGGTCTGTGCTGAAGCAGGGCATTCTGGCAGCCAAGTGGCTTGACCTTTATTAGTGAGTCTGGTTACCCCCTCTCGGAACCACAGACTTAGAAATCGCCAGCTCATATACAGTGCATAAAATATATTTATATATATACCCTTATACACCATTTTAATAAAAAATATCACAAAATTCTTCTAAGTTCCTCGGGAAGAGTGAAAGACGCGCACGTTCATTTTCAGAGCTCCTAGACCTTCCTATAAGAAGTTAGCTAAAAAGTAGCTTCGAAAAACGCTTTGGTTAAGTTTCAGAGTTGCTTCTAATGTACCAAAGCTGGACTTAGACATAATTTCACTCTCACAACATTATGGCTGGTTGGAGAGGGTCCGAACCACAAGTACCGGGTCCATGGATCTGGCCGTATACTGGGGGGACGGGGACGACTCCCATTAACCCCTGACTATACCGGGGATACGCTTATCACAATGCCTTTCTGGTCTGTGCTGAAGCAGGGCATTCTGGCAGCCAAGTGGCTTGACCTTTATTAGTGAGCCTGGTTACCCCCTCTCGGAACCACAGACTTAGAAATCGCCAGCTCATATACAGTGCATAAAATATATTTATATATATACCCTTATACACCATTTTAATAAAAAATATCACAAAATTCTTCTAAGTCCCTCGGAAAGAGTGAAAGACGCGCACGTTCATTTTCAGAGCTCCTAGACCTTCCTATAAGAAGTTAGCCAAAAAGTATCTTCGAAAAACGCTTAGGTTAAGTTTCAGAGTTGCTTCTAATGTACCAAAGCTGGACTTAGATATAATTTCACTCTCACAACATTATGGCTGGTTGGAGACAGTCCGAACCACAAGTACCGGGTCCATGGTTCTGGCCGTATACTGGGGGGACGGGGACGACTCCCATTAACCCCTGACTATACCGGGGATACGCTTATCACAATGCCTTTCTGGTCTGTGCTGAAGCAGGGCATTCTAGCAGGCAAGTGGCTTGACCTTTATTAGTGAGCCTGGTTACCCCCTCTGGAACCACAGACTTAGAAATCGCCAGCTCATATACAGTGCATAAAATATATTTATATATATACCCTTATACACCATTTTAATAAAAAATATCACAAAATTCTTCTAAGTCTCTCGGGAAGAGTGAAAGACGCGCACGTTCATTTTCAGAGCTCCTAGACCTTCCTATAAGAAGTTAGCTAAAAAGTAGCTTCGAAAAACGCTTAGGTTAAGTTTCAGAGTTGCTTCTAATGTACCAAAGCTGGACTTAGACATCATTTCACTCTCACAACATTATGGCTGGTTGGAGAGGGTCCGAACCACAAGTACCGGATCCATGGTTCTGGCCGTATACTGGGGGGACGGGGACGACTCCCATTAACCCCTGACTATACCGGGGATACGCTTATCACAATGCCTTTCTGGTCTGTGCTGAAGCAGGGCATTCTGGCAGCCAAGTGGCTTGACCTTTATTAGTGAGTCTGGTTACCCCCTCTCGGAACCACAGACTTAGAAATCGCCAGCTCATATACAGTGCATAAAATATATTTATATATATACCCTTATACACCATTTTAATAAAAAATATCACAAAATTCTTCTAAGTTCCTCGGGAAGAGTGAAAGACGCGCACGTTCATTTTCAGAGCTCCTAGACCTTCCTATAAGAAGTTAGCTAAAAAGTAGCTTCGAAAAACGCTTAGGTTAAGTTTCAGAGTTGCTTCTAATGTACCAAAGCTGGACTTAGACATAATTTCACTCTCACAACATTATGGCTGGTTGGAGAGGGTCCGAACCACAAGTACCGGGTCCATGGATCTGGCCGTATACTGGGGGGACGGGGACGACTCCCATTAACCCCTGACTATACCGGGGATACGCTTATCACAATGCCTTTCTGGTCTGTGCTGAAGCAGGGCATTCTGGCAGCCAAGTGGCTTGACCTTTATTAGTGAGCCTGGTTACCCCCTCTCGGAACCACAGACTTAGAAATCGCCAGCTCATATACAGTGCATAAAATATATTTATATATATACCCTTATACACCATTTTAATAAAAAATATCACAAAATTCTTCTAAGTCCCTCGGAAAGAGTGAAAGACGCGCACGTTCATTTTCAGAGCTCCTAGACCTTCCTATAAGAAGTTAGCCAAAAAGTATCTTCGAAAAACGCTTAGGTTAAGTTTCAGAGTTGCTTCTAATGTACCAAAGCTGGACTTAGATATAATTTCACTCTCACAACATTATGGCTGGTTGGAGACAGTCCGAACCACAAGTACCGGGTCCATGGTTCTGGCCGTATACTGGGGGGACGGGGACGACTCCCATTAACCCCTGACTATACCGGGGATACGCTTATCACAATGCCTTTCTGGTCTGTGCTGAAGCAGGGCATTCTAGCAGGCAAGTGGCTTGACCTTTATTAGTGAGCCTGGTTACCCCCTCTGGAACCACAGACTTAGAAATCGCCAGCTCATATACAGTGCATAAAATATATTTATATATATACCCTTATACACCATTTTAATAAAAAATATCACAAAATTCTTCTAAGTCCCTCGGAAAGAGTGAAAGACGCGCACGTTCATTTTCAGAGCTCCTAGACCTTCCTATAAGAAGTTAGCCAAAAAGTATCTTCGAAAAACGCTTAGGTTAAGTTTCAGAGTTGCTTCTAATGTACCAAAGCTGGACTTAGATATAATTTCACTCTCACAACATTATGGCTGGTTGGAGACAGTCCGAACCACAAGTACCGGGTCCATGGTTCTGGCCGTATACTGGGGGGACGGGGACGACTCCCATTAACCCCTGACTATACCGGGGATACGCTTATCACAATGCCTTTCTGGTCTGTGCTGAAGCAGGGCATTCTAGCAGGCAAGTGGCTTGACCTTTATTAGTGAGCCTGGTTACCCCCTCTGGAACCACAGACTTAGAAATCGCCAGCTCATATACAGTGCATAAAATATATTTATATATATACCCTTATACACCATTTTAATAAAAAATATCACAAAATTCTTCTAAGTCCCTCGGAAAGAGTGAAAGACGCGCACGTTCATTTTCAGAGCTCCTAGACCTTCCTATAAGAAGTTAGCCAAAAAGTATCTTCGAAAAACGCTTAGGTTAAGTTTCTGAGTTGCTTCTAATGTACCAAAGCTGGACTTAGATATAATTTCACTCTCACAACATTATGGCTGGTTGGAGACAGTCCGAACCACAAGTACCGGGTCCATGGTTCTGGCCGTATACTGGGGGGACGGGGACGACTCCCATTAACCCCTGACTATACCGGGGATACGCTTATCACAATGCCTTTCTGGTCTGAAGCAGGGCATTCTAGCAGGCAAGTGGCTTGACCTTTATTAGTGAGCCTGGTTACCCCCTCTGGAACCACAGACTTAGAAATCGCCAGCTCATATACAGTGCGCCAGAAATCGCCAGCTCATATACAGACGGGGACGACTCCCATTAACCCCTGACTATACCGGGGATACGCTTATCACAATGCCTTTCTGGTCTGTGCTGAAGCAGGGCATTCTGGCAGCCAAGTGGCTTGACCTTTATTAGTGAGTCTGGTTACCCCCTCTCGGAACCACAGACTTAGAAATCGCCAGCTCATATACAGTGCATAAAATATATTTATATATATACCCTTATACACCATTTTAATAAAAAATATCACAAAATTCTTCTAAGTTCCTCGGGAAGAGTGAAAGACGCGCACGTTCATTTTCAGAGCTCCTAGACCTTCCTATAAGAAGTTAGCTAAAAAGTAGCTTCGAAAAACGCTTAGGTTAAGTTTCAGAGTTGCTTCTAATGTACCAAAGCTGGACTTAGACATAATTTCACTCTCACAACATTATGGCTGGTTGGAGAGGGTCCGAACCACAAGTACCGGGTCCATGGATCTGGCCGTATACTGGGGGGACGGGGACGACTCCCATTAACCCCTGACTATACCGGGGATACGCTTATCACAATGCCTTTCTGGTCTGTGCTGAAGCAGGGCATTCTGGCAGCCAAGTGGCTTGACCTTTATTAGTGAGCCTGGTTACCCCCTCTGGAACCACAGACTTAGAAATCGCCAGCTCATATACAGTGCATAAAATATATTTATATATATACCCTTATACACCATTTTAATAAAAAATATCACAAAATTCTTCTAAGTCTCTCGGGAAAAGTGAAAGACGCGCACGTTCATTTTCAGAGCTCCTAGACCTTCCTATAAGAAGTTAGCCAAAAAGTAGCTTCGAAAAACGCTTAGGTTAAGTTTCAGAGTTGCTTCTAATGTACCAAAGCTGGACTTAGACATAATTTCACTCTCACAACATTATGGCTGGTTGGAGAGGGTCCGAACCACAAGTACCGGGTCCATGGATCTGGCCGTATACTGGGGGGACGGGGACGACTCCCATTAACCCCTGACTATACCGGGGATACGCTTATCACAATGCCTTTCTGGTCTGTGCTGAAGCAGGGCATTCTGGCAGCCAAGTGGCTTGACCTTTATTAGTGAGTCTGGTTACCCCCTCTCGGAACCACAGACTTAGAAATCGCCAGCTCATATACAGTGCATAAAATATATTTATATATATACCCTTATACACCATTTTAATAAAAAATATCACAAAATTCTTCTAAGTTCCTCGGGAAGAGTGAAAGACGCGCACGTTCATTTTCAGAGCTCCTAGACCTTCCTATAAGAAGTTAGCTAAAAAGTAGCTTCGAAAAACGCTTTGGTTAAGTTTCAGAGTTGCTTCTAATGTACCAAAGCTGGACTTAGACATAATTTCACTCTCACAACATTATGGCTGGTTGGAGAGGGTCCGAACCACAAGTACCGGGTCCATGGATCTGGCCGTATACTGGGGGGACGGGGACGACTCCCATTAACCCCTGACTATACCGGGGATACGCTTATCACAATGCCTTTCTGGTCTGTGCTGAAGCAGGGCATTCTGGCAGCCAAGTGGCTTGACCTTTATTAGTGAGCCTGGTTACCCCCTCTCGGAACCACAGACTTAGAAATCGCCAGCTCATATACAGTGCATAAAATATATTTATATATATACCCTTATACACCATTTTAATAAAAAATATCACAAAATTCTTCTAAGTCCCTCGGAAAGAGTGAAAGACGCGCACGTTCATTTTCAGAGCTCCTAGACCTTCCTATAAGAAGTTAGCCAAAAAGTATCTTCGAAAAACGCTTAGGTTAAGTTTCAGAGTTGCTTCTAATGTACCAAAGCTGGACTTAGATATAATTTCACTCTCACAACATTATGGCTGGTTGGAGACAGTCCGAACCACAAGTACCGGGTCCATGGTTCTGGCCGTATACTGGGGGGACGGGGACGACTCCCATTAACCCCTGACTATACCGGGGATACGCTTATCACAATGCCTTTCTGGTCTGTGCTGAAGCAGGGCATTCTAGCAGGCAAGTGGCTTGACCTTTATTAGTGAGCCTGGTTACCCCCTCTGGAACCACAGACTTAGAAATCGCCAGCTCATATACAGTGCATAAAATATATTTATATATATACCCTTATACACCATTTTAATAAAAAATATCACAAAATTCTTCTAAGTCTCTCGGGAAGAGTGAAAGACGCGCACGTTCATTTTCAGAGCTCCTAGACCTTCCTATAAGAAGTTAGCTAAAAAGTAGCTTCGAAAAACGCTTAGGTTAAGTTTCAGAGTTGCTTCTAATGTACCAAAGCTGGACTTAGACATCATTTCACTCTCACAACATTATGGCTGGTTGGAGAGGGTCCGAACCACAAGTACCGGATCCATGGTTCTGGCCGTATACTGGGGGGACGGGGACGACTCCCATTAACCCCTGACTATACCGGGGATACGCTTATCACAATGCCTTTCTGGTCTGTGCTGAAGCAGGGCATTCTGGCAGCCAAGTGGCTTGACCTTTATTAGTGAGTCTGGTTACCCCCTCTCGGAACCACAGACTTAGAAATCGCCAGCTCATATACAGTGCATAAAATATATTTATATATATACCCTTATACACCATTTTAATAAAAAATATCACAAAATTCTTCTAAGTTCCTCGGGAAGAGTGAAAGACGCGCACGTTCATTTTCAGAGCTCCTAGACCTTCCTATAAGAAGTTAGCTAAAAAGTAGCTTCGAAAAACGCTTAGGTTAAGTTTCAGAGTTGCTTCTAATGTACCAAAGCTGGACTTAGACATAATTTCACTCTCACAACATTATGGCTGGTTGGAGAGGGTCCGAACCACAAGTACCGGGTCCATGGATCTGGCCGTATACTGGGGGGACGGGGACGACTCCCATTAACCCCTGACTATACCGGGGATACGCTTATCACAATGCCTTTCTGGTCTGTGCTGAAGCAGGGCATTCTGGCAGCCAAGTGGCTTGACCTTTATTAGTGAGCCTGGTTACCCCCTCTCGGAACCACAGACTTAGAAATCGCCAGCTCATATACAGTGCATAAAATATATTTATATATATACCCTTATACACCATTTTAATAAAAAATATCACAAAATTCTTCTAAGTCCCTCGGAAAGAGTGAAAGACGCGCACGTTCATTTTCAGAGCTCCTAGACCTTCCTATAAGAAGTTAGCCAAAAAGTATCTTCGAAAAACGCTTAGGTTAAGTTTCAGAGTTGCTTCTAATGTACCAAAGCTGGACTTAGATATAATTTCACTCTCACAACATTATGGCTGGTTGGAGACAGTCCGAACCACAAGTACCGGGTCCATGGTTCTGGCCGTATACTGGGGGGACGGGGACGACTCCCATTAACCCCTGACTATACCGGGGATACGCTTATCACAATGCCTTTCTGGTCTGTGCTGAAGCAGGGCATTCTAGCAGGCAAGTGGCTTGACCTTTATTAGTGAGCCTGGTTACCCCCTCTGGAACCACAGACTTAGAAATCGCCAGCTCATATACAGTGCATAAAATATATTTATATATATACCCTTATACACCATTTTAATAAAAAATATCACAAAATTCTTCTAAGTCCCTCGGAAAGAGTGAAAGACGCGCACGTTCATTTTCAGAGCTCCTAGACCTTCCTATAAGAAGTTAGCCAAAAAGTATCTTCGAAAAACGCTTAGGTTAAGTTTCAGAGTTGCTTCTAATGTACCAAAGCTGGACTTAGATATAATTTCACTCTCACAACATTATGGCTGGTTGGAGACAGTCCGAACCACAAGTACCGGGTCCATGGTTCTGGCCGTATACTGGGGGGACGGGGACGACTCCCATTAACCCCTGACTATACCGGGGATACGCTTATCACAATGCCTTTCTGGTCTGAAGCAGGGCATTCTAGCAGGCAAGTGGCTTGACCTTTATTAGTGAGCCTGGTTACCCCCTCTGGAACCACAGACTTAGAAATCGCCAGCTCATATACAGTGCGCCAGAAATCGCCAGCTCATATACAGACGGGGACGACTCCCATTAACCCCTGACTATACCGGGGATACGCTTATCACAATGCCTTTCTGGTCTGTGCTGAAGCAGGGCATTCTGGCAGCCAAGTGGCTTGACCTTTATTAGTGAGTCTGGTTACCCCCTCTCGGAACCACAGACTTAGAAATCGCCAGCTCATATACAGTGCATAAAATATATTTATATATATACCCTTATACACCATTTTAATAAAAAATATCACAAAATTCTTCTAAGTTCCTCGGGAAGAGTGAAAGACGCGCACGTTCATTTTCAGAGCTCCTAGACCTTCCTATAAGAAGTTAGCTAAAAAGTAGCTTCGAAAAACGCTTAGGTTAAGTTTCAGAGTTGCTTCTAATGTACCAAAGCTGGACTTAGACATAATTTCACTCTCACAACATTATGGCTGGTTGGAGAGGGTCCGAACCACAAGTACCGGGTCCATGGATCTGGCCGTATACTGGGGGGACGGGGACGACTCCCATTAACCCCTGACTATACCGGGGATACGCTTATCACAATGCCTTTCTGGTCTGTGCTGAAGCAGGGCATTCTGGCAGCCAAGTGGCTTGACCTTTATTAGTGAGCCTGGTTACCCCCTCTGGAACCACAGACTTAGAAATCGCCAGCTCATATACAGTGCATAAAATATATTTATATATATACCCTTATACACCATTTTAATAAAAAATATCACAAAATTCTTCTAAGTCTCTCGGGAAAAGTGAAAGACGCGCACGTTCATTTTCAGAGCTCCTAGACCTTCCTATAAGAAGTTAGCCAAAAAGTAGCTTCGAAAAACGCTTAGGTTAAGTTTCAGAGTTGCTTCTAATGTACCAAAGCTGGACTTAGACATAATTTCACTCTCACAACATTATGGCTGGTTGGAGACAGTCCGAACCACAAGTAACGGGTCCATGGTTCTGGCCGTATACTGGGGGGACGGGGACGACTCCCATTAACCCCTGACTATACCGGGGATACGCTTATCACAATGCCTTTCTGGTCTGTGCTGAAGCAGGGCATTCTAGCAGGCAAGTGGCTTGACCTTTATTAGTGAGCCTGGTTACCCCCTCTGGAACCACAGACTTAGAAATCGCCAGCGCATATACAGTGCATAAAATATATTTATATATATACCCTTATACACCATTTTAATAAAAAATATCACAAAATTCTTCTAAGTCTCTCGGGAAGAGTGAAAGACGCGCACGTTCATTTTCAGAGCTCCTAGACCTTCCTATAAGAAGTTAGCTAAAAAGTAGCTTCGAAAAACGCTTAGGTTAAGTTTCAGAGTTGCTTCTAATGTACCAAAGCTGGACTTAGACATCATTTCACTCTCACAACATTATGGCTGGTTGGAGAGGGTCCGAACCACAAGTACCGGGTCCATGGTTCTGGCCGTATACTGGGGGGACGGGGACGACTCCCATTAACCCCTGACTATACCGGGGATACGCTTATCACAATGCCTTTCTGGTCTGTGCTGAAGCAGGGCATTCTGGCAGCCAAGTGGCTTGACCTTTATTAGTGAGCCTGGTTACCCCCTCTCGGAACCACAGACTTAGAAATCGCCAGCTCATATACAGTGCATAAAATATATTTATATATATACCCTTATACACCATTTTAATAAAAAATATCACAAAATTCTTCTAAGTCCCTCGGAAAGAGTGAAAGACGCGCACGTTCATTTTCAGAGCTCCTAGACCTTCCTATAAGAAGTTAGCCAAAAAGTATCTTCGAAAAACGCTTAGGTTAAGTTTCAGAGTTGCTTCTAATGTACCAAAGCTGGACTTAGATATAATTTCACTCTCACAACATTATGGCTGGTTGGAGACAGTCCGAACCACAAGTACCGGGTCCATGGTTCTGGCCGTATACTGGGGGGACGGGGACGACTCCCATTAACCCCTGACTATACCGGGGATACGCTTATCACAATGCCTTTCTGGTCTGTGCTGAAGCAGGGCATTCTAGCAGGCAAGTGGCTTGACCTTTATTAGTGAGCCTGGTTACCCCCTCTGGAACCACAGACTTAGAAATCGCCAGCTCATATACAGTGCATAAAATATATTTATATATATACCCTTATACACCATTTTAATAAAAAATATCACAAAATTCTTCTAAGTCCCTCGGAAAGAGTGAAAGACGCGCACGTTCATTTTCAGAGCTCCTAGACCTTCCTATAAGAAGTTAGCCAAAAAGTATCTTCGAAAAACGCTTAGGTTAAGTTTCAGAGTTGCTTCTAATGTACCAAAGCTGGACTTAGATATAATTTCACTCTCACAACATTATGGCTGGTTGGAGACAGTCCGAACCACAAGTACCGGGTCCATGGTTCTGGCCGTATACTGGGGGGACGGGGACGACTCCCATTAACCCCTGACTATACCGGGGATACGCTTATCACAATGCCTTTCTGGTCTGTGCTGAAGCAGGGCATTCTAGCAGGCAAGTGGCTTGACCTTTATTAGTGAGCCTGGTTACCCCCTCTCGGAACCACAGACTTAGAAATCGCCAGCTCATATACAGTGCATAAAATATATTTATATATATACCCTTATACACCATTTTAATAAAAAATATCACAAAATTCTTCTAAGTCTCTCGGGAAGAGTGAAAGACGCGCACGTTCATTTTCAGAGCTCCTAGACCTTCCTATAAGAAGTTAGCTAAAAAGTAGCTTCGAAAAACGCTTAGGTTAAGTTTCAGAGTTGCTTCTAATGTACCAAAGCTGGACTTAGACATCATTTCACTCTCACAACATTATGGCTGGTTGGAGAGGGTCCGAACCACAAGTACCGGGTCCATGGTTCTGGCCGTATACTGGGGGGACGGGGACGACTCCCATTAACCCCTGACTATACCGGGGATACGCTTATCACAATGCCTTTCTGGTCTGTGCTGAAGCAGGGCATTCTGGCAGCCAAGTGGCTTGACCTTTATTAGTGAGTCTGGTTACCCCCTCTCGGAACCACAGACTTAGAAATCGCCAGCTCATATACAGTGCATAAAATATATTTATATATATACCCTTATACACCATTTTAATAAAAAATATCACAAAATTCTTCTAAGTTCCTCGGGAAGAGTGAAAGACGCGCACGTTCATTTTCAGAGCTCCTAGACCTTCCTATAAGAAGTTAGCCAAAAAGTAGCTTCGAAAAACGCTTAGGTTAAGTTTCAGAGTTGCTTCTAATGTACCAAAGCTGGACTTAGACATAATTTCACTCTCACAACATTATGGCTGGTTGGAGAGGGTCCGAACCACAAGTACCGGGTCCATGGATCTGGCCGTATACTGGGGGGACGGGGACGACTCCCATTAACCCCTGACTATACCGGGGATACGCTTATCACAATGCCTTTCTGATCTGTGCTGAAGCAGGGCATTCTGGCAGCCAAGTGGCTTGACCTTTATTAGTGAGCCTGGTTACCCCCTCTCGGAACCACAGACTTAGAAATCGCCAGCTCATATACAGTGCATAAAATATATTTATATATATACCCTTATACACCATTTTAATAAAAAATATCACAAAATTCTTCTAAGTCCCTCGGAAAGAGTGAAAGACGCGCACGTTCATTTTCAGAGCTCCTAGACCTTCCTATAAGAAGTTAGCCAAAAAGTATCTTCGAAAAACGCTTAGGTTAAGTTTCAGAGTTGCTTCTAATGTACCAAAGCTGGACTTAGATATAATTTCACTCTCACAACATTATGGCTGGTTGGAGACAGTCCGAACCACAAGTACCGGGTCCATGGTTCTGGCCGTATACTGGGGGGACGGGGACGACTCCCATTAACCCCTGACTATACCGGGGATACGCTTATCACAATGCCTTTCTGGTCTGTGCTGAAGCAGGGCATTCTAGCAGGCAAGTGGCTTGACCTTTATTAGTGAGCCTGGTTACCCCCTCTGGAACCACAGACTTAGAAATCGCCAGCTCATATACAGTGCATAAAATATATTTATATATATACCCTTATACACCATTTTAATAAAAAATATCACAAAATTCTTCTAAGTCCCTCGGAAAGAGTGAAAGACGCGCACGTTCATTTTCAGAGCTCCTAGACCTTCCTATAAGAAGTTAGCCAAAAAGTATCTTCGAAAAACGCTTAGGTTAAGTTTCAGAGTTGCTTCTAATGTACCAAAGCTGGACTTAGATATAATTTCACTCTCACAACATTATGGCTGGTTGGAGACAGTCCGAACCACAAGTACCGGGTCCATGGTTCTGGCCGTATACTGGGGGGACGGGGACGACTCCCATTAACCCCTGACTATACCGGGGATACGCTTATCACAATGCCTTTCTGGTCTGTGCTGAAGCAGGGCATTCTAGCAGGCAAGTGGCTTGACCTTTATTAGTGAGCCTGGTTACTCCCTCTGGAACCACAGACTTAGAAATCGCCAGCTCATATACAGTGCATAAAATATATTTATATATATACCCTTATACACCATTTTAATAAAAAATATCACAAAATTCTTCTAAGTCTCTCGGGAAGAGTGAAAGACGCGCACGTTCATTTTCAGAGCTCCTAGACCTTCCTATAAGAAGTTAGCTAAAAAGTAGCTTCGAAAAACGCTTAGGTTAAGTTTCAGAGTTGCTTCTAATGTACCAAAGCTGGACTTAGACATCATTTCACTCTCACAACATTATGGCTGGTTGGAGAGGGTCCGAACCACAAGTACCGGGTCCATGGTTCTGGCCGTATACTGGGGGGACGGGGACGACTCCCATTAACCCCTGACTATACCGGGGATACGCTTATCACAATGCCTTTCTGGTCTGTGCTGAAGCAGGGCATTCTGGCAGCCAAGTGGCTTGACCTTTATTAGTGAGTCTGGTTACCCCCTCTCGGAACCACAGACTTAGAAATCGCCAGCTCATATACAGTGCATAAAATATATTTATATATATACCCTTATACACCATTTTAATAAAAAATATCACAAAATTCTTGTAAGTTCCTCGGGAAGAGTGAAAGACGCGCACGTTCATTTTCAGAGCTCCTAGACCTTCCTATAAGAAGTTAGCTAAAAAGTAGCTTCGAAAAACGCTTAGGTTAAGTTTCAGAGTTGCTTCTAATGTACCAAAGCTGGACTTAGACATAATTTCACTCTCACAACATTATGGCTGGTTGGAGAGGGTCCGAACCACAAGTACCGGGTCCATGGTTCTGGCCGTATACTGGGGGGACGGGGACGACTCCCATTAACCCCTGACTATACCGGGGATACGCTTATCACAATGCCTTTCTGGTCTGTGCTGAAGCAGGGCATTCTGGCAGCCAAGTGGCTTGACCTTTATTAGTGAGCCTGGTTACCCCCTCTCGGAACCACAGACTTAGAAATCGCCAGCTCATATACAGTGCATAAAATATATTTATATATATATACCCTTATACACCATTTTAATAAAAAAATTTCACAAAATTCTTCTAAGTCTCTCGGGAAGAGTGAAAGACGCGCACGTTCATTTTCAGAGCTCCGAGACCTTCCTATAAGAAGTTAGCCAAAAAGAAGCTTCGAAAAACGCTTAGGTTAAGTTTCAGAGTTGCTTCTAATGTACCAAAGCTGGACGTAGACATTATGTCACTCTCACAACATTATGGCTGGTTGGAGACAGTCCAAACCACAAGTACCGGGTCCATGGTTCTGGCCGTATACTGGGGGGACGACGACGACTCCCATTAACCACTGACTATACCGGGGATACGCTTATCACAATGCCTTTCTGGTCTGTGCTGAAGCAGGGCATTCTGGCAGCCAAATGGCTTGACTTTATTAGTGAGCCTGGTTACCCCCTCTCGGAACCACAGACTTAGAAATCGCCAGCTCATATACAGTGCATAAAATATATTTATATATATACCCTTATACACCATTTTAATAAAAAATATCACAAAATTCTTCTAAGTCCCTCGTAAAGAGTGAAAGACGCGCACGTTCATTTTCAGAGCTCCTAGACCTTCCTATAAGAAGTTAGCCAAAAAGTATCTTCGAAAAACGCTTAGGTTAAGTTTCAGAGTTGCTTCTAATGTACCAAAGCTGGACTTAGACATAATTTCACTCTCACAACATTATGGCTGGTTGGAGACAGTCCGAACCACAAGTACCGGGTCCATGGTTCTGGCCGTATACTGGGGGGACGGGGACGACTCCCATTAACCCCTGACTATACCGGGGATACGCTTATCACAATGCCTTTCTGGTCTGTGCTGAAGCAGGGCATTCTAGCAGGCAAGTGGCTTGACCTTTATTAGTGAGCCTGGTTACCCCCTCTGGAACCACAGACTTAGAAATCGCCAGCTCATATACAGTGCATAAAATATATTTATATATATACCCTTATACACCATTTTAATAAAAAATATCACAAAATTCTTCTAAGTCCCTCGGAAAGAGTGAAAGACGCGCACGTTCATTTTCAGAGATCCTAGACCTTCCTATAAGAAGTTAGCCAAAAAGTATCTTCGAAAAACGCTTAGGTTAAGTTTCAGAGTTGCTTCTAATGTACCAAAGCTGGACTTAGATATAATTTCACTCTCACAACATTATGGCTGGTTGGAGACAGTCCGAACCACAAGTACCGGGTCCATGGTTCTGGCCGTATACTGGGGGGACGGGGACGACTCCCATTAACCCCTGACTATACCGGGGATACGCTTATCACAATGCCTTTCTGGTCTGTGCTGAAGCAGGGCATTCTAGCAGGCAAGTGGCTTGACCTTTATTAGTGAGCCTGGTTACCCCCTCTGGAACCACAGACTTAGAAATCGCCAGCTCATATACAGTGCATAAAATATATTTATATATATACCCTTATACACCATTTTAATAAAAAATATCACAAAATTCTTCTAAGTCTCTCGGGAAGAGTGAAAGACGCGCACGTTCATTTTCAGAGCTCCTAGACCTTCCTATAAGAAGTTAGCTAAAAAGTAGCTTCGAAAAACGCTTAGGTTAAGTTTCAGAGTTGCTTCTAATGTACCAAAGCTGGACTTAGACATCATTTCACTCTCACAACATTATGGCTGGTTGGAGAGGGTCCGAACCACAAGTACCGGGTCCATGGTTCTGGCCGTATACTGGGGGGACGGGGACGACTCCCATTAACCCCTGACTATACCGGGGATACGCTTATCACAATGCCTTTCTGGTCTGTGCTGAAGCAGGGCATTCTGGCAGCCAAGTGGCTTGACCTTTATTAGTGAGTCTGGTTACCCCCTCTCGGAACCACAGACTTAGAAATCGCCAGCTCATATACAGTGCATAAAATATATTTATATATATACCCTTATACACCATTTTAATAAAAAATATCACAAAATTCTTCTAAGTTCCTCGGGAAGAGTGAAAGACGCGCACGTTCATTTTCAGAGCTCCTAGACCTTCCTATAAGAAGTTAGCTAAAAAGTAGCTTCGAAAAACGCTTAGGTTAAGTTTCAGAGTTGCTTCTAATGTACCAAAGCTGGACTTAGACATAATTTCACTCTCACAACATTATGGCTGGTTGGAGAGGGTCCGAACCACAAGTACCGGGTCCATGGTTCTGGCCGTATACTGGGGGGACGGGGACGACTCCCATTAACCCCTGACTATACCGGGGATACGCTTATCACAATGCCTTTCTGGTCTGTGCTGAAGCAGGGCATTCTGGCAGCCAAGTGGCTTGACCTTTATTAGTGAGCCTGGTTACCCCCTCTCGGAACCACAGACTTAGAAATCGCCAGCTCATATACAGTGCATAAAATATATTTATATATATACACCCTTATACACCATTTTAATAAAAAAATATCACAAAATTCTTCTAAGTCTCTCGGGAAGAGTGAAAGACGCGCACGTTCATTTTCAGAGCTCCGAGACCTTCCTATAAGAAGTTAGCCAAAAAGTATCTTCGAAAAACGCTTAGGTTAAGTTTCAGAGTTGCTTCTAATGTACCAAAGCTGGACTTAGATATAATTTCACTCTCACAACATTATGGCTGGTTGGAGACAGTCCGAACCACAAGTACCGGGTCCATGGTTCTGGCCGTATACTGGGGGGACGGGGACGACTCCCATTAACCCCTGACTATACCGGGGATACGCTTATCACAATGCCTTTCTGGTCTGTGCTGAAGCAGGGCATTCTAGCAGGCAAGTGGCTTGACCTTTATTAGTGAGCCTGGTTACCCCCTCTGGAACCACAGACTTAGAAATCGCCAGCTCATATACAGTGCATAAAATATATTTATATATATACCCTTATACACCATTTTAATAAAAAATATCACAAAATTCTTCTAAGTCCCTCGGAAAGAGTGAAAGACGCGCACGTTCATTTTCAGAGCTCCTAGACCTTCCTATAAGAAGTTAGCCAAAAAGTATCTTCGAAAAACGCTTAGGTTAAGTTTCAGAGTTGCTTCTAATGTACCAAAGCTGGACTTAGATATAATTTCACTCTCACAACATTATGGCTGGTTGGAGACAGTCCGAACCACAAGTACCGGGTCCATGGTTCTGGCCGTATACTGGGGGGACGGGGACGACTCCCATTAACCCCTGACTATACCGGGGATACGCTTATCACAATGCCTTTCTGGTCTGTGCTGAAGCAGGGCATTCTAGCAGGCAAGTGGCTTGACCTTTATTAGTGAGCCTGGTTACCCCCTCTGGAACCACAGACTTAGAAATCGCCAGCTCATATACAGTGCATAAAATATATTTATATATATACCCTTATACACCATTTTAATAAAAAATATCACAAAATTCTTCTAAGTCCCTCGGAAAGAGTGAAAGACGCGCACGTTCATTTTCAGAGCTCCTAGACCTTCCTATAAGAAGTTAGCTAAAAAGTAGCTTCGAAAAACGCTTAGGTTAAGTTTCAGAGTTGCTTCTAATGTACCAAAGCTGGACTTAGACATCATTTCACTCTCACAACATTATGGCTGGTTGGAGAGGGTCCGAACCACAAGTACCGGGTCCATGGTTCTGGCCGTATACTGGGGGGACGGGGACGACTCCCATTAACCCCTGACTATACCGGGGATACGCTTATCACAATGCCTTTCTGGTCTGTGCTGAAGCAGGGCATTCTGGCAGCCAAGTGGCTTGACCTTTATTAGTGAGTCTGGTTACCCCCTCTCGGAACCACAGACTTAGAAATCGCCAGCTCATATACAGTGCATAAAATATATTTATATATATACCCTTATACACCATTTTAATAAAAAATATCACAAAATTCTTCTAAGTTCCTCGGGAAGAGTGAAAGACACGCACGTTCATTTTCAGAGCTCCTAGACCTTCCTATAAGAAGTTAGCTAAAAAGTAGCTTCGAAAAACGCTTAGGTTAAGTTTCAGAGTTGCTTCTAATGTACCAAAGCTGGACTTAGACATAATTTCACTCTCACAACATTATGGCTGGTTGGAGAGGGTCCGAACCACAAGTACCGGGTCCATGGTTCTGGCCGTATACTGGGGGGACGGGGACGACTCCCATTAACCCCTGACTATACCGGGGATACGCTTATCACAATGCCTTTCTGGTCTGTGCTGAAGCAGGGCATTCTGGCAGCCAAGTGGCTTGACCTTTATTAGTGAGCCTGGTTAACCCCTCTCGGAACCACAGACTTAGAAATCGCCAGCTCATATACAGTGCATAAAATATATTTATATATATACACCCTTATACACCATTTTAATAAAAAAATATCACAAAATTCTTCTAAGTCTCTCGGGAAGAGTGAAAGACGCGCACGTTCATTTTCAGAGCTCCGAGACCTTCCTATAAGAAGTTAGCCAAAAAGTAGCTTCGAAAAACGCTTAGGTTAAGTTTCAGAGTTGCTTCTAATGTACCAAAGCTGGACGTACTGTAGACATAATGTCACTCTCACAACATTATGGCTGGTTGGAGACAGTCCAAACCACAAGTACCGGGTCCATGGTTCTGGCCGTATACTGGGGGGACGGGGACGACTCCCATTAACCCCTGACTATACCGGGGATACGCTTATCACAATGCCTTTCTGGTCTGTGCTGAAGCAGGGCATTCTGGCAGCCAAATGGCTTGACCTTTATTAGTGAGCCTGGTTACCCCCTCTCGGAACCACAGACTTAGAAATCGCCAGCTCATATACAGTGCATAAAATATATTTATATATATACCCTTATACACCATTTTAATAAAAAATATCACAAAATTCTTCTAAGTCCCTCGTAAAGAGTGAAAGACGCGCACGTTCATTTTCAGAGCTCCTAGACCTTCCTATAAGAAGTTAGCCAAAAAGTATCTTCGAAAAACGCTTAGGTTAAGTTTCAGAGTTGCTTCTAATGTACCAAAGCTGGACTTAGACATAATTTCACTCTCACAACATTATGGCTGGTTGGAGACAGTCCGAACCACAAGTACCGGGTCCATGGTTCTGGCCGTATACTGGGGGGACGGGGACGACTCCCATTAACCCCTGACTATACCGGGGATACGCTTATCACAATGCCTTTCTGGTCTGTGCTGAAGCAGGGCATTCTAGCAGGCAAGTGGCTTGACCTTTATTAGTGAGCTTGGTTACCCCCTCTGGAACCACAGACTTAGAAATCGCCAGCTCATATACAGTGCATAAAATATATTTATATATATACCCTTATACACCATTTTAATAAAAAATATCACAAAATTCTTCTAAGTCCCTCGGAAAGAGTGAAAGACGCGCACGTTCATTTTCAGAGCTCCTAGACCTTCCTATAAGAAGTTAGCCAAAAAGTATCTTCGAAAAACGCTTAGGTTAAGTTTCAGAGTTGCTTCTAATGTACCAAAGCTGGACTTAGATATAATTTCACTCTCACAACATTATGGCTGGTTGGAGACAGTCCGAACCACAAGTATCGGGTCCATGGTTCTGGCCGTATACTGGGGGGACGGGGACGACTCCCATTAACCCCTGACTATACCGGGGATACGCTTATCACAATGCCTTTCTGGTCTGTGCTGAAGCAGGGCATTCTGGCAGCCAAGTGGCTTGACCTTTATTAGTGAGCCTGGTTACCCCCTCTCGGAACCACAGACTTAGAAATCGCCAGCTCATATACAGTGCATAAAATATATTTATATATATACCCTTATACACCATTTTAATAAAAAAATATCACAAAATTCTTCTAAGTCTCTCGGGAAGAGTGAAAGACGCGCACGTTCATTTTCAGAGCTCCTAGACCTTCCTATAAGAAGTTAGCCAAAAAGTAGCTTCGAAAAACGCTTAGGTTAAGTTTCAGAGTTGCTTCTAATGTACCAAAGCTGGACTTAGACATAATTTCACTCTCACAACATTATGGCTGGTTGGAGACAGTCCGAACCACAAGTACCGGGTCCATGGTTCTGGCCGTATACTGGGGGGACGGGGACGACTCCCATTAACCCCTGACTATACCGGGGATACGCTTATCACAATGCCTTTCTGGTCTGTGCTGAAGCAGGGCATTCTAGCAGGCAAGTGGCTTGACCTTTATTAGTGAGCCTGGTTACCCCCTCTCGGAACCACAGACTTAGAAATCGCCAGCTCATATACAGTGCATAAAATATATTTATATATATACCCTTATACACCATTTTAATAAAAAAAAAACACAAAATTCTTCTAAGTCTCTCGGGAAGAGTGAAAGACGCGCACGTTCATTTTCAGAGCTCCTAGACCTTCCTATAAGAAGTTAGCTAAAAAGTAGCTTCGAAAAACGCTTAGGTTAAGTTTCAGAGTTGCTTCTAATGTACCAAAGCTGGACTTAGACATCATTTCACTCTCACAACATTATGGCTGGTTGGAGAGGGTCCGAACCACAAGTACCGGGTCCATGGTTCTGGCCGTATACTGGGGGGACGGGGACGACTCCCATTAACCCCTGACTATACCGGGGATACGCTTATCACAATGCCTTTCTGGTCTGTGCTGAAGCAGGGCATTCTGGCAGCCAAGTGGCTTGACCTTTATTAGTGAGTCTGGTTACCCCCTCTCGGAACCACAGACTTAGAAATCGCCAGCTCATATACAGTGCATAAAATATATTTATATATATACCCTTATACACCATTTTAATAAAAAATATCACAAAATTCTTCTAAGTTCCTCGGGAAGAGTGAAAGACGCGCACGTTCATTTTCAGAGCTCCTAGACCTTCCTATAAGAAGTTAGCTAAAAAGTAGCTTCGAAAAACGCTTAGGTTAAGTTTCAGAGTTGCTTCTAATGTACCAAAGCTGGACTTAGACATAATTTCACTCTCACAACATTATGGCTGGTTGGAGAGGGTCCGAACCACAAGTACCGGGTCCATGGATCTGGCCGTATACTGGGGGGACGGGGACGACTCCCATTAACCCCTGACTATACCGGGGATACGCTTATCACAATGCCTTTCTGGTCTGTGCTGAAGCAGGGCATTCTGGCAGCCAAGTGGCTTGACCTTTATTAGTGAGCCTGGTTACCCCCTCTCGGAACCACAGACTTAGAAATCGCCAGCTCATATACAGTGCATAAAATATATTTATATATATACCCTTATACACCATTTTAATAAAAAAATATCACAAAATTCTTCTAAGTCTCTCGGGAAAAGTGAAAGACGCGCACGTTCATTTTCAGAGCTCCTAGACCTTCCTATAAGAAGTTAGCCAAAAAGTAGCTTCGAAAAACGCTTAGGTTAAGTTTCAGAGTTGCTTCTAATGTACCAAAGCTGGACTTAGACATAATGTCACTCTCACAACATTATGGCTGGTTGGAGAGGGTCCGAACCACAAGTACTGGGTCCATGGTTCTGGCCGTATACTGGGGGGACAGGGACGACTCCCATTAACCCCTGACTATACCGGGGATACGCTTATCACAATGCCTTTCTGGTCTGTGCTGAAGCAGGGCATTCTGGCAGCCAAGTGGCTTGACCTTTATTAGTGAGCCTGGTTACCCCCTCTCGGAACCACAGACTTAGAAATCGCCAGCTCATATACAGTGCATAAAATATATTTATATATATACCCTTATACACCATTTTAATAAAAAATATCACAAAATTCTTCTAAGTCCCTCGGAAAGAGTGAAAGACGCGCACGTTCATTTTCAGAGCTCCTAGACCTTCCTATAAGAAGTTAGCCAAAAAGTATCTTCGAAAAACGCTTAGGTTAAGTTTCAGAGTTGCTTCTAATGTACCAAAGCTGGACTTAGACATAATTTCACTCTCACAACATTATGGCTGGTTGGAGAAAGTCCGAACCACAAGTACCGGGTCCATGGTTCTGGCCGTATACTGGGGGGACGGGGACGACTCCCATTAACCCCTGACTATACCGGGGATACGCTTATCACAATGCCTTTCTGGTCTGTGCTGAAGCAGGGCATTCTAGCAGGCAAGTGGCTTGACCTTTATTAGTGAGCCTGGTTACCCCCTCTGGAACCACAGACTTAGAAATCGCCAGCTCATATACAGTGCATAAAATATATTTATATATATACCCTTATACACCATTTTAATAAAAAAAAAACACAAAATTCTTCTAAGTCTCTCGGGAAGAGTGAAAGACGAGCACGTTCATTTTCAGAGCTCCTAGACCTTCCTATAAGAAGTTAGCTAAAAAAGTAGCTTCGAAAAACGCTTAGGTTAAGTTTCAGAGTTGCTTCTAATGTACCAAAGCTGGACTTAGACATCATTTCACTCTCACAACATTATGGCTGGTTGGAGAGGGTCCGAACCACAAGTACCGGGTCCATGGTTCTGGCCGTATACTGGGGGGACGGGGACGACTCCCATTAACCCCTGACTATACCGGGGATACGCTTATCACAATGCCTTTCTGGTCTGTGCTGAAGCAGGGCATTCTGGCAGCCAAGTGGCTTGACCTTTATTAGTGAGTCTGGTTACCCCCTCTCGGAACCACAGACTTAGAAATCGCCAGCTCATATACAGTGCATAAAATATATTTATATATATACCCTTATACACCATTTTAATAAAAAATATCACAAAATTCTTCTAAGTTCCTCGGGAAGAGTGAAAGACGCGCACGTTCATTTTCAGAGCTCCTAGACCTTCCTATAAGAAGTTAGCTAAAAAGTAGCTTCGAAAAACGCTTAGGTTAAGTTTCAGAGTTGCTTCTAATGTACCAAAGCTGGACTTAGACATAATTTCACTCTCACAACATTATGGCTGGTTGGAGAGGGTCCGAACCACAAGTACCGGGTCCATGGTTCTGGCCGTATACTGGGGGGACGGGGACGACTCCCATTAACCCCTGACTATACCGGGGATACGCTTATCACAATGCCTTTCTGGTCTGTGCTGAAGCAGGGCATTCTGGCAGCCAAGTGGCTTGACCTTTATTAGTGAGCCTGGTTACCCCCTCTCGGAACCACAGACTTAGAAATCGCCAGCTCATATACAGTGCATAAAATATATTTATATATATACACCCTTATACACCATTTTAATAAAAAAATATCACAAAATTCTTCTAAGTCTCTCGGGAAGAGTGAAAGACGCGCACGTTCATTTTCAGAGCTCCGAGACCTTCCTATAAGAAGTTAGCCAAAAAGTAGCTTCGAAAAACGCTTAGGTTAAGTTTCAGAGTTGCTTCTAATGTACCAAAGCTGGACGTAGACATAATGTCACTCTCACAACATTATGGCTGGTTGGAGACAGTCCAAACCACAAGTACCGGGTCCATGGTTCTGGCCGTATACTGGGGGGACGGGGACGACTCCCATTAACCCCTGACTATACCGGGGATACGCTTATCACAATGCCTTTCTGGTCTGTGCTGAAGCAGGGCATTCTGGCAGCCAAATGGCTTGACCTTTATTAGTGAGCCTGGTTACCCCCTCTCGGAACCACAGACTTAGAAATCGCCAGC
Organism: Ascaphus truei; assembly: GCF_040206685.1. NCBI lineage: Eukaryota > Metazoa > Chordata > Amphibia > Anura > Ascaphidae > Ascaphus > Ascaphus truei. The sequence continues at coordinate 523,507 of NW_027454813.1, forward strand.
TCATATACAGTGCATAAAATATATTTATATATATACCCTTATACACCATTTTAATAAAAAATATCACAAAATTCTTCTAAGTCCCTCGTAAAGAGTGAAAGACGCGCACGTTCATTTTCAGAGCTCCTAGACCTTCCTATAAGAAGTTAGCCAAAAAGTATCTTCGAAAAACGCTTAGGTTAAGTTTCAGAGTTGCTTCTAATGTACCAAAGCTGGACTTAGACATAATTTCACTCTCACAACATTATGGCTGGTTGGAGACAGTCCGAACCACAAGTACCGGGTCCATGGTTCTGGCCGTATACTGGGGGGACGGGGACGACTCCCATTAACCCCTGACTATACCGGGGATACGCTTATCACAATGCCTTTCTGGTCTGTGCTGAAGCAGGGCATTCTAGCAGGCAAGTGGCTTGACCTTTATTAGTGAGCCTGGTTACCCCCTCTGGAACCACAGACTTAGAAATCGCCAGCTCATATACAGTGCATAAAATATATTTATATATATACCCTTATACACCATTTTAATAAAAAATATCACAAAATTCTTCTAAGTACCTCGGAAAGAGTGAAAGACGCGCACGTTCATTTTCAGAGCTCCTAGACCTTCCTATAAGAAGTTAGCCAAAAAGTATCTTCGAAAAACGCTTAGGTTAAGTTTCAGAGTTGCTTCTAATGTACCAAAGCTGGACTTAGATATAATTTCACTCTCACAACATTATGGCTGGACTGGAGACAGTCCGAACCACAAGTATCGGGTCCATGGTTCTGGCCGTATACTGGGGGGACGGGGACGACTCCCATTAACCCCTGACTATACCGGGGATACGCTTATCACAATGCCTTTCTGGTCTGTGCTGAAGCAGGGCATTCTGGCAGCCAAGTGGCTTGACCTTTATTAGTGAGCCTGGTTACCCCCTCTCGGAACCACAGACTTAGAAATCGCCAGCTCATATACAGTGCATAAAATATATTTATATATATACCCTTATACACCATTTTAATAAAAAAATATCACAAAATTCTTCTAAGTCTCTCGGGAAGAGTGAAAGACGCGCACGTTCATTTTCAGAGCTCCTAGACCTTCCTATAAGAAGTTAGCCAAAAAGTAGCTTCGAAAAACGCTTAGGTTAAGTTTCAGAGTTGCTTCTAATGTACCAAAGCTGGACTTAGACATAATTTCACTCTCACAACATTATGGCTGGTTGGAGACAGTCCGAACCACAAGTACCGGGTCCATGGTTCTGGCCGTATACTGGGGGGACGGGGACGACTCCCATTAACCCCTGACTATACCGGGGATACGCTTATCACAATGCCTTTCTGGTCTGTGCTGAAGCAGGGCATTCTAGCAGGCAAGTGGCTTGACCTTTATTAGTGAGCCTGGTTACCCCCTCTCGGAACCACAGACTTAGAAATCGCCAGCTCATATACAGTGCATAAAATATATTTATATATATATACCCTTATACACCATTTTAATAAAAAAAAAACACAAAATTCTTCTAAGTCTCTCGGGAAGAGTGAAAGACGCGCACGTTCATTTTCAGAGCTCCTAGACCTTCCTATAAGAAGTTAGCTAAAAAGTAGCTTCGAAAAACGCTTAGGTTAAGTTTCAGAGTTGCTTCTAATGTACCAAAGCTGGACTTAGACATCATTTCACTCTCACAACATTATGGCTGGTTGGAGAGGGTCCGAACCACAAGTACCGGGTCCATGGTTCTGGCCGTATACTGGGGGGACGGGGACGACTCCCATTAACTCCTGACTATACCGGGGATACGCTTATCACAATGCCTTTCTGGTCTGTGCTGAAGCAGGGCATTCTGGCAGCCAAGTGGCTTGACCTTTATTAGTGAGTCTGGTTACCCCCTCTCGGAACCACAGACTTAGAAATCGCCAGCTCATATACAGTGCATAAAATATATTTATATATATACCCTTATACACCATTTTAATAAAAAATATCACAAAATTCTTCTAAGTTCCTCGGGAAGAGTGAAAGACGCGCACGTTCATTTTCAGAGCTCCTAGACCTTCCTATAAGAAGTTAGCTAAAAAGTAGCTTCGAAAAACGCTTAGGTTAAGTTTCAGAGTTGCTTCTAATGTACCAAAGCTGGACTTAGACATAATTTCACTCTCACAACATTATGGCTGGTTGGAGAGGGTCCGAACCACAAGTACCGGGTCCATGGATCTGGCCGTATACTGGGGGGACGGGGACGACTCCCATTAACCCCTGACTATACCGGGGATACGCTTATCACAATGCCTTTCTGGTCTGTGCTGAAGCAGGGCATTCTGGCAGCCAAGTGGCTTGACCTTTATTAGTGAGCCTGGTTACCCCCTCTCGGAACCACAGACTTAGAAATCGCCAGCTCATATACAGTGCATAAAATATATTTATATATATACCCTTATACACCATTTTAATAAAAAAATATCACAAAATTCTTCTAAGTCTCTCGGGAAAAGTGAAAGACGCGCACGTTCATTTTCAGAGCTCCTAGACCTTCCTATAAGAAGTTAGCCAAAAAGTAGCTTCGAAAAACGCTTAGGTTAAGTTTCAGAGTTGCTTCTAATGTACCAAAGCTGGACTTAGACATAATGTCACTCTCACAACATTATGGCTGGTTGGAGAGGGTCCGAACCACAAGTACTGGGTCCATGGTTCTGGCCGTATACTGGGGGGACAGGGACGACTCCCATTAACCCCTGACTATACCGGGGATACGCTTATCACAATGCCTTTCTGGTCTGTGCTGAAGCAGGGCATTCTGGCAGCCAAGTGGCTTGACCTTTATTAGTGAGCCTGGTTACCCCCTCTCGGAACCACAGACTTAGAAATCGCCAGCTCATATACAGTGCATAAAATATATTTATATATATACCCTTATACACCATTTTAATAAAAAATATCACAAAATTCTTCTAAGTCCCTCGGAAAGAGTGAAAGACGCGCACGTTCATTTTCAGAGCTCCTAGACCTTCCTATAAGAAGTTAGCCAAAAAGTATCTTCGAAAAACGCTTAGGTTAAGTTTCAGAGTTGCTTCTAATGTACCAAAGCTGGACTTAGACATAATTTCACTCTCACAACATTATGGCTGGTTGGAGAAAGTCCGAACCACAAGTACCGGGTCCATGGTTCTGGCCGTATACTGGGGGGACGGGGACGACTCCCATTAACCCCTGACTATACCGGGGATACGCTTATCACAATGCCTTTCTGGTCTGTGCTGAAGCAGGGCATTCTAGCAGGCAAGTGGCTTGACCTTTATTAGTGAGCCTGGTTACCCCCTCTGGAACCACAGACTTAGAAATCGCCAGCTCATATACAGTGCATAAAATATATTTATATATATACCCTTATACACCATTTTAATAAAAAAAAACCACAAAATTCTTCTAAGTCTCTCGGGAAGAGTGAAAGACGAGCACGTTCATTTTCAGAGCTCCTAGACCTTCCTATAAGAAGTTAGCTAAAAAGTAGCTTCGAAAAACGCTTAGGTTAAGTTTCAGAGTTGCTTCTAATGTACCAAAGCTGGACTTAGACATCATTTCACTCTCACAACATTATGGCTGGTTGGAGAGGGTCCGAACCACAAGTACCGGGTCCATGGTTCTGGCCGTATACTGGGGGGACGGGGACGACTCCCATTAACCCCTGACTATACCGGGGATACGCTTATCACAATGCCTTTCTGGTCTGTGCTGAAGCAGGGCATTCTGGCAGCCAAGTGGCTTGACCTTTATTAGTGAGTCTGGTTACCCCCTCTCGGAACCACAGACTTAGAAATCGCCAGCTCATATACAGTGCATAAAATATATTTATATATATACCCTTATACACCATTTTAATAAAAAATATCACAAAATTCTTCTAAGTTCCTCGGGAAGAGTGAAAGACGCGCACGTTCATTTTCAGAGCTCCTAGACCTTCCTATAAGAAGTTAGCTAAAAAGTAGCTTCGAAAAACGCTTAGGTTAAGTTTCAGAGTTGCTTCTAATGTACCAAAGCTGGACTTAGACATAATTTCACTCTCACAACATTATGGCTGGTTGGAGAGGGTCCGGACCACAAGTACCGGGTCCATGGATCTGGCCGTATACTGGGGGGACGGGGACGACTCCCATTAACCCCTGACTATACCGGGGATACGCTTATCACAATGCCTTTCTGGTCTGTGCTGAAGCAGGGCATTCTGGCAGCCAAGTGGCTTGACCTTTATTAGTGAGCCTGGTTACCCCCTCTCGGAACCACAGACTTAGAAATCGCCAGCTCATATACAGTGCATAAAATATATTTATATATATACCCTTATACACCATTTTAATAAAAAAATATCACAAAATTCTTCTAAGTCTCTCGGGAAAAGTGAAAGACGCGCACGTTCATTTTCAGAGCTCCTAGACCTTCCTATAAGAAGTTAGCCAAAAAGTAGCTTCGAAAAACGCTTAGGTTAAGTTTCAGAGTTGCTTCTAATGTACCAAAGCTGGACTTAGACATAATTTCACTCTCACAACATTATGGCTGGTTGGAGAGGGTCCGAACCACAAGTACCGGGTCCATGGATCTGGCCGTATACTGGGGGGACGGGGACGACTCCCATTAACCCCTGACTATACCGGGGATACGCTTATCACAATGCCTTTCTGGTCTGTGCTGAAGCAGGGCATTCTGGCAGCCAAGTGGCTTGACCTTTATTAGTGAGCCTGGTTACCCCCTCTCGGAACCACAGACTTAGAAATCGCCAGCTCATATACAGTGCATAAAATATATTTATATATATACCCTTATACACCATTTTAATAAAAAAATATCACAAAATTCTTCTAAGTCTCTCGGGAAAAGTGAAAGACGCGCACGTTCATTTTCAGAGCTCCTAGACCTTCCTATAAGAAGTTAGCCAAAAAGTAGCTTCGAAAAACGCTTAGGTTAAGTTTCAGAGTTGCTTCTAATGTACCAAAGCTGGACTTAGACATAATGTCACTCTCACAACATTATGGCTGGTTGGAGAGGGTCCGAACCACAAGTACTGGGTCCATGGTTCTGGCCGTATACTGGGGGGACAGGGACGACTCCCATTAACCCCTGACTATACCGGGGATACGCTTATCACAATGCCTTTCTGGTCTGTGCTGAAGCAGGGCATTCTGGCAGCCAAGTGGCTTGACCTTTATTAGTGAGCCTGGTTACCCCCTCTCGGAACCACAGACTTAGAAATCGCCAGCTCATATACAGTGCATAAAATATATTTATATATATACCCTTATACACCATTTTAATAAAAAATATCACAAAATTCTTCTAAGTCCCTCGGAAAGAGTGAAAGACGCGCACGTTCATTTTCAGAGCTCCTAGACCTTCCTATAAGAAGTTAGCCAAAAAGTATCTTCGAAAAACGCTTAGGTTAAGTTTCAGAGTTGCTTCTAATGTACCAAAGCTGGACTTAGACATAATTTCACTCTCACAACATTATGGCTGGTTGGAGAAAGTCCGAACCACAAGTACCGGGTCCATGGTTCTGGCCGTATACTGGGGGGACGGGGACGACTCCCATTAACCCCTGACTATACCGGGGATACGCTTATCACAATGCCTTTCTGGTCTGTGCTGAAGCAGGGCATTCTAGCAGGCAAGTGGCTTGACCTTTATTAGTGAGCCTGGTTACCCCCTCTGGAACCACAGACTTAGAAATCGCCAGCTCATATACAGTGCATAAAATATATTTATATATATACCCTTATACACCATTTTAATAAAAAAAAAACACAAAATTCTTCTAAGTCTCTCGGGAAGAGTGAAAGACGAGCACGTTCATTTTCAGAGCTCCTAGACCTTCCTATAAGAAGTTAGCTAAAAAGTAGCTTCGAAAAACGCTTAGGTTAAGTTTCAGAGTTGCTTCTAATGTACCAAAGCTGGACTTAGACATCATTTCACTCTCACAACATTATGGCTGGTTGGAGAGGGTCCGAACCACAAGTACCGGGTCCATGGTTCTGGCCGTATACTGGGGGGACGGGGACGACTCCCATTAACCCCTGACTATACCGGGGATACGCTTATCACAATGCCTTTCTGGTCTGTGCTGAAGCAGGGCATTCTGGCAGCCAAGTGGCTTGACCTTTATTAGTGAGTCTGGTTACCCCCTCTCGGAACCACAGACTTAGAAATCGCCAGCTCATATACAGTGCATAAAATATATTTATATATATACCCTTATACACCATTTTAATAAAAAATATCACAAAATTCTTCTAAGTTCCTCGGGAAGAGTGAAAGACGCGCACGTTCATTTTCAGAGCTCCTAGACCTTCCTATAAGAAGTTAGCTAAAAAGTAGCTTCGAAAAACGCTTAGGTTAAGTTTCAGAGTTGCTTCTAATGTACCAAAGCTGGACTTAGACATAATTTCACTCTCACAACATTATGGCTGGTTGGAGAGGGTCCGAACCACAAGTACCGGGTCCATGGATCTGGCCGTATACTGGGGGGACGGGGACGACTCCCATTAACCCCTGACTATACCGGGGATACGCTTATCACAATGCCTTTCTGGTCTGTGCTGAAGCAGGGCATTCTGGCAGCCAAGTGGCTTGACCTTTATTAGTGAGCCTGGTTACCCCCTCTCGGAACCACAGACTTAGAAATCGCCAGCTCATATACAGTGCATAAAATATATTTATATATATACCCTTATACACCATTTTAATAAAAAAATATCACAAAATTCTTCTAAGTCTCTCGGGAAAAGTGAAAGACGCGCACGTTCATTTTCAGAGCTCCTAGACCTTCCTATAAGAAGTTAGCCAAAAAGTAGCTTCGAAAAACGCTTAGGTTAAGTTTCAGAGTTGCTTCTAATGTACCAAAGCTGGACTTAGACATAATGTCACTCTCACAACATTATGGCTGGTTGGAGAGGGTCCGAACCACAAGTACTGGGTACATGGTTCTGGCCGTATACTGGGGGGACAGGGACGACTCCCATTAACCCCTGACTATACCGGGGATACGCTTATCACAATGCCTTTCTGGTCTGTGCTGAAGCAGGGCATTCTGGCAGCCAAGTGGCTTGACCTTTATTAGTGAGCCTGGTTACCCCCTCTCGGAACCACAGACTTAGAAATCGCCAGCTCATATACAGTGCATAAAATATATTTATATATATATACCCTTATACACCATTTTAATAAAAAATATCACAAAATTCTTCTAAGTCTCTCGGGAAGAGTGAAAGACGCGCACGTTCATTTTCAGAGCTCCAAGACCTTCCTATAAGAAGTTAGCCAAAAAGTAGCTTCGAAAAACGCTTAGGTTAAGTTTCAGAGTTGCTTCTAATGTACCAAAGCTGGACTTAGACATAATGTCACTCACACAACATTATGGCTGGTTGGAGACAGTCCGAACCACAAGTACCGGGTCCATGGTTCTGGCCGTATACTGGGGGGACGGGGACGACTCCCATTAACCCCTGACTATACCGGGGATACGCTTATCACAATGCCTTTCTGGTCTGTGCTGAAGCAGGGCATTCTGGCAGCCAAATGGCTTGACCTTTATTAGTGAGCCTGGTTACCCCCTCTCGGAACCACAGACTTAGAAATCGCCAGCTCATATACAGTGCATAAAATATATTTATATATATACCCTTATACACCATTTTAATAAAAAATATCACAAAATTCTTCTAAGTCCCTCGGAAAGAGTGAAAGACGCGCACGTTCATTTTCAGAGCTCCTAGACCTTCCTATAAGAAGTTAGCCAAAAAGTAGCTTCGAAAAACGCTTAGGTTAAGTTTCAGAGTTGCTTCTAATGTACCAAAGCTGGACTTAGACATAATTTCACTCTCACAACATTATGGCTGGTTGGAGACAGTCCGAACCACAAGTACCGGGTCCATGGTTCTGGCCGTATACTGGGGGGACGGGGACGACTCCCATTAACCCCTGACTATACCGGGGATACGCTCATCACAATGCCTTTCTGGTCTGTGCTGAAGCAGGGCATTCTAGCAGGCAAGTGGCTTGACCTTTATTAGTGAGCCTGGTTACCCCCTCTGGAACCACAGACTTAGAAATCGCCAGCTCATATACAGTGCATAAAATATATTTATATATATACCCTTATACACCATTTTAATAAAAAATATCACAAAATTCTTCTAAGTCTCTCGGGAAGAGTGAAAGACGCGCACGTTCATTTTCAGAGCTCCTAGACCTTCCTATAAGAAGTTAGCTAAAAAGTAGCTTCGAAAAACGCTTAGGTTAAGTTTCAGAGTTGCTTCTAATGTACCAAAGCTGGACTTAGACATCATTTCACTCTCACAACATTATGGCTGGTTGGAGAGGGTCCGAACCACAAGTACCGGGTCCATGGTTCTGGCCGTATACTGGGGGGACGGGGACGACTCCCATTAACCCCTGACTATACCGGGGATACGCTTATCACAATGCCTTTCTGGTCTGTGCTGAAGCAGGGCATTCTGGCAGCCAAGTGGCTTGACCTTTATTAGTGAGTCTGGTTACCCCCTCTCGGAACCACAGACTTAGAAATCGCCAGCTCATATACAGTGCATAAAATATATTTATATATATACCCTTATACACCATTTTAATAAAAAAATATCACAAAATTCTTCTAAGTCTCTCGGGAAGAGTGAAAGACGCGCACGTTCATTTTCAGAGCTCCTAGACCTTCCTATAAGAAGTTAGCCAAAAAGTAGCTTCGAAAAACGCTTAGGTTAAGTTTCAGAGTTGCTTCTAATGTACCAAAGCTGGACTTAGACATAATTTCACTCTCACAACATTATGGCTGGTTGGAGACAGTCCGAACCACAAGTACCGGGTCCATGGTTCTGGCCGTATACTGGGGGGACGGGGACGACTCCCATTAACCCCTGACTATACCGGGGATACGCTTATCACAATGCCTTTCTGGTCTGTGCTGAAGCAGGGCATTCTGGCAGCCAAGTGGCTTGACCTTTATTAGTGAGCCTGGTTACCCCCTCTCGGAACCACAGACTTAGAAATCGCCAGCTCATATACAGTGCATAAAATATATTTATATATATATACCCTTATACACCATTTTAATAAAAAATATCACAAAATTCTTCTAAGTCTCTCTGGAAGAGTGAAAGACGCGCACGTTCATTTTCAGAGCTCCTAGACCTTCCTATAAGAAGTTAGCTAAAAAGTAGCTTCGAAAAACGCTTAGGTTAAGTTTCAGAGTTGCTTCTAATGTACCAAAGCTGGACTTAGACATAATTTCACTCTCACAACATTATGGCTGGTTGGAGAGGGTCCGAACCACAAGTACCGGGTCCATGGTTCTGGCCGTATACTGGGGGGACGGGGACGACTCCCATTAACCCCTGACTATACCGGGGATACGCTTATCACAATGCCTTTCTGGTCTGTGCTGAAGCAGGGCATTCTGGCAGCCAAGTGGCTTGACCTTTATTAGTGAGCCTGGTTACCCCCTCTCGGAACCACAGACTTAGAAATCGCCAGCTCATATACAGTGCATAAAATATATTTATATATATATACCCTTATACACCATTATAATAAAAAATATCACAAAATTCTTCTAAGTCTCTAGGGAAGAGTGAAAGACGCGCACGTTCATTTTCAGAGCTCCGAGACCTTCCTATAAGAAGTTAGCTAAAAAGTAGCTTCGAAAAACGCGTAGGTTAAGTTTCAGAGTTGCTTCTAATGTACCAAAGCTGGACTTAGACATAATTTCACTCTCACAACATTATGGCTGGTTGGAGACAGTCCGAACCACAAGTACCGGGTCCATGGTTCTGGCCGTATACTGGGGGGACAGGGACGACTCCCATTAACCCCTGACTATACCGGGGATACGCTTATCACAATGCCTTTCTGGTTTGTGCTGAAGCAGGGCATTCTGGCAGCCAAGTGGCTTGACCTTTATTAGTGAGCCTGGTTACCCCCTCTCGGAACCACAGACTTAGAAATCGCCAGCTCATATACAGTGCATAAAATATATTTATATATATACCCTTATACACCATTTTAATAAAAAATATCACAAAATTCTTCTAAGTCTCTCTGGAAGAGTGAAAAACGCGCACGTTCATTTTCAGAGCTCCTAGACCTTCCTATAAGAAGTTAGCTATAAAGTAGCTTCGAAAAACGCTTAGGTTAAGTTTCAGAGTTGCTTCTAATGTACCAAAGCTGGACTTAGACATAATTTCACTCTCACAACATTATGGCTGGTTGGAGAGGGTCCGAACCACAAGTACCGGGTCCATGGTTCTGGCCGTATACTGGGGGGACGGGGACGACTCCCATTAACCCCTGACTATACCGGGGATACGCTTATCACAATGCCTTTCTGGTCTGTGCTGAAGCAGGGCATTCTGGCAGCCAAGTGGCTTGACCTTTATTAGTGAGCCTGGTTACCCCCTCTCGGAACCACAGACTTAGAAATCGCCAGCTCATATACAGTGCATAAAATATATTTATATATATACCCTTATACACCATTTTAATAAAAAATATCACAAAATTCTTCTAAGTTCCTCGGGAAGAGTGAAAGACGCGCACGTTCATTTTCAGAGCTCCTAGACCTTCCTATAAGAAGTTAGCTAAAAAGTAGCTTCGAAAAACGCTTAGGTTAAGTTTCAGAGTTGCTTCTAATGTACCAAAGCTGGACTTAGACATAATTTCACTCTCACAACATTATGGCTGGTTGGAGACAGTCCGAACCACAAGTACCGGGTCCATGGTTCTGGCCGTATACTGGGGGGACGGGGACGACTCCCATTAACCCCTGACTATACCGGGGATACGCTTATCACAATGCCTTTCTGGTCTGTGCTGAAGCAGGGCATTCTGGCAGCCAAGTGGCTTGACCTTTATTAGTGAGCCTGGTTACCCCCTCTCGGAACCACAGACTTAGAAATCGCCAGCTCATATACAGTGCATAAAATATATTTATATATATACCCTTATACACCATTTTAATAAAAAATATCACAAAATTCTTCTAAGTCTCTCTGGAAGAGTGAAAGACGCGCACGTTCATTTTCAGAGCTCCTAGACCTTCCTATAAGAAGTTAGCTAAAAAGTAGCTTCGAAAAACGCTTAGGTTAAGTTTCAGAGTTGCTTCTAATGTACCAAAGCTGGACTTAGACATAATTTCACTCTCACAACATTATGGCTGGTTGGAGACAGTCCGAACCACAAGTACCGGGTCCATGGTTCTGGCCGTATACTGGGGGGACGGGGACGACTCCCATTAACCCCTGACTATACCGGGGATACGCTTATCACAATGCCTTTCTGGTCTGTGCTGAAGCAGGGCATTCTGGCAGCCAAGTGGCTTGACCTTTATTAGTGAGCCTGGTTACCCCCTCTCGGAACCACAGACTTAGAAATCGCCAGCTCATATACAGTGCATAAAATATATTTATATATATACCCTTATACACCATTTTAATAAAAAATATCACAAAATTCTTCTAAGTCTCTCGGGAAGAGTGAAAGACGCGCACGTTCATTTTCAGAGCTCCGAGACCTTCCTATAAGAAGTTAGCTAAAAAGTAGCTTCGAAAAACGCTTAGGTTAAGTTTCAGAGTTGCTTCTAATGTACCAAAGCTGGACTTAGACATAATGTCACTCTCACAACATTATGGCTGGTTGGAGACAGTCCGCACCACAAGTACCGGGTCCATGGTTCTGGCCGTATACTGGGGGGACGGGGACGACTCCCATTAACCCCTGACTATACCGGGGATACGCTTATCACAATGCCTTTCTGGTCTGTGCTGAAGCAGGGCATTCTGGCAGCCAAGTGGCTTGACCTTTATTAGTGAGCCTGGTTACCCCCTCTCGGAACCACAGACTTAGAAATCGCCAGCTCATATACAGTGCATAAAATATATTTATATATACCCTTATACACCATTTTAATAAAAAATATCACAAAATTCTTCTAAGTCCCTCGGAAAGAGTGAAAGACGCGCACGTTCATTTTCAGAGCTCCTAGACCTTCCTATAAGAAGTTAGCCAAAAAGTATCTTCGAAAAACGCTTAGGTTAAGTTTCAGAGTTGCTTCTAATGTACCAAAGCTGGACTTAGATATAATTTCACTCTCACAACATTATGGCTGGTTGGAGACAGTCCGAACCACAAGTACCGGGTCCATGGTTCTGGCCGTATACTGGGGGGACGGGGACGACTCCCATTAACCCCTGACTATACCGGGGATACGCTTATCACAATGCCTTTCTGGTTTGTGCTGAAGCAGGGCATTCTGGCAGCCAAGTGGCTTGACCTTTATTAGTGAGCCTGGTTACCCCCTCTCGGAACCACAGACTTAGAAATCGCCAGCTCATATACAGTGCATAAAATATATTTATATATATACCCTTATACACAATTTTAATAAAAAATATCACAAAATTCTTCTAAGTTCCTCGGGAAGAGTGAAAGACGCGCACGTTCATTTTCAGAGCTCCTAGACCTTCCTATAAGAAGTTAGCTAAAAAGTAGCTTCGAAAAACGCTTAGGTTAAGTTTCAGAGTTGCTTCTAATGTACCAAAGCTGGACTTAGACATAATTTCACTCTCACAACATTATGGCTGGTTGGAGACAGTCCGAACCACAAGTACCGGGTCCATGGTTCTGGCCGTATACTGGGGGGACGGGGACGACTCCCATTAACCCCTGACTATACCGGGGATACGCTTATCACAATGCCTTTCTGGTCTGTGCTGAAGCAGGGCATTCTGGCAGCCAAGTGGCTTGACCTTTATTAGTGAGCCTGGTTACCCCCTCTCGGAACCACAGACTTAGAAATCGCCAGCTCATATACAGTGCATAAAATATATTTATATATATACCCTTATACACCATTTTAATAAAAAATATCACAAAATTCTTCTAAGTCTCTCTGGAAGAGTGAAAGACGCGCACGTTCATTTTCAGAGCTCCTAGACCTTCCTATAAGAAGTTAGCTAAAAAGTAGCTTCGAAAAACGCTTAGGTTAAGTTTCAGAGTTGCTTCTAATGTACCAAAGCTGGACTTAGACATAATTTCACTCTCACAACATTATGGCTGGTTGGAGACAGTCCGAACCACAAGTACCGGGTCCATGGTTCTGGCCGTATACTGGGGGGACGGGGACGACTCCCATTAACCCCTGACTATACCGGGGATACGCTTATCACAATGCCTTTCTGGTCTGTGCTGAAGCAGGGCATTCTGGCAGCCAAGTGGCTTGACCTTTATTAGTGAGCCTGGTTACCCCCTCTCGGAACCACAGACTTAGAAATCGCCAGCTCATATACAGTGCATAAAATATATTTATATATACCCTTATACACCAGTTTAATAAAAAATATCACAAAATTCTTCTAAGTCCCTCGGAAAGAGTGAAAGACGCGCACGTTCATTTTCAGAGCTCCTAGACCTTCCTATAAGAAGTTAGCCAAAAAGTATCTTCGAAAAACGCTTAGGTTAAGTTTCAGAGTTGCTTCTAATGTACCAAAGCTGGACTTAGATATAATTTCACTCTCACAACATTATGGCTGGTTGGAGACAGTCCGAACCACAAGTACCGGGTCCATGGTTCTGGCCGTATACTGGGGGGACGGGGACGACTCCCATTAACCCCTGACTATACCGGGGATACGCTTATCACAATGCCTTTCTGGTCTGTGCTGAAGCAGGGCATTCTAGCAGGCAAGTGGCTTGACCTTTATTAGTGAGCCTGGTTACCCCCTCTGGAACCACAGACTTAGAAATCGCCAGCTCATATACAGTGCATAAAATATATTTATATATATATACCCTTATACACCATTTTAATAAAAAATATCACAAAATTCTTCTAAGTCTCTCGGGAAGAGTGAAAGACGCGCACGTTCATTTTCAGAGCTCCGAGACCTTCCTATAAGAAGTTAGCTAAAAAGTAGCTTCGAAAAACGCTTAGGTTAAGTTTCAGAGTTGCTTCTAATGTACCAAAGCTGGACTTAGACATAATTTCACTCTCACAACATTATGGCTGGTTGGAGACAGTCCGAACCACAAGTACCGGGTCCATGGTTCTGGCCGTATACTGGGGGGACGGGGACGACTCCCATTAACCCCTGACTATACCGGGGATACGCTTATCACAATGCCTTTCTGGTTTGTGCTGAAGCAGGGCATTCTGGCAGCCAAGTGGCTTGACCTTTATTAGTGAGCCTGGTTACCCCCTCTCGGAACCACAGACTTAGAAATCGCCAGCTCATATACAGTGCATAAAATATATTTATATATATACCCTTATACACCATTTTAATAAAAAATATCACAAAATTCTTCTAAGTTCCTCGGGAAGAGTGAAAGACGCGCACGTTCATTTTCAGAGCTCCTAGACCTTCCTATAAGAAGTTAGCTAAAAAGTAGCTTCGAAAAACGCTTAGGTTAAGTTTCAGAGTTGCTTCTAATGTACCAAAGCTGGACTTAGACATAATTTCACTCTCACAACATTATGGCTGGTTGGAGACAGTCCGAACCACAAGTACCGGGTCCATGGTTCTGGCCGTATACTGGGGGGACGGGGACGACTCCCATTAACCCCTGACTATACCGGGGATACGCTTATCACAATGCCTTTCTGGTCTGTGCTGAAGCAGGGCATTCTGGCAGCCAAGTGGCTTGACCTTTATTAGTGAGCCTGGTTACCCCCTCTCGGAACCACAGACTTAGAAATCGCCAGCTCATATACAGTGCATAAAATATATTTATATATATACCCTTATACACCATTTTAATAAAAAATATCACAACATTCTTCTAAGTCTCTCTGGAAGAGTGAAAGACGCGCACGTTCATTTTCAGAGCTCCTAGACCTTCCTATAAGAAGTTAGCTAAAAAGTAGCTTCGAAAAACGCTTAGGTTAAGTTTCAGAGTTGCTTCTAATGTACCAAAGCTGGACTTAGACATAATTTCACTCTCACAACATTATGGCTGGTTGGAGACAGTCCGAACCACAAGTACCGGGTCCATGGTTCTGGCCGTATACTGGGGGGACGGGGACGACTCCCATTAACCCCTGACTATACCGGGGATACGCTTATCACAATGCCTTTCTGGTCTGTGCTGAAGCAGGGCATTCTGGCAGCCAAGTGGCTTGACCTTTATTAGTGAGCCTGGTTACCCCCTCTCGGAACCACAGACTTAGAAATCGCCAGCTCATATACAGTGCATAAAATATATTTATATATATACCCTTATACACCATTTTAATAAAAAATATCACAAAATTCTTCTAAGTCCCTCGGGAAGAGTGAAAGACGCGCACGTTCATTTTCAGAGCTCCTAGACCTTCCTATTAGAAGTTAGCCAAAAAGTATCTTCGAAAAACGCTTAGGTTAAGTTTCAGAGTTGCTTCTATTGTACCAAAGCTGGACTTAGACATAATTTCACTCTCACAACATTATGGCTGGTTGGAGACAGTCCGAACCACAAGTACCGGGTCCATGGTTCTGGCCGTATACTGGGGGGACGGGGACGACTCCCATTAACCCCTGACTATACCGGGGATACGCTTATCACAATGCCTTTCTGGTCTGTGCTGAAGCAGGGCATTCTGGCAGCCAAGTGGCTTGACCTTTATTAGTGAGCCTGGTTACCCCCTCTCGGAACCACAGACTTAGAAATCGCCAGCTCATATACAGTGCATAAAATATATTTATATATATATACCCTTATACACCATTTTAATAAAAAATATCACAAAATTCTTCTAAGTCTCTCGGGAAGAGTGAAAGACGCGCACGTTCATTTTCAGAGCTCCGAGACCTTCCTATAAGAAGTTAGCTAAAAAGTAGCTTCGAAAAACGCTTAGGTTAAGTTTCAGAGTTGCTTCTAATGTACCAAAGCTGGACTTAGACATAATTTCACTCTCACAACATTATGGCTGGTTGGAGACAGTCCGAACCACAAGTACCGGGTCCATGGTTCTGGCCGTATACTGGGGGGACGGGGACGACTCCCATTAACCCCTGACTATACCGGGGATACGCTTATCACAATGCCTTTCTGGTCTGTGCTGAAGCAGGGCATTCTGGCAGCCAAGTGGCTTGACCTTTATTAGTGAGCCTGGTTACCCCCTCTCGGAACCACAGACTTAGAAATCGCCAGCTCATATACAGTGCATAAAATATATTTATATATATACCCTTATACACCATTTTAATAAAAAATATCACAAAATTCTTCTAAGTCCCTCGGGAAGAGTGAAAGACGCGCACGTTCATTTTCAGAGCTCCTAGACCTTCCTATTAGAAGTTAGCCAAAAAGTATCTTCGAAAAACGCTTAGGTTAAGTTTCAGAGTTGCTTCTATTGTACCAAAGCTGGACTTAGACATAATTTCACTCTCACAACATTATGGCTGGTTGGAGACAGTCCGAACCACAAGTACCGGGTCCATGGTTCTGGCCGTATACTGGGGGGACGGGGACGACTCCCATTAACCCCTGACTATACCGGGGATACGCTTATCACAATGCCTTTCTGGTCTGTGCTGAAGCAGGGCATTCTGGCAGCCAAGTGGCTTGACCTTTATTAGTGAGCCTGGTTACCCCCTCTCGGAACCACAGACTTAGAAATCGCCAGCTCATATACAGTGCATAAAATATATTTATATATATATACCCTTATACACCATTTTAATAAAAAATATCACAAAATTCTTCTAAGTCTCTCGGGAAGAGTGAAAGACGCGCACGTTCATTTTCAGAGCTCCGAGACCTTCCTATAAGAAGTTAGCTAAAAAGTAGCTTCGAAAAACGCTTAGGTTAAGTTTCAGAGTTGCTTCTAATGTACCAAAGCTGGACTTAGACATAATTTCACTCTCACAACATTATGGCTGGTTGGAGACAGTCCGAACCACAAGTACCGGGTCCATGGTTCTGGCCGTATACTGGGGGGACGGGGACGACTCCCATTAACCCCTGACTATACCGGGGATACGCTTATCACAATGCCTTTCTGGTCTGTGCTGAAGCAGGGCATTCTGGCAGCCAAGTGGCTTGACCTTTATTAGTGAGCCTGGTTACCCCCTCTCGGAACCACAGACTTAGAAATCGCCAGCTCATATACAGTGCATAAAATATATTTATATATACCCTTATACACCATTTTAATAAAAAATATCACAAAATTCTTCTAAGTCCCTCGGAAAGAGTGAAAGACGCGCACGTTCATTTTCAGAGCTCCTAGACCTTCCTATAAGAAGTTAGCCAAAAAGTATCTTCGAAAAACGCTTAGGTTAAGTTTCAGAGTTGCTTCTAATGTACCAAAGCTGGACTTAGACATAATTTCACTCTCACAACATTATGGCTGGTTGGAGACAGTCCGAACCACAAGTACCGGGTCCATGGTTCTGGCCGTATACTGGGGGGACGGGGACGACTCCCATTAACCCCTGACTATACCGGGGATACGCTTATCACAATGCCTTTCTGGTCTGTGCTGAAGCAGGGCATTCTGGCAGCCAAATGGCTTGACCTTTATTAGTGAGCCTGGTTACCCCCTCTCGGAACCACAGACTTAGAAATCGCCAGCTCATATACAGTGCATAAAATATATTTATATATATACCCTTATACACCATTTTAATAAAAAATATCACAAAATTCTTCTAAGTCCCTCGGAAAGAGTGAAAGACGCGCACGTTCATTTTCAGAGCTCCTAGACCTTCCTATAAGAAGTTAGCCAAAAAGTATCTTCGAAAAACGCTTAGGTTAAGTTTCAGAGTTGCTTCTAATGTACCAAAGCTGGACTTAGATATAATTTCACTCTCACAACATTATGGCTGGTTGGAGACAGTCCGAACCACAAGTACCGGGTCCATGGTTCTGGCCGTATACTGGGGGGACGGGGACGACTCCCATTAACCCCTGACTATACCGGGGATACGCTTATCACAATGCCTTTCTGGTCTGTGCTGAAGCAGGGCATTCTGGCAGCCCAGTGGCTTGACCTTTATTAGTGAGCCTGGTTACCCCCTCTCGGAACCACAGACTTAGAAATCGCCAGCTCATATACAGTGCATAAAATATATTTATATATATACCCTTATACACCATTTTAATAAAAAATATCACAAAATTCTTCTAAGTCCCTCGGAAAGAGTGAAAGACGCGCACGTTCATTTTCAGAGCTCCTAGACCTTCCTATAAGAAGTTAGCCAAAAAGTATCTTCGAAAAACGCTTAGGTTAAGTTTCAGAGTTGCTTCTAATGTACCAAAGCTGGACTTAGATATAATTTCACTCTCACAACATTATGGCTGGTTGGAGACAGTCCGAACCACAAGTACCGGGTCCATGGTTCTGGCCGTATACTGGGGGGACGGGGACGACTCCCATTAACCCCTGACTATACCGGGGATACGCTTATCACAATGCCTTTCTGGTCTGTGCTGAAGCAGGGCATTCTAGCAGGCAAGTGGCTTGACCTTTATTAGTGAGCCTGGTTACCCCCTCTGGAACCACAGACTTAGAAATCGCCAGCTCATATACAGTGCATAAAATATATTTATATATATATACCCTTATACACCATTTTAATAAAAAATATCACAAAATTCTTCTAAGTCTCTCGGGAAGAGTGAAAGACGCGCACGTTCATTTTCAGAGCTCCGAGACCTTCCTATAAGAAGTTAGCTAAAAAGTAGCTTCGAAAAACGCTTAGGTTAAGTTTCAGAGTTGCTTCTAATGTACCAAAGCTGGACTTAGACATAATTTCACTCTCACAACATTATGGCTGGTTGGAGACAGTCCGAACCACAAGTACCGGGTCCATGGTTCTGGCCGTATACTGGGGGGACGGGGACGACTCCCATTAACCCCTGACTATACCGGGGATACGCTTATCACAATGCCTTTCTGGTTTGTGCTGAAGCAGGGCATTCTGGCTGCCAAGTGGCTTGACCTTTATTAGTGAGCCTGGTTACCCCCTCTCGGAACCACAGACTTAGAAATCGCCAGCTCATATACAGTGCATAAAATATATTTATATATATACCCTTATACACCATTTTAATAAAAAATATCACAAAATTCTTCTAAGTTCCTCGGGAAGAGTGAAAGACGCGCACGTTCATTTTCAGAGCTCCTAGACCTTCCTATAAGAAGTTAGCTAAAAAGTAGCTTCGAAAAACGCTTAGGTTAAGTTTCAGAGTTGCTTCTAATGTACCAAAGCTGGACTTTGACATAATTTCACTCTCACAACATTATGGCTGGTTGGAGACAGTCCGAACCACAAGTACCGGGTCCATGGTTCTGGCCGTATACTGGGGGGACGGGGACGACTCCCATTAACCCCTGACTATACCGGGGATACGCTTATCACAATGCCTTTCTGGTCTGTGCTGAAGCAGGGCATTCTGGCAGCCAAGTGGCTTGACCTTTATTAGTGAGCCTGGTTACCCCCTCTCGGAACCACAGACTTAGAAATCGCCAGCTCATATACAGTGCATAAAATATATTTATATATATACCCTTATACACCATTTTAATAAAAAATATCACAAAATTCTTCTAAGTCCCTCGGAAAGAGTGAAAGACGCGCACGTTCATTTTCAGAGCTCCTAGACCTTCCTATAAGAAGTTAGCCAAAAAGTATCTTCGAAAAACGCTTAGGTTAAGTTTCAGAGTTGCTTCTAATGTACCAAAGCTGGACTTAGATATAATTTCACTCTCACAACATTATGGCTGGTTGGAGACAGTCCGAACCACAAGTACCGGGTCCATGGTTCTGGCCGTATACTGGGGGGACGGGGACGACTCCCATTAACCCCTGACTATACCGGGGATACGCTTATCACAATGCCTTTCTGGTCTGTGCTGAAGCAGGGCATTCTAGCAGGCAAGTGGCTTGACCTTTATTAGTGAGCCTGGTTACCCCCTCTGGAACCACAGACTTAGAAATCGCCAGCTCATATACAGTGCATAAAATATATTTATATATATACCCTTATACACCATTTTAATAAAAAATATCACAAAATTCTTCTAAGTCTCTCGGGAAGAGTGAAAGACGCGCACGTTCATTTTCAGAGCTCCTAGACCTTCCTATAAGAAGTTAGCTAAAAAGTAGCTTCGAAAAACGCTTAGGTTAAGTTTCAGAGTTGCTTCTAATGTACCAAAGCTGGACTTAGACATAATTTCACTCTCACAACATTATGGCTGGTTGGAGACAGTCCGAACCACAAGTACCGGGTCCATGGTTCTGGCCGTATACTGGGGGGACGGGGACGACTCCCATTAACCCCTGACTATACCGGGGATACGCTTATCACAATGCCTTTCTGGTCTGTGCTGAAGCAGGGCATTCTGGCAGCCAAGTGGCTTGACCTTTATTAGTGAGCCTGGTTACCCCCTCTCGGAACCACAGACTTAGAAATCGCCAGCTCATATACAGTGCATAAAATATATTTATATATATACCCTTATACACCATTTTAATAAAAAATATCACAAAATTCTTCTAAGTCTCTCTGGAAGAGTGAAAGACGCGCACGTTCATTTTCAGAGCTCCTAGACCTTCCTATAAGAAGTTAGCTAAAAAGTAGCTTCGAAAAACGCTTAGGTTAAGTTTCAGAGTTGCTTCTAATGTACCAAAGCTGGACTTAGACATAATTTCACTCTCACAACATTATGGCTGGTTGGAGACAGTCCGAACCACAAGTACCGGGTCCATGGTTCTGGCCGTATACTGGGGGGACGGGGACGACTCCCATTAACCCCTGACTATACCGGGGATACGCTTATCACAATGCCTTTCTGGTCTGTGCTGAAGCAGGGCATTCTGGCAGCCAAGTGGCTTGACCTTTATTAGTGAGCCTGGTTACCCCCTCTCGGAACCACAGACTTAGAAATCGCCAGCTCATATACAGTGCATAAAATATATTTATATATATACCCTTATACACCATTTTAATAAAAAATATCACAAAATTCTTCTAAGTCCCTCGGGAAGAGTGAAAGACGCGCACGTTCATTTTCAGAGCTCCTAGACCTTCCTATTAGAAGTTAGCCAAAAAGTAGCTATGAAAAACGCTTAGGTTAAGTTTCAGAGTTGCTTCTAATGTACCAAAGCTGGACTTAGACATAATGTCACTCTCACAACATTATGGCTGGTTGGAGACAGTCCGCACCACAAGTACCGGGTCCATGGTTCTGGCCGTATACTGGGGGGACAGGGACGACTCCCATTAACCCCTGACTATACCGGGGATACGCTTATCACAATGCCTTTCTGGTCTGTGCTGAAGCAGGGCATTCTGGCAGCCAAGTGGCTTGACCTTTATTAGTGAGCCTGGTTACCCCCTCTCGGAACCACAGACTTAGAAATCGCCAGCTCATATACAGTGCATAAAATATATTTATATATACCCTTATACACCATTTTAATAAAAAATATCACAAAATTCTTCTAAGTCCCTCGGAAAGAGTGAAAGACGCGCACGTTCATTTTCAGAGCTCCTAGACCTTCCTATAAGAAGTTAGCCAAAAAGTATCTTCGAAAAACGCTTAGGTTAAGTTTCAGAGTTGCTTCTAATGTACCAAAGCTGGACTTAGACATAATTTCACTCTCACAACATTATGGCTGGTTGGAGACAGTCCGAACCACAAGTACCGGGTCCATGGTTCTGGCCGTATACTGGGGGGACGGGGACGACTCCCATTAACCCCTGACTATACCGGGGATACGCTTATCACAATGCCTTTCTGGTCTGTGCTGAAGCAGGGCATTCTGGCAGCCAAATGGCTTGACCTTTATTAGTGAGCCTGGTTACCCCCTCTCGGAACCACAGACTTAGAAATCGCCAGCTCATATACAGTGCATAAAATATATTTATATATATACCCTTATACACCATTTTAATAAAAAATATCACAAAATTCTTCTAAGTCCCTCGGAAAGAGTGAAAGACGCGCACGTTCATTTTCAGAGCTCCTAGACCTTCCTATAAGAAGTTAGCCAAAAAGTATCTTCGAAAAACGCTTAGGTTAAGTTTCAGAGTTGCTTCTAATGTACCAAAGCTGGACTTAGATATAATTTCACTCTCACAACATTATGGCTGGTTGGAGAAAGTCCGAACCACAAGTACCGGGTCCATGGTTCTGGCCGTATACTGGGGGGACGGGGACGACTCCCATTAACCCCTGACCATACCGGGGATACGCTTATCACAATGCCTTTCTGGTCTGTGCTGAAGCAGGGCATTCTGGCAGCCAAGTGGCTTGACCTTTATTAGTGAGCCTGGTTACCCCCTCTCGGAACCACAGACTTAGAAATCGCCAGCTCATATACAGTGCATAAAATATATTTATATATATACCCTTATACACCATTTTAATAAAAAATATCACAAAATTCTTCTAAGTCCCTCGGAAAGAGTGAAAGACGCGCACGTTCATTTTCAGAGCTCCTAGACCTTCCTATAAGAAGTTAGCCAAAAAGTATCTTCGAAAAACGCTTAGGTTAAGTTTCAGAGTTGCTTCTAATGTACCAAAGCTGGACTTAGATATAATTTCACTCTCACAACATTATGGCTGGTTGGAGACAGTCCGAACCACAAGTACCGGGTCCATGGTTCTGGCCGTATACTGGGGGGACGGGGACGACTCCCATTAACCCCTGACTATACCGGGGATACGCTTATCACAATGCCTTTCTGGTCTGTGCTGAAGCAGGGCATTCTGGCAGCCAAATGGCTTGACCTTTATTAGTGAGCCTGGTTACCCCCTCTCGGAACCACAGACTTAGAAATCGCCAGCTCATATACAGTGCATAAAATATATTTATATATATACCCTTATACACCATTTTAATAAAAAATATCACAAAATTCTTCTAAGTCCCTCGGAAAGAGTGAAAGACGCGCACGTTCATTTTCAGAGCTCCTAGAACTTCCTATAAGAAGTTAGCCAAAAAGTATCTTCGAAAAACGCTTAGGTTAAGTTTCAGAGTTGCTTCTAATGTACCAAAGCTGGACTTAGATATAATTTCACTCTCACAACATTATGGCTGGTTGGAGAAAGTCCGAACCACAAGTACCGGGTCCATGGTTCTGGCCGTATACTGGGGGGACGGGGACGACTCCCATTAACCCCTGACCATACCGGGGATACGCTTATCACAATGCCTTTCTGGTCTGTGCTGAAGCAGGGCATTCTGGCAGCCAAGTGGCTTGACCTTTATTAGTGAGCCTGGTTACCCCCTCTCGGAACCACAGACTTAGAAATCGCCAGCTCATATACAGTGCATAAAATATATTTATATATATACCCTTATACACCATTTTAATAAAAAATATCACAAAATTCTTCTAAGTCCCTCGGAAAGAGTGAAAGACGCGCACGTTCATTTTCAGAGCTCCTAGACCTTCCTATAAGAAGTTAGCCAAAAAGTATCTTCGAAAAACGCTTAGGTTAAGTTTCAGAGTTGCTTCTAATGTACCAAAGCTGGACTTAGATATAATTTCACTCTCACAACATTATGGCTGGTTGGAGACAGTCCGAACCACAAGTACCGGGTCCATGGTTCTGGCCGTATACTGGGGGGACGGGGACGACTCCCATTAACCCCTGACTATACCGGGGATACGCTTATCACAATGCCTTTCTGGTCTGTGCTGAAGCAGGGCATTCTGGCAGCCAAGTGGCTTGACCTTTATTAGTGAGCCTGGTTACCCCCTCTCGGAACCACAGACTTAGAAATCGCCAGCTCATATACAGTGCATAAAATATATTTATATATATACCCTTATACACCATTTTAATAAAAAAATATCACAAAATTCTTCTAAGTCTCTCGGGAAGAGTGAAAGACGCGCACGTTCATTTTCAGAGCTCCTAGACCTTCCTATAAGAAGTTAGCTAAAAAGTAGCTTCGAAAAACGCTTAGGTTAAGTTTCAGAGTTGCTTCTAATGTACCAAAGCTGGACTTAGACATAATTTCACTCTCACAACATTATGGCTGGTTGGAGACAGTCCGAACCACAAGTACCGGGTCCATGGTTCTGGCCGTATACTGGGGGGACGGGGACGACTCCCATTAACCCCTGACTATACCGGGGATACGCTTATCACAATGCCTTTCTGGTCTGTGCTGAAGCAGGGCATTCTGGCAGCCAAATGGCTTGACCTTTATTAGTGAGCCTGGTTACCCCCTCTCGGAACCACAGACTTAGAAATCGCCAGCTCATATACAGTGCATAAAATATATTTATATATATACCCTTATACACCATTTTAATAAAAAATATCACAAAATTCTTCTAAGTCCCTCGGAAAGAGTGAAAGACGCGCACGTTCATTTTCAGAGCTCCTAGACCTTCCTATAAGAAGTTAGCCAAAAAGTATCTTCGAAAAACGCTTAGGTTAAGTTTCAGAGTTGCTTCTAATGTACCAAAGCTGGACTTAGATATAATTTCACTCTCACAACATTATGGCTGGTTGGAGAAAGTCCGAACCACAAGTACCGGGTCCATGGTTCTGGCCGTATACTGGGGGGACGGGGACGACTCCCATTAACCCCTGACCATACCGGGGATACGCTTATCACAATGCCTTTCTGGTCTGTGCTGAAGCAGGGCATTCTGGCAGCCAAGTGGCTTGACCTTTATTAGTGAGCCTGGTTACCCCCTCTCGGAACCACAGACTTAGAAATCGCCAGCTCATATACAGTGCATAAAATATATTTATATATATACCCTTATACACCATTTTAATAAAAAATATCACAAAATTCTTCTAAGTCCCTCGGAAAGAGTGAAAGACGCGCACGTTCATTTTCAGAGCTCCTAGACCTTCCTATAAGAAGTTAGCCAAAAAGTATCTTCGAAAAACGCTTAGGTTAAGTTTCAGAGTTGCTTCTAATGTACCAAAGCTGGACTTAGATATAATTTCACTCTCACAACATTATGGCTGGTTGGAGACAGTCCGAACCACAAGTACCGGGTCCATGGTTCTGGCCGTATACTGGGGGGACGGGGACGACTCCCATTAACCCCTGACTATACCGGGGATACGCTTATCACAATGCCTTTCTGGTCTGTGCTGAAGCAGGGCATTCTGGCAGCCAAATGGCTTGACCTTTATTAGTGAGCCTGGTTACCCCCTCTCGGAACCACAGACTTAGAAATCGCCAGCTCATATACAGTGCATAAAATATATTTATATATATACCCTTATACACCATTTTAATAAAAAATATCACAAAATTCTTCTAAGTCCCTCGGAAAGAGTGAAAGACGCGCACGTTCATTTTCAGAGCTCCTAGAACTTCCTATAAGAAGTTAGCCAAAAAGTATCTTCGAAAAACGCTTAGGTTAAGTTTCAGAGTTGCTTCTAATGTACCAAAGCTGGACTTAGATATAATTTCACTCTCACAACATTATGGCTGGTTGGAGAAAGTCCGAACCACAAGTACCGGGTCCATGGTTCTGGCCGTATACTGGGGGGACGGGGACGACTCCCATTAACCCCTGACCATACCGGGGATACGCTTATCACAATGCCTTTCTGGTCTGTGCTGAAGCAGGGCATTCTGGCAGCCAAGTGGCTTGACCTTTATTAGTGAGCCTGGTTACCCCCTCTCGGAACCACAGACTTAGAAATCGCCAGCTCATATACAGTGCATAAAATATATTTATATATATACCCTTATACACCATTTTAATAAAAAATATCACAAAATTCTTCTAAGTCCCTCGGAAAGAGTGAAAGACGCGCACGTTCATTTTCAGAGCTCCTAGACCTTCCTATAAGAAGTTAGCCAAAAAGTATCTTCGAAAAACGCTTAGGTTAAGTTTCAGAGTTGCTTCTAATGTACCAAAGCTGGACTTAGATATAATTTCACTCTCACAACATTATGGCTGGTTGGAGACAGTCCGAACCACAAGTACCGGGTCCATGGTTCTGGCCGTATACTGGGGGGACGGGGACGACTCCCATTAACCCCTGACTATACCGGGGATACGCTTATCACAATGCCTTTCTGGTCTGTGCTGAAGCAGGGCATTCTGGCAGCCAAGTGGCTTGACCTTTATTAGTGAGCCTGGTTACCCCCTCTCGGAACCACAGACTTAGAAATCGCCAGCTCATATACAGTGCATAAAATATATTTATATATATACCCTTATACACCATTTTAATAAAAAAATATCACAAAATTCTTCTAAGTCTCTCGGGAAGAGTGAAAGACGCGCACGTTCATTTTCAGAGCTCCTAGACCTTCCTATAAGAAGTTAGCTAAAAAGTAGCTTCGAAAAACGCTTAGGTTAAGTTTCAGAGTTGCTTCTAATGTACCAAAGCTGGACTTAGACATAATTTCACTCTCACAACATTATGGCTGGTTGGAGACAGTCCGAACCACAAGTACCGGGTCCATGGTTCTGGCCGTATACTGGGGGGACGGGGACGACTCCCATTAACCCCTGACTATACCGGGGATACGCTTATCACAATGCCTTTCTGGTCTGTGCTGAAGCAGGGCATTCTGGCAGCCAAGTGGCTTGACCTTTATTAGTGAGCCTGGTTACCCCCTCTCGGAACCACAGACTTAGAAATCGCCAGCTCATATACAGTGCATAAAATATATTTATATATATACCCTTATACACCATTTTAATAAAAAATATCACAAAATTCTTCTAACTCCCTCGGGAAGAGTGAAAGACGCGCACGTTCATTTTCAGAGCTCCTAGACCTTCCTATTAGAAGTTAGCCAAAAAGTAGCTTCGAAAAACGCTTAGGTTAAGTTTCAGAGTTGCTTCTAATGTACCAAAGCTGGACTTAGACATAATGTCACTCTCACAACATTATGGCTGGTTGGAGACAGTCCGCAACACAAGTACCGGGTCCATGGTTCTGGCCGTATACTGGGGGGACGGGGACGACTCCCATTAACCCCTGACTATACCGGGGATACGCTTATCACAATGCCTTTCTGGTCTGTGCTGAAGCAGGGCATTCTGGCAGCCAAGTGGCTTGACCTTTATTA
This sequence comes from Ascaphus truei, assembly GCF_040206685.1. NCBI lineage: Eukaryota > Metazoa > Chordata > Amphibia > Anura > Ascaphidae > Ascaphus > Ascaphus truei. The sequence goes on from NW_027454813.1 coordinate 550,546, forward strand.
GTGAGCCTGGTTACCCCCTCTCGGAACCACAGACTTAGAAATCGCCAGCTCATATACAGTGCATAAAATATATTTATATATATACCCTTATACACCATTTTAATAAAAAATATCACAAAATTCTTCTAAGTCCCTCGGAAAGAGTGAAAGACGCGCACGTTCATTTTCAGAGCTCCTAGACCTTCCTATAAGAAGTTAGCCAAAAAGTATCTTCGAAAAACGCTTAGGTTAAGTTTCAGAGTTGCTTCTAATGTACCAAAGCTGGACTTAGACATAATGTCACTCTCACAACATTATGGCTGGTTGGAGACAGTCCGCAACACAAGTACCGGGTCCATGGTTCTGGCCGTATACTGGGGGGACGGGGACGACTCCCATTAACCCCTGACTATACCGGGGATACGCTTATCACAATGCCTTTCTGGTCTGTGCTGAAGCAGGGCATTCTGGCAGCCAAGTGGCTTGACCTTTATTAGTGAGCCTGGTTACCCCCTCTCGGAACCACAGACTTAGAAATCGCCAGCTCATATACAGTGCATAAAATATATTTATATATATACCCTTATACACCATTTTAATAAAAAATATCACAAAATTCTTCTAAGTCCCTCGGAAAGAGTGAAAGACGCGCACGTTCATTTTCAGAGCTCCTAGACCTTCCTATAAGAAGTTAGCCAAAAAGTATCTTCGAAAAACGCTTAGGTTAAGTTTCAGAGTTGCTTCTAATGTACCAAAGCTGGACTTAGACATAATTTCACTCTCACAACATTATGGCTGGTTGGAGACAGTCCGAACCACAAGTACCGGGTCCATGGTTCTGGCCGTATACTGGGGGGACGGGGACGACTCCCATTAACCCCTGACTATACCGGGGATACGCTTATCACAATGCCTTTCTGGTCTGTGCTGAAGCAGGGCATTCTGGCAGCCAAGTGGCTTGACCTTTATTAGTGAGCCTGGTTACCCCCTCTCGGAACCACAGACTTAGAAATCGCCAGCTCATATACAGTGCATAAAATATATTTATATATATACCCTTATACACCATTTTAATAAAAAATATCACAAAATTCTTCTAAGTCCCTCGGAAAGAGTGAAAGACGCGCACGTTCATTTTCAGAGCTCCTAGACCTTCCTATAAGAAGTTAGCCAAAAAGTATCTTCGAAAAACGCTTAGGTTAAGTTTCAGAGTTGCTTCTAATGTACCAAAGCTGGACTTAGATATAATTTCACTCTCACAACATTATGGCTGGTTGGAGACAGTCCGAACCACAAGTACCGGGTCCATGGTTCTGGCCGTATACTGGGGGGACGGGGACGACTCCCATTAACCCCTGACTATACCGGGGATACGCTTATCACAATGCCTTTCTGGTCTGTGCTGAAGCAGGGCATTCTGGCAGCCAAGTGGCTTGACCTTTATTAGTGAGCCTGGTTACCCCCTCTCGGAACCACAGACTTAGAAATCGCCAGCTCATATACAGTGCATAAAATATATTTATATATATACCCTTATACACCATTTTAATAAAAAATATCACAAAATTCTTCTAAGTCCCTCGGAAAGAGTGAAAGACGCGCACGTTCATTTTCAGAGCTCCTAGACCTTCCTATAAGAAGTTAGCCAAAAAGTATCTTCGAAAAACGCTTAGGTTAAGTTTCAGAGTTGCTTCTAATGTACCAAAGCTGGACTTAGATATAATTTCACTCTCACAACATTATGGCTGGTTGGAGACAGTCCGAACCACAAGTACCGGGTCCATGGTTCTGGCCGTATACTGGGGGGACGGGGACGACTCCCATTAACCCCTGACTATACCGGGGATACGCTTATCACAATGCCTTTCTGGTCTGTGCTGAAGCAGGGCATTCTGGCAGCCAAGTGGCTTGACCTTTATTAGTGAGCCTGGTTACCCCCTCTCGGAACCACAGACTTAGAAATCGCCAGCTCATATACAGTGCATAAAATATATTTATATATATACCCTTATACACCATTTTAATAAAAAAATATCACAAAATTCTTCTAAGTCTCTCGGGAAGAGTGAAAGACGCGCACGTTCATTTTCAGAGTTCCTAGACCTTCCTATAAGAAGTTAGCTAAAAAGTAGCTTCGAAAAACGCTTAGGTTAAGTTTCAGAGTTGCTTCTAATGTACCAAAGCTGGACTTAGACATAATTTCACTCTCACAACATTATGGCTGGTTGGAGACAGTCCGAACCACAAGTACCGGGTCCATGGTTCTGGCCGTATACTGGGGGGACGGGGACGACTCCCATTAACCCCTGACTATACCGGGGATACGCTTATCACAATGCCTTTCTGGTCTGTGCTGAAGCAGGGCATTCTGGCAGCCAAGTGGCTTGACCTTTATTAGTGAGCCTGGTTACCCCCTCTCGGAACCACAGACTTAGAAATCGCCAGCTCATATACAGTGCATAAAATATATTTATATATATACCCTTATACACCATTTTAATAAAAAATATCACAAAATTCTTCTAAGTCCCTCGGGAAGAGTGAAAGACGCGCACGTTCATTTTCAGAGCTCCTAGACCTTCCTATTAGAAGTTAGCCAAAAAGTAGCTTCGAAAAACGCTTAGGTTAAGTTTCAGAGTTGCTTCTAATGTACCAAAGCTGGACTTAGACATAATGTCACTCTCACAACATTATGGCTGGTTGGAGACAGTCCGCAACACAAGTACCGGGTCCATGGTTCTGGCCGTATACTGGGGGGACGGGGACGACTCCCATTAACCCCTGACTATACCGGGGATACGCTTATCACAATGCCTTTCTGGTCTGTGCTGAAGCAGGGCATTCTGGCAGCCAAGTGGCTTGACCTTTATTAGTGAGCCTGGTTACCCCCTCTCGGAACCACAGACTTAGAAATCGCCAGCTCATATACAGTGCATAAAATATATTTATATATATACCCTTATACACCATTTTAATAAAAAATATCACAAAATTCTTCTAAGTCCCTCGGAAAGAGTGAAAGACGCGCACGTTCATTTTCAGAGCTCCTAGACCTTCCTATAAGAAGTTAGCCAAAAAGTATCTTCGAAAAACGCTTAGGTTAAGTTTCAGAGTTGCTTCTAATGTACCAAAGCTGGACTTAGATATAATTTCACTCTCACAACATTATGGCTGGTTGGAGACAGTCCGAACCACAAGTACCGGGTCCATGGTTCTGGCCGTATACTGGGGGGACGGGGACGACTCCCATTAACCCCTGACTATACCGGGGATACGCTTATCACAATGCCTTTCTGGTCTGTGCTGAAGCAGGGCATTCTGGCAGCCAAGTGGCTTGACCTTTATTAGTGAGCCTGGTTACCCCCTCTCGGAACCACAGACTTAGAAATCGCCAGCTCATATACAGTGCATAAAATATATTTATATATATACCCTTATACACCATTTTAATAAAAAATATCACAAAATTCTTCTAAGTCCCTCGGAAAGAGTGAAAGACGCGCACGTTCATTTTCAGAGCTCCTAGACCTTCCTATAAGAAGTTAGCCAAAAAGTAGCTTCGAAAAACGCTTAGGTTAAGTTTCAGAGTTGCTTCTAATGTACCAAAGCTGGACTTAGATATAATTTCACTCTCACAACATTATGGCTGGTTGGAGACAGTCCGAACCACAAGTACCGGGTCCATGGTTCTGGCCGTATACTGGGGGGACGGGGACGACTCCCATTAACCCCTGACTATACCGGGGATACGCTTATCACAATGCCTTTCTGGTCTGTGCTGAAGCAGGGCATTCTGGCAGCCAAGTGGTTTGACCTTTATTAGTGAGCCTGGTTACCCCCTCTCGGAACCACAGACTTAGAAATCGCCAGCTCATATACAGTGCATAAAATATATTTATATATACACCCTTATACACCATTTTAATAAAAAATATCACAAAATTCTTCTAAGTCCCTCGGAAAGAGTGAAAGACGCGCACGTTCATTTTCAGAGCTCCTAGACCTTCCTATAAGAAGTTAGCCAAAAAGTATCTTCGAAAAACGCTTAGGTTAAGTTTCAGAGTTGCTTCTAATGTACCAAAGCTGGACTTAGATATAATTTCACTCTCACAACATTATGGCTGGTTGGAGACAGTCCGAACCACAAGTACCGGGTCCATGGTTCTGGCCGTATACTGGGGGGACGGGGACGACTCCCATTAACCCCTGACTATACCGGGGATACGCTTATCACAATGCCTTTCTGGTCTGTGCTGAAGCAGGGCATTCTGGCAGCCAAGTGGCTTGACCTTTATTAGTGAGCCTGGTTACCCCCTCTCGGAACCACAGACTTAGAAATCGCCAGCTCATATACAGTGCATAAAATATATTTATATATATACCCTTATACACCATTTTAATAAAAAAATATCACAAAATTCTTCTAAGTCTCTCGGGAAGAGTGAAAGACGCGCACGTTCATTTTCAGAGCTCCTAGACCTTCCTATAAGAAGTTAGCCAAAAAGTAGCTTCGAAAAACGCTTAGGTTAAGTTTCAGAGTTGCTTTTAATGTACCAAAGCTGGACTTAGACATAATGTCACTCTCACAACATTATGGCTGGTTGGAGACAGTCCGCAACACAAGTACCGGGTCCATGGTTCTGGCCGTATACTGGGGGGACGGGGACGACTCCCATTAACCCCTGACTATACCGGGGATACGCTTATCACAATGCCTTTCTGGTCTGTGCTGAAGCAGGGCATTCTGGCAGCCAAGTGGCTTGACCTTTATTAGTGAGCCTGGTTACCCCCTCTCGGAACCACAGACTTAGAAATCGCCAGCTCATATACAGTGCATAAAATATATTTATATATACCCTTATACACCATTTTAATAAAAAATATCACAAAATTCTTCTAAGTCCCTCGGAAAGAGTGAAAGACGCGCACGTTCATTTTCAGAGCTCCTAGACCTTCCTATAAGAAGTTAGCCAAAAAGTATCTTCGAAAAACGCTTAGGTTAAGTTTCAGAGTTGCTTCTAATGTACCAAAGCTGGACTTAGACATAATTTCACTCTCACAACATTATGGCTGGTTGGAGACAGTCCGAACCACAAGTACCGGGTCCATGGTTCTGGCCGTATACTGGGGGGACGGGGACGACTCCCATTAACCCCTGACTATACCGGGGATACGCTTATCACAATGCCTTTCTGGTCTGTGCTGAAGCAGGGCATTCTGGCAGCCAAATGGCTTGACCTTTATTAGTGAGCCTGGTTACCCCCTCTCGGAACCACAGACTTAGAAATCGCCAGCTCATATACAGTGCATAAAATATATTTATATATATACCCTTATACACCATTTTAATAAAAAATATCACAAAATTCTTCTAAGTCCCTCGGAAAGAGTGAAAGACGCGCACGTTCATTTTCAGAGCTCCTAGACCTTCCTATAAGAAGTTAGCCAAAAAGTATCTTCGAAAAACGCTTAGGTTAAGTTTCAGAGTTGCTTCTAATGTACCAAAGCTGGACTTAGATATAATTTCACTCTCACAACATTATGGCTGGTTGGAGACAGTCCGAACCACAAGTACCGGGTCCATGGTTCTGGCCGTATACTGGGGGGACGGGGACGACTCCCATTAACCCCTGACTATACCGGGGATACGCTTATCACAATGCCTTTCTGGTCTGTGCTGAAGCAGGGCATTCTGGCAGCCAAATGGCTTGACCTTTATTAGTGAGCCTGGTTACCCCCTCTCGGAACCACAGACTTAGAAATCGCCAGCTCATATACAGTGCATAAAATATATTTATATATATACCCTTATACACCATTTTAATAAAAAATATCACAAAATTCTTCTAAGTCCCTCGGAAAGAGTGAAAGACGCGCACGTTCATTTTCAGAGCTCCTAGACCTTCCTATAAGAAGTTAGCCAAAAAGTATCATCGAAAAACGCTTAGGTTAAGTTTCAGAGTTGCTTCTAATGTACCAAAGCTGGACTTAGATATAATTTCACTCTCACAACATTATGGCTGGTTGGAGACAGTCCGAACCACAAGTACCGGGTCCATGGTTCTGGCCGTATACTGGGGGGACGGGGACGACTCCCATTAACCCCTGACTATACCGGGGATACGCTTATCACAATGCCTTTCTGGTCTGTGCTGAAGCAGGGTATTCTGGCAGCCAAGTGGCTTGACCTTTATTAGTGAGCCTGGTTACCCCCTCTCGGAACCACAGACTTAGAAATCGCCAGCTCATATACAGTGCATAAAATATATTTATATATATACCCTTATACACCATTTTAATAAAAAATATCACAAAATTCTTCTAAGTCCCTCGGAAAGAGTGAAAGACGCGCACGTTCATTTTCAGAGCTCCTAGACCTTCCTATAAGAAGTTAGCCAAAAAGTATCTTCGAAAAACGCTTAGGTTAAGTTTCAGAGTTGCTTCTAATGTACCAAAGCTGGACTTAGATATAATTTCACTCTCACAACATTATGGCTGGTTGGAGACAGTCCGAACCACAAGTACCGGGTCCATGGTTCTGGCCGTATACTGGGGGGACGGGGACGACTCCCATTAACCCCTGACTATACCGGGGATACGCTTATCACAATGCCTTTCTGGTCTGTGCTGAAGCAGGGCATTCTGGCAGCCAAGTGGCTTGACCTTTATTAGTGAGCCTGGTTACCCCCTCTCGGAACCACAGACTTAGAAATCGCCAGCTCATATACAGTGCATAAAATATATTTATATATATACCCTTATACACCATTTTAATAAAAAAATATCACAAAATTCTTCTAAGTCTCTCGGGAAGAGTGAAAGACGCGCACGTTCATTTTCAGAGCTCCTACACCTTCCTATAAGAAGTTAGCCAAAAAGTAGCTTCGAAAAACGCTTAGGTTAAGTTTCAGAGTTGCTTCTAATGTACCAAAGCTGGACTTAGACATAATTTCACTCTCACAACATTATGGCTGGTTGGAGACAGTCCGAACCACAAGTACCGGGTCCATGGTTCTGGCCGTATACTGGGGGGACTTGGACGACTCCCATTAACCCCTGACTATACCGGGGATACGCTTATCACAATGCCTTTCTGGTCTGTGCTGAAGCAGGGCATTCTAGCAGGCAAGTGGCTTGACCTTTATTAGTGAGCCTGGTTACCCCCTCTGGAACCACAGACTTAGAAATCGCCAGCTCATATACAGTGCATAAAATATATTTATATATATATACCCTTATACACCATTTTAATAAAAAATATCACAAAATTCTTCTAAGTCTCTCGGGAAGAGTGAAAGACGCGCACGTTCATTTTCAGAGCTCCTAGACCTTCCTATAAGAAGTTAGCCAAAAAGTAGCTTCGAAAAACGCTTAGGTTAAGTTTCAGAGTTGCTTCTAATGTACCAAAGCTGGACTTAGACATCATTTCACTCTCACAACATTATGGCTGGTTGGAGACAGTCCGAACCACAAGTACCGGGTCCATGGTTCTGGCCGTATACTGGGGGGACGGGGACGACTCCCATTAACCCCTGACTATACCGGGGATACGCTTATCACAATGCCTTTCTGGTCTGTGCTGAAGCAGGGCATTCTGGCAGCCAAGTGGCTTGACCTTTATTAGTGAGCCTGGTTACCCCCTCTCGGAACCACAGACTTAGAAATCGCCAGCTCATATACAGTGCATAAAATATATTTATATATATACCCTTATACACCATTTTAATAAAAAATATCACAAAATTCTTCTAAGTCTCTCTGAAAGATTGAAAGACGCGCACGTTCATTTTCAGAGCTCCTAGACCTTCCTATAAGAAGTTAGCTAAAAAGTAGCTTCGAAAAACGCTTAGGTTAAGTTTCAGAGTTGCTTCTAATGTACCAAAGCTGGACTTAGACATCATTTCACTCTCACAACATTATGGCTGGTTGGAGACAGTCCGAACCACAAGTACCGGGTCCATGGTTCTGGCCGTATACTGGGGGGACGGGGACGACTCCCATTAACCCCTGACTATACCGGGGATACGCTTATCACAATGCCTTTCTGGTTTGTGCTGAAGCAGGGCATTCTGGCAGCCAAGTGGCTTGACCTTTATTAGTGAGCCTGGTTACCCCCTCTCGGAACCACAGACTTAGAAATCGCCAGCTCATATACAGTGCATAAAATATATTTATATATATACCCTTATACACCATTTTAATAAAAAATATCACAAAATTCTTCTAAGTTCCTCGGGAAGAGTGAAAGACGCGCACGTTCATTTTCAGAGCTCCTAGACCTTCCTATAAGAAGTTAGCTAAAAAGTAGCTTCGAAAAACGCTTAGGTTAAGTTTCAGAGTTGCTTCTAATGTACCAAAGCTGGACTTAGACATAATTTCACTCTCACAACATTATGGCTGGTTGGAGACAGTCCGAACCACAAGTACCGGGTCCATGGTTCTGGCCGTATACTGGGGGGACGGGGACGACTCCCATTAACCCCTGACTATACCGGGGATACGCTTATCACAATGCCTTTCTGGTCTGTGCTGAAGCAGGGCATTCTGGCAGCCAAGTGGCTTGACCTTTATTAGTGAGCCTGGTTACCCCCTCTCGGAACCACAGACTTAGAAATCGCCAGCTCATATACAGTGCATAAAATATATTTATATATATATACCCTTATACACCATTTTAATAAAAAATATCACAAAATTCTTCTAAGTCTCTCGGGAAGAGTGAAAGACGCGCACGTTCATTTTCAGAGCTCCGAGACCTTCCTATAAGAAGTTAGCTAAAAAGTAGCTTCGAAAAACGCTTAGGTTAAGTTTCAGAGTTGCTTCTAATGTACCAAAGCTGGACTTAGACATAATTTCACTCTCACAACATTATGGCTGGTTGGAGACAGTCCGAACCACAAGTACCGGGTCCATGGTTCTGGCCGTATACTGGGGGGACGGGGACGACTCCCATTAACCCCTGACTATACCGGGGATACGCTTATCACAATGCCTTTCTGGTCTGTGCTGAAGCAGGGCATTCTGGCAGCCAAGTGGCTTGACCTTTATTAGTGAGCCTGGTTACCCCCTCTCGGAACCACAGACTTAGAAATCGCCAGCTCATATACAGTGCATAAAATATATTTATATATATACCCTTATACACCATTTTAATAAAAAAATATCACAAAATTCTTCTAAGTCTCTCGGGAAGAGTGAAAGACGCGCACGTTCATTTTCAGAGCTCCTACACCTTCCTATAAGAAGTTAGCCAAAAAGTAGCTTCGAAAAACGCTTAGGTTAAGTTTCAGAGTTGCTTCTAATGTACCAAAGCTGGACTTAGACATAATTTCACTCTCACAACATTATGGCTGGTTGGAGACAGTCCGAACCACAAGTACCGGGTCCATGGTTCTGGCCGTATACTGGGGGGACTTGGACGACTCCCATTAACCCCTGACTATACCGGGGATACGCTTATCACAATGCCTTTCTGGTCTGTGCTGAAGCAGGGCATTCTAGCAGGCAAGTGGCTTGACCTTTATTAGTGAGCCTGGTTACCCCCTCTGGAACCACAGACTTAGAAATCGCCAGCTCATATACAGTGCATAAAATATATTTATATATATATACCCTTATACACCATTTTAATAAAAAATATCACAAAATTCTTCTAAGTCTCTCGGGAAGAGTGAAAGACGCGCACGTTCATTTTCAGAGCTCCTAGACCTTCCTATAAGAAGTTAGCCAAAAAGTAGCTTCGAAAAACGCTTAGGTTAAGTTTCAGAGTTGCTTCTAATGTACCAAAGCTGGACTTAGACATCATTTCACTCTCACAACATTATGGCTGGTTGGAGACAGTCCGAACCACAAGTACCGGGTCCATGGTTCTGGCCGTATACTGGGGGGACGGGGACGACTCCCATTAACCCCTGACTATACCGGGGATACGCTTATCACAATGCCTTTCTGGTCTGTGCTGAAGCAGGGCATTCTGGCAGCCAAGTGGCTTGACCTTTATTAGTGAGCCTGGTTACCCCCTCTCGGAACCACAGACTTAGAAATCGCCAGCTCATATACAGTGCATAAAATATATTTATATATATACCCTTATACACCATTTTAATAAAAAATATCACAAAATTCTTCTAAGTCTCTCTGAAAGATTGAAAGACGCGCACGTTCATTTTCAGAGCTCCTAGACCTTCCTATAAGAAGTTAGCTAAAAAGTAGCTTCGAAAAACGCTTAGGTTAAGTTTCAGAGTTGCTTCTAATGTACCAAAGCTGGACTTAGACATCATTTCACTCTCACAACATTATGGCTGGTTGGAGACAGTCCGAACCACAAGTACCGGGTCCATGGTTCTGGCCGTATACTGGGGGGACGGGGACGACTCCCATTAACCCCTGACTATACCGGGGATACGCTTATCACAATGCCTTTCTGGTTTGTGCTGAAGCAGGGCATTCTGGTAGCCAAGTGGCTTGACCTTTATTAGTGAGCCTGGTTACCCCCTCTCGGAACCACAGACTTAGAAATCGCCAGCTCATATACAGTGCATAAAATATATTTATATATATACCCTTATACACCATTTTAATAAAAAATATCACAAAATTCTTCTAAGTTCCTCGGGAAGAGTGAAAGACGCGCACGTTCATTTTCAGAGCTCCTAGACCTTCCTATAAGAAGTTAGCTAAAAAGTAGCTTCGAAAAACGCTTAGGTTAAGTTTCAGAGTTGCTTCTAATGTACCAAAGCTGGACTTAGACATAATTTCACTCTCACAACATTATGGCTGGTTGGAGACAGTCCGAACCACAAGTACCGGGTCCATGGTTCTGGCCGTATACTGGGGGGACGGGGACGACTCCCATTAACCCCTGACTATACCGGGGATACGCTTATCACAATGCCTTTCTGGTCTGTGCTGAAGCAGGGCATTCTGGCAGCCAAGTGGCTTGACCTTTATTAGTGAGCCTGGTTACCCCCTCTCGGAACCACAGACTTAGAAATCGCCAGCTCATATACAGTGCATAAAATATATTTATATATATATACCCTTATACACCATTTTAATAAAAAATATCACAAAATTCTTCTAAGTCTCTCGGGAAGAGTGAAAGACGCGCACGTTCATTTTCAGAGCTCCGAGACCTTCCTATAAGAAGTTAGCTAAAAAGTAGCTTCGAAAAACGCTTAGGTTAAGTTTCAGAGTTGCTTCTAATGTACCAAAGCTGGACTTAGACATAATTTCACTCTCACAACATTATGGCTGGTTGGAGACAGTCCGAACCACAAGTACCGGGTCCATGGTTCTGGCCGTATACTGGGGGGACGGGGACGACTCCCATTAACCCCTGACTATACCGGGGATACGCTTATCACAATGCCTTTCTGGTTTGTGCTGAAGCAGGGCATTCTGGCAGCCAAGTGGCTTGACCTTTATTAGTGAGCCTGGTTACCCCCTCTCGGAACCACAGACTTAGAAATCGCCAGCTCATATACAGTGCATAAAATATATTTATATATATACCCTTATACACCATTTTAATAAAAAATATCACAAAATTCTTCTAAGTCTCTCTGGAAGAGTGAAAGACGCGCATGTTCATTTTCAGAGCTCCTAGACCTTCCTATAAGAAGTTAGCTAAAAAGTAGCTTCGAAAAACGCTTAGGTTAAGTTTCAGAGTTGCTTCTAATGTACCAAAGCTGGACTTAGACATAATTTCACTCTCACAACATTATGGCTGGTTGGAGACAGTCCGAACCACAAGTACCGGGTCCATGGTTCTGGACGTATACTGGGGGGACGGGGACGACTCCCATTAACCCCTGACTATACCGGGGATACGCTTATCACAATGCCTTTCTGGTCTGTGCTGAAGCAGGGCATTCTGGCAGCCAAGTGGCTTGACCTTTATTAGTGAGCCTGGTTACCCCCTCTCGGAACCACAGACTTAGAAATCGCCAGCTCATATACAGTGCATAAAATATATTTATATATATACCCTTATACACCATTTTAATAAAAAATATCACAAAATTCTTCTTAGTCCCTCGGGAAGAGTGAAAGACGCGCACGTTCATTTTCAGAGCTCCTAGACCTTCCTATTAGAAGTTAGCTAAAAAGTAGCTTCGAAAAACGCTTAGGTTAAGTTTCAGAGTTGCTTCTAATGTACCAAAGCTGGACTTAGACATCATTTCACTCTCACAACATTATGGCTGGTTGGAGAGGGTCCGAACCACAAGTACTGGGTCCATGGTTCTGGCCGTATACTGGGGGGACGGGGACGACTCCCATTAACCCCTGACTATACCGGGGATACGCTTATCACAATGCCTTTCTGGTCTGTGCTGAAGCAGGGCATTCTGGCAGCCAAGTGGCTTGACCTTTATTAGTGAGCCTGGTTACCCCCTCTCGGAACCACAGACTTAGAAATCGCCAGCTCATATACAGTGCATAAAATATATTTATATATATACCCTTATACACCATTTTAATAAAAAATATCACAAAATTCTTCTAAGTCTCTCGGGAAGAGTGAAAGACGCGCACGTTCATTTTCAGAGCTCCGAGACCTTCCTATAAGAAGTTAGCTAAAAAGTAGCTTCGAAAAACGCTTAGGTTAAGTTTCAGAGTTGCTTCTAATGTACCAAAGCTGGACTTAGACATCATTTCACTCTCACAACATTATGGCTGGTTGGAGACAGTCCGAACCACAAGTACCGGGTCCATGGTTCTGGCCGTATACTGGGGGGACGGGGACGACTCCCATTAACCCCTGACTATACCGGGGATACGCTTATCACAATGCCTTTCTGGTCTGTGCTGAAGCAGGGCATTCTGGCAGCCAAGTGGCTTGACCTTTATTAGTGAGCCTGGTTACCCCCTCTCGGAACCACAGACTTAGAAATCGCCAGCTCATATACAGTGCATAAAATATATTTATATATATACCCTTATACACCATTTTAATAAAAAATATCACAAAATTCTTCTAAGTTCCTCGGAAAGAGTGAAAGACGCGCACGTTCATTTTCAGAGCTCCTAGACCTTCCTATAAGAAGTTAGCCAAAAAGTATCTTCGAAAAACGCTTAGGTTAAGTTTCAGAGTTGCTTCTAATGTACCAAAGCTGGACTTAGATATAATTTCACTCTCACAACATTATGGCTGGTTGGAGACAGTCCGAACCACAAGTACCGGGTCCATGGTTCTGGCCGTATACTGGGGGGACGGGGACGACTCCCATTAACCCCTGACTATACCGGGGATACGCTTATCACAATGCCTTTCTGGTCTGTGCTGAAGCAGGGCATTCTGGCAGCCAAGTGGCTTGACCTTTATTAGTGAGCCTGGTTACCCCCTCTCGGAACCACAGACTTAGAAATCGCCAGCTCATATACAGTGCATAAAATATATTTATATATATACCCTTATACACCATTTTAATAAAAAATATCACAAAATTCTTCTAAGTCCCTCGGAAAGAGTGAAAGACGCGCACGTTCATTTTCAGAGCTCCTAGACCTTCCTATAAGAAGTTAGCCAAAAAGTATCTTCGAAAAACGCTTAGGTTAAGTTTCAGAGTTGCTTCTAATGTACCAAAGCTGGACTTAGATATAATTTCACTCTCACCACATTATGGCTGGTTGGAGACAGTCCGAACCACAAGTACCGGGTCCATGGTTCTGGCCGTATACTGGGGGGACGGGGACGACTCCCATTAACCCCTGACTATACCGGGGATACGCTTATCACAATGCCTTTCTGGTCTGTGCTGAAGCAGGGCATTCTGGCAGCCAAGTGGCTTGACCTTTATTAGTGAGCCTGGTTACCCCCTCTCGGAACCACAGACTTAGAAATCGCCAGCTCATATACAGTGCATAAAATATATTTATATATATACCCTTATACACCATTTTAATAAAAAATATCACAAAATTCTTCTAAGTCCCTCGGAAAGAGTGAAAGACGCGCACGTTCATTTTCAGAGCTCCTAGACCTTCCTATAAGAAGTTAGCCAAAAAGTATCTTCGAAAAACGCTTAGGTTAAGTTTCAGAGTTGCTTCTAATGTACCAAAGCTGGACTTAGATATAATTTCACTCTCACAACATTATGGCTGGTTGGAGACAGTCCGAACCACAAGTACCGGGTCCATGGTTCTGGCCGTATACTGGGGGGACGGGGACGACTCCCATTAACCCCTGACTATACCGGGGATACGCTTATCACAATGCCTTTCTGGTCTGTGCTGAAGCAGGGCATTCTGGCAGCCAAGTGGCTTGACCTTTATTAGTGAGCCTGGTTACCCCCTCTCGGAACCACAGACTTAGAAATCGCCAGCTCATATACAGTGCATAAAATATATTTATATATATACCCTTATACACCATTTTAATAAAAAAATATCACAAAATTCTTCTAAGTCTCTCGGGAAGAGTGAAAGACGCGCACGTTCATTTTCAGAGCTCCTACACCTTCCTATAAGAAGTTAGCCAAAAAGTAGCTTCGAAAAACGCTTAGGTTAAGTTTCAGAGTTGCTTCTAATGTACCAAAGCTGGACTTAGACATCATTTCACTCTCACAACATTATGGCTGGTTGGAGACAGTCCGAACCACAAGTACCGGGTCCATGGTTCTGGCCGTATACTGGGGGGACTTGGACGACTCCCATTAACCCCTGACTATACCGGGGATACGCTTATCACAATGCCTTTCTGGTCTGTGCTGAAGCAGGGCATTCTAGCAGGCAAGTGGCTTGACCTTTATTAGTGAGCCTGGTTACCCCCTCTGGAACCACAGACTTAGAAATCGCCAGCTCATATACAGTGCATAAAATATATTTATATATATATACCCTTATACACCATTTTAATAAAAAATATCACAAAATTCTTCTAAGTCTCTCGGGAAGAGTGAAAGACGCGCACGTTCATTTTCAGAGCTCCTAGACCTTCCTATAAGAAGTTAGCCAAAAAGTAGCTTCGAAAAACGCTTAGGTTAAGTTTCAGAGTTGCTTCTAATGTACCAAAGCTGGACTTAGACATAATTTCACTCTCACAACATTATGGCTGGTTGGAGACAGTCCGAACCACAAGTACCGGGTCCATGGTTCTGGCCGTATACTGGGGGGACGGGGACGACTCCCATTAACCCCTGACTATACCGGGGATACGCTTATCACAATGCCTTTCTGGTCTGTGCTGAAGCAGGGCATTCTGGCAGCCAAGTGGCTTGACCTTTATTAGTGAGCCTGGTTACCCCCTCTCGGAACCACAGACTTAGAAATCGCCAGCTCATATACAGTGCATAAAATATATTTATATATATACCCTTATACACCATTTTAATAAAAAATATCACAAAATTCTTCTAAGTCTCTCTGAAAGAGTGAAAGACGCGCACGTTCATTTTCAGAGCTCCTAGACCTTCCTATAAGAAGTTAGCTAAAAAGTAGCTTCGAAAAACGCTTAGGTTAAGTTTCAGAGTTGCTTCTAATGTACCAAAGCTGGACTTAGACATAATTTCACTCTCACAACATTATGGCTGGTTGGAGACAGTCCGAACCACAAGTACCGGGTCCATGGTTCTGGCCGTATACTGGGGGGACGGGGAAGACTCCCATTAACCCCTGACTATACCGGGGATACGCTTATCACAATGCCTTTCTGGTCTGTGCTGAAGCAGGGCATTCTGGCAGCCAAGTGGCTTGACCTTTATTAGTGAGCCTGGTTACCCCCTCTCGGAACCACAGACTTAGAAATCGCCAGCTCATATACAGTGCATAAAATATATTTATATATATACCCTTATACACCATTTTAATAAAAAATATCACAAAATTCTTCTAAGTCTCTCGGGAAGAGTGAAAGACGCGCACGTTCATTTTCAGAGCTCCGAGACCTTCCTATAAGAAGTTAGCTAAAAAGTAGCTTCGAAAAACGCTTAGGTTAAGTTTCAGAGTTGCTTCTAATGTACCAAAGCTGGACTTAGACATAATTTCACTCTCACAACATTATGGCTGGTTGGAGACAGTCCGAACCACAAGTACCGGGTCCATGGTTCTGGCCGTATACTGGGGGGACGGGGACGACTCCCATTAACCCCTGACTATACCGGGGATACGCTTATCACAATGCCTTTCTGGTTTGTGCTGAAGCAGGGCATTCTGGCAGCCAAGTGGCTTGACCTTTATTAGTGAGCCTGGTTACCCCCTCTCGGAACCACAGACTTAGAAATCGCCAGCTCATATACAGTGCATAAAATATATTTATATATATACCCTTATACACCATTTTAATAAAAAATATCACAAAATTCTTCTAAGTCTCTCTGGAAGAGTGAAAGACGCGCATGTTCATTTTCAGAGCTCCTAGACCTTCCTATAAGAAGTTAGCTAAAAAGTAGCTTCGAAAAACGCTTAGGTTAAGTTTCAGAGTTGCTTCTAATGTACCAAAGCTGGACTTAGACATAATTTCACTCTCACAACATTATGGCTGGTTGGAGACAGTCCGAACCACAAGTACCGGGTCCATGGTTCTGGACGTATACTGGGGGGACGGGGACGACTCCCATTAACCCCTGACTATACCGGGGATACGCTTATCACAATGCCTTTCTGGTCTGTGCTGAAGCAGGGCATTCTGGCAGCCAAGTGGCTTGACCTTTATTAGTGAGCCTGGTTACCCCCTCTCGGAACCACAGACTTAGAAATCGCCAGCTCATATACAGTGCATAAAATATATTTATATATATACCCTTATACACCATTTTAATAAAAAATATCACAAAATTCTTCTTAGTCCCTCGGGAAGAGTGAAAGACGCGCACGTTCATTTTCAGAGCTCCTAGACCTTCCTATTAGAAGTTAGCTAAAAAGTAGCTTCGAAAAACGCTTAGGTTAAGTTTCAGAGTTGCTTCTAATGTACCAAAGCTGGACTTAGACATCATTTCACTCTCACAACATTATGGCTGGTTGGAGAGGGTCCGAACCACAAGTACTGGGTCCATGGTTCTGGCCGTATACTGGGGGGACGGGGACGACTCCCATTAACCCCTGACTATACCGGGGATACGCTTATCACAATGCCTTTCTGGTCTGTGCTGAAGCAGGGCATTCTGGCAGCCAAGTGGCTTGACCTTTATTAGTGAGCCTGGTTACCCCCTCTCGGAACCACAGACTTAGAAATCGCCAGCTCATATACAGTGCATAAAATATATTTATATATATACCCTTATACACCATTTTAATAAAAAATATCACAAAATTCTTCTAAGTCTCTCGGGAAGAGTGAAAGACGCGCACGTTCATTTTCAGAGCTCCGAGACCTTCCTATAAGAAGTTAGCCAAAAAGTAGCTTCGAAAAACGCTTAGGTTAAGTTTCAGAGTTGCTTCTAATGTACCAAAGCTGGACTTAGACATCATTTCACTCTCACAACATTATGGCTGGTTGGAGACAGTCCGAACCACAAGTACCGGGTCCATGGTTCTGGCCGTATACTGGGGGGACGGGGACGACTCCCATTAACCCCTGACTATACCGGGGATACGCTTATCACAATGCCTTTCTGGTCTGTGCTGAAGCAGGGCATTCTGGCAGCCAAGTGGCTTGACCTTTATTAGTGAGCCTGGTTACCCCCTCTCGGAACCACAGACTTAGAAATCGCCAGCTCATATACAGTGCATAAAATATATTTATATATATACCCTTATACACCATTTTAATAAAAAATATCACAAAATTCTTCTAAGTCTCTCTGGAAGAGTGAAAGACGCGCATGTTCATTTTCAGAGCTCCTAGACCTTCCTATAAGAAGTTAGCTAAAAAGTAGCTTCGAAAAACGCTTAGGTTAAGTTTCAGAGTTGCTTCTAATGTACCAAAGCTGGACTTAGACATAATTTCACTCTCACAACATTATGGCTGGTTGGAGACAGTCCGAACCACAAGTACCGGGTCCATGGTTCTGGACGTATACTGGGGGGACGGGGACGACTCCCATTAACCCCTGACTATACCGGGGATACGCTTATCACAATGCCTTTCTGGTCTGTGCTGAAGCAGGGCATTCTGGCAGCCAAGTGGCTTGACCTTTATTAGTGAGCCTGGTTACCCCCTCTCGGAACCACAGACTTAGAAATCGCCAGCTCATATACAGTGCATAAAATATATTTATATATATACCCTTATACACCATTTTAATAAAAAATATCACAAAATTCTTCTTAGTCCCTCGGGAAGAGTGAAAGACGCGCACGTTCATTTTCAGAGCTCCTAGACCTTCCTATTAGAAGTTAGCTAAAAAGTAGCTTCGAAAAACGCTTAGGTTAAGTTTCAGAGTTGCTTCTAATGTACCAAAGCTGGACTTAGACATCATTTCACTCTCACAACATTATGGCTGGTTGGAGAGGGTCCGAACCACAAGTACTGGGTCCATGGTTCTGGCCGTATACTGGGGGGACGGGGACGACTCCCATTAACCCCTGACTATACCGGGGATACGCTTATCACAATGCCTTTCTGGTCTGTGCTGAAGCAGGGCATTCTGGCAGCCAAGTGGCTTGACCTTTATTAGTGAGCCTGGTTACCCCCTCTCGGAACCACAGACTTAGAAATCGCCAGCTCATATACAGTGCATAAAATATATTTATATATATACCCTTATACACCATTTTAATAAAAAATATCACAAAATTCTTCTAAGTCTCTCGGGAAGAGTGAAAGACGCGCACGTTCATTTTCAGAGCTCCGAGACCTTCCTATAAGAAGTTAGCCAAAAAGTAGCTTCGAAAAACGCTTAGGTTAAGTTTCAGAGTTGCTTCTAATGTACCAAAGCTGGACTTAGACATCATTTCACTCTCACAACATTATGGCTGGTTGGAGACAGTCCGAACCACAAGTACCGGGTCCATGGTTCTGGCCGTATACTGGGGGGACGGGGACGACTCCCATTAACCCCTGACTATACCGGGGATACGCTTATCACAATGCCTTTCTGGTCTGTGCTGAAGCAGGGCATTCTGGCAGCCAAGTGGCTTGACCTTTATTAGTGAGCCTGGTTACCCCCTCTCGGAACCACAGACTTAGAAATCGCCAGCTCATATACAGTGCATAAAATATATTTATATATATACCCTTATACACCATTTTAATAAAAAATATCACAAAATTCTTCTAAGTCTCTCGGGAAGAGTGAAAGACGCGCACGTTCATTTTCAGAGCTCCGAGACCTTCCTATAAGAAGTTAGCTAAAAAGTAGCTTCGAAAAACGCTTAGGTTAAGTTTCAGAGTTGCTTCTAATGTACCAAAGCTGGACTTAGACATCATTTCACTCTCACAACATTATGGCTGGTTGGAGACAGTCCGAACCACAAGTACCGGGTCCATGGTTCTGGCCGTATACTGGGGGGACGGGGACGACTCCCATTAACCCCTGACTATACCGGGGATACGCTTATCACAATGCCTTTCTGGTCTGTGCTGAAGCAGGGCATTCTGGCAGCCAAGGGGCTTGACCTTTATTAGTGAGCCTGGTTACCCCCTCTCGGTACCACAGACTTAGAAATCGCCAGCTCATATACAGTGCATAAAATATATTTATATATATACCCTTATACACCATTTTAATAAAAAATATCACAAAATTCTTCTAAGTCCCTCGGGAAGAGTGAAAGACGCGCACGTTCATTTTCAGAGCTCCTAGACCTTCCTATTAGAAGTTAGCTAAAAAGTAGCTTCGAAAAACGCTTAGGTTAAGTTTCAGAGTTGCTTCTAATGTACCAAAGCTGGACTTAGACATCATTTCACTCTCACAACATTATGGCTGGTTGGAGAGGGTCCGAACCACAAGTACTGGGTCCATGGTTCTGGCCGTATACTGGGGGGACGGGGACGACTCCCATTAACCCCTGACTATACCGGGGATACGCTTATCACAATGCCTTTCTGGTCTGTGCTGAAGCAGGGCATTCTGGCAGCCAAGTGGCTTGACCTTTATTAGTGAGCCTGGTTACCCCCTCTCGGAACCACAGACTTAGAAATCGCCAGCTCATATACAGTGCATAAAATATATTTATATATATACCCTTATACACCATTTTAATAAAAAATATCACAAAATTCTTCTAAGTCTCTCGGGAAGAGTGAAAGACGCGCACGTTCATTTTCAGAGCTCCGAGACCTTCCTATAAGAAGTTAGCTAAAAAGTAGCTTCGAAAAACGCTTAGGTTAAGTTTCAGAATTGCTTCTAATGTACCAAAGCTGGACTTAGACATAATTTCACTCTCACAACATTATGGCTGGTTGGAGACAGTCCGAACCACAAGTACCGGGTCCATGGTTCTGGCCGTATACTGGGGGGACGGGGACGACTCCCATTAACCCCTGACTATACCGGGGATACGCTTATCACAATGCCTTTCTGGTTTGTGCTGAAGCAGGGCATTCTGGCAGCCAAGTGGCTTGACCTTTATTAGTGAGCCTGGTTACCCCCTCTCGGAACCACAGACTTAGAAATCGCCAGCTCATATACAGTGCATAAAATATATTTATATATATACCCTTATACACCATTTTAATAAAAAATATCACAAAATTCTTCTAAGTCTCTCTGGAAGAGTGAAAGACGCGCACGTTCATTTTCAGAGCTCCTAGACCTTCCTATAAGAAGTTAGCTAAAAAGTAGCTTCGAAAAACGCTTAGGTTAAGTTTCAGAGTTGCTTCTAATGTACCAAAGCTGGACTTAGACATAATTTCACTCTCACAACATTATGGCTGGTTGGAGACAGTCCGAACCACAAGTACCGGGTCCATGGTTCTGGCCGTATACTGGGGGGACGGGGACGACTCCCATTAACCCCTGACTATACCGGGGATACGCTTATCACAATGCCTTTCTGGTCTGTGCTGAAGCAGGGCATTCTGGCAGCCAAGTGGCTTGACCTTTATTAGTGAGCCTGGTTACCCCCTCTCGGAACCACAGACTTAGAAATCGCCAGCTCATATACAGTGCATAAAATATATTTATATATATACCCTTATACACCATTTTAATAAAAAATATCACAAAATTCTTCTAAGTCTCTCTGGAAGAGTGAAAGACGCGCACGTTCATTTTCAGAGCTCCTAGACCTTCCTATAAGAAGTTAGCTAAAAAGTAGCTTCGAAAAACGCTTAGGTTAAGTTTCAGAGTTGCTTCTAATGTACCAAAGCTGGACTTAGACATAATTTCACTCTCACAACATTATGGCTGGTTGGAGACAGTCCGAACCACAAGTACCGGGTCCATGGTTCTGGCCGTATACTGGGGGGACGGGGACGACTCCCATTAACCCCTGACTATACCGGGGATACGCTTATCACAATGCCTTTCTGGTCTGTGCTGAAGCAGGGCATTCTGGCAGCCAAGTGGCTTGACCTTTATTAGTGAGCCTGGTTACCCCCTCTCGGAACCACAGACTTAGAAATCGCCAGCTCATATACAGTGCATAAAATATATTTATATATATACCCTTATACACCATTTTAATAAAAAATATCACAAAATTCTTCTAAGTCTCTCTGGAAGAGTGAAAGACGCGCACGTTCATTTTCAGAGCTCCTAGACCTTCCTATAAGAAGTTAGCTAAAAAGTAGCTTCGAAAAACGCTTAGGTTAAGTTTCAGAGTTGCTTCTAATGTACCAAAGCTGGACTTAGACATCATTTCACTCTCACAACATTATGGCTGGTTGGAGACAGTCCGAACCACAAGTACCGGGTCCATGGTTCTGGCCGTATACTGGGGGGACGGGGACGACTCCCATTAACCCCTGACTATACCGGGGATACGCTTATCACAATGCCTTTCTGGTCTGTGCTGAAGCAGGGCATTCTGGCAGCCAAGTGGCTTGACCTTTATTAGTGAGCCTGGTTACCCCCTCTCGGAACCACAGACTTAGAAATCGCCAGCTCATATACAGTGCATAAAATATATTTATATATATACCCTTATACACCATTTTAATAAAAAATATCACAAAATTCTTCTAAGTCCCTCGGGAAGAGTGAAAGACGCGCACGTTCATTTTCAGAGCTCCTAGACCTTCCTATTAGAAGTTAGCTAAAAAGTAGCTTCGAAAAACGCTTAGGTTAAGTTTCAGAGTTGCTTCTAATGTACCAAAGCTGGACTTAGACATCATTTCACTCTCACAACATTATGGCTGGTTGGAGAGGGTCCGAACCACAAGTACTGGGTCCATGGTTCTGGCCGTATACTGGGGGGACGGGGACGACTCCCATTAACCCCTGACTATACCGGGGATACGCTTATCACAATGCCTTTCTGGTCTGTGCTGAAGCAGGGCATTCTGGCAGCCAAGTGGCTTGACCTTTATTAGTGAGCCTGGTTACCCCCTCTCGGAACCACAGACTTAGAAATCGCCAGCTCATATACAGTGCATAAAATATATTTATATATATACCCTTATACACCATTTTAATAAAAAATATCACAAAATTCTTCTAAGTCTCTCGGGAAGAGTGAAAGACGCGCACGTTCATTTTCAGAGCTCCGAGACCTTCCTATAAGAAGTTAGCTAAAAAGTAGCTTCGAAAAACGCTTAGGTTAAGTTTCAGAGTTGCTTCTAATGTACCAAAGCTGGACTTAGACATCATTTCACTCTCACAACATTATGGCTGGTTGGAGACAGTCCGAACCACAAGTACCGGGTCCATGGTTCTGGCCGTATACTGGGGGGACGGGGACGACTCCCATTAACCCCTGACTATACCGGGGATACGCTTATCACAATGCCTTTCTGGTCTGTGCTGAAGCAGGGCATTCTGGCAGCCAAGTGGCTTGACCTTTATTAGTGAGCCTGGTTACCCCCTCTCGGAACCACAGACTTAGAAATCGCCAGCTCATATACAGTGCATAAAATATATTTATATATATACCCTTATACACCATTTTAATAAAAAATATCACAAAATTCTTCTAAGTCTCTCTGGAAGAGTGAAAGACGCGCACGTTCATTTTCAGAGCTCCTAGACCTTCCTATAAGAAGTTAGCTAAAAAGTAGCTTCGAAAAACGCTTAGGTTAAGTTTCAGAGTTGCTTCTAATGTACCAAAGCTGGACTTAGACATAATTTCACTCTCACAACATTATGGCTGGTTGGAGACAGTCCGAACCACAAGTACCGGGTCCATGGTTCTGGCCGTATACTGGGGGGACGGGGACGACTCCCATTAACCCCTGACTATACCGGGGATACGCTTATCACAATGCCTTTCTGGTCTGTGCTGAAGCAGGGCATTCTGGCAGCCAAGTGGCTTGACCTTTATTAGTGAGCCTGGTTACCCCCTCTCGGAACCACAGACTTAGAAATCGCCAGCTCATATACAGTGCATAAAATATATTTATATATATACCCTTATACACCATTTTAATAAAAAATATCACAAAATTCTTCTAAGTCTCTCTGGAAGAGTGAAAGACGCGCACGTTCATTTTCAGAGCTCCTAGACCTTCCTATAAGAAGTTAGCTAAAAAGTAGCTTCGAAAAACGCTTAGGTTAAGTTTCAGAGTTGCTTCTAATGTACCAAAGCTGGACTTAGACATAATTTCACTCTCACAACATTATGGCTGGTTGGAGACAGTCCGAACCACAAGTACCGGGTCCATGGTTCTGGCCGTATACTGGGGGGACGGGGACGACTCCCATTAACCCCTGACTATACCGGGGATACGCTTATCACAATGCCTTTCTGGTCTGTGCTGAAGCAGGGCATTCTGGCAGCCAAGTGGCTTGACCTTTATTAGTGAGCCTGGTTACCCCCTCTCGGAACCACAGACTTAGAAATCGCCAGCTCATATACAGTGCATAAAATATATTTATATATATACCCTTATACACCATTTTAATAAAAAATATCACAAAATTCTTCTAAGTCTCTCTGGAAGAGTGAAAGACGCGCACGTTCATTTTCAGAGCTCCTAGACCTTCCTATAAGAAGTTAGCTAAAAAGTAGCTTCGAAAAACGCTTAGGTTAAGTTTCAGAGTTGCTTCTAATGTACCAAAGCTGGACTTAGACATCATTTCACTCTCACAACATTATGGCTGGTTGGAGACAGTCCGAACCACAAGTACCGGGTCCATGGTTCTGGCCGTATACTGGGGGGACGGGGACGACTCCCATTAACCCCTGACTATACCGGGGATACGCTTATCACAATGCCTTTCTGGTCTGTGCTGAAGCAGGGCATTCTGGCAGCCAAGTGGCTTGACCTTTATTAGTGAGCCTGGTTACCCCCTCTCGGAACCACAGACTTAGAAATCGCCAGCTCATATACAGTGCATAAAATATATTTATATATATACCCTTATACACCATTTTAATAAAAAATATCACAAAATTCTTCTAAGTCTCTCTGGAAGAGTGAAAGACGCGCACGTTCATTTTCAGAGCTCCTAGACCTTCCTATAAGAAGTTAGCTAAAAAGTAGCTTCGAAAAACGCTTAGGTTAAGTTTCAGAGTTGCTTCTAATGTACCAAAGCTGGACTTAGACATAATTTCACTCTCACAACATTATGGCTGGTTGGAGACAGTCCGAACCACAAGTACCGGGTCCATGGTTCTGGCCGTATACTGGGGGGACGGGGACGACTCCCATTAACCCCTGACTATACCGGGGATACGCTTATCACAATGCCTTTCTGGTCTGTGCTGAAGCAGGGCATTCTGGCAGCCAAGTGGCTTGACCTTTATTAGTGAGCCTGGTTACCCCCTCTCGGAACCACAGACTTAGAAATCGCCAGCTCATATACAGTGCATAAAATATATTTATATATATACCCTTATACACCATTTTAATAAAAAATATCACAAAATTCTTCTAAGTCTCTCTGGAAGAGTGAAAGACGCGCACGTTCATTTTCAGAGCTCCTAGACCTTCCTATAAGAAGTTAGCTAAAAAGTAGCTTCGAAAAACGCTTAGGTTAAGTTTCAGAGTTGCTTCTAATGTACCAAAGCTGGACTTAGACATCATTTCACTCTCACAACATTATGGCTGGTTGGAGACAGTCCGAACCACAAGTACCGGGTCCATGGTTCTGGCCGTATACTGGGGGGACGGGGACGACTCCCATTAACCCCTGACTATACCGGGGATACGCTTATCACAATGCCTTTCTGGTCTGTGCTGAAGCAGGGCATTCTGGCAGCCAAGTGGCTTGACCTTTATTAGTGAGCCTGGTTACCCCCTCTCGGAACCACAGACTTAGAAATCGCCAGCTCATATACAGTGCATAAAATATATTTATATATATACCCTTATACACCATTTTAATAAAAAATATCACAAAATTCTTCTAAGTCCCTCGGGAAGAGTGAAAGACGCGCACGTTCATTTTCAGAGCTCCTAGACCTTCCTATTAGAAGTTAGCTAAAAAGTAGCTTCGAAAAACGCTTAGGTTAAGTTTCAGAGTTGCTTCTAATGTACCAAAGCTGGACTTAGACATCATTTCACTCTCACAACATTATGGCTGGTTGGAGAGGGTCCGAACCACAAGTACTGGGTCCATGGTTCTGGCCGTATACTGGGGGGACGGGGACGACTCCCATTAACCCCTGACTATACCGGGGATACGCTTATCACAATGCCTTTCTGGTCTGTGCTGAAGCAGGGCATTCTGGCAGCCAAGTGGCTTGACCTTTATTAGTGAGCCTGGTTACCCCCTCTCGGAACCACAGACTTAGAAATCGCCAGCTCATATACAGTGCATAAAATATATTTATATATATACCCTTATACACCATTTTAATAAAAAATATCACAAAATTCTTCTAAGTCTCTCGGGAAGAGTGAAAGACGCGCACGTTCATTTTCAGAGCTCCGAGACCTTCCTATAAGAAGTTAGCTAAAAAGTAGCTTCGAAAAACGCTTAGGTTAAGTTTCAGAGTTGCTTCTAATGTACCAAAGCTGGACTTAGACATCATTTCACTCTCACAACATTATGGCTGGTTGGAGACAGTCCGAACCACAAGTACCGGGTCCATGGTTCTGGCCGTATACTGGGGGGACGGGGACGACTCCCATTAACCCCTGACTATACCGGGGATACGCTTATCACAATGCCTTTCTGGTCTGTGCTGAAGCAGGGCATTCTGGCAGCCAAGTGGCTTGACCTTTATTAGTGAGCCTGGTTACCCCCTCTCGGAACCACAGACTTAGAAATCGCCAGCTCATATACAGTGCATAAAATATATTTATATATATACCCGTATACACCATTTTAATAAAAAATATCACAAAATTCTTCTAAGTCTCTCGGGAAGAGTGAAAGACGCGCACGTTCATTTTCAGAGCTCCGAGACCTTCCTATAAGAAGTTAGCTAAAAAGTAGCTTCGAAAAACGCTTAGGTTAAGTTTCAGAGTTGCTTCTAATGTACCAAAGCTGGACTTAGACATCATTTCACTCTCACAACATTATGGCTGGTTGGAGACAGTCCGAACCACAAGTACCGGGTCCATGGTTCTGGCCGTATACTGGGGGGACGGGGACGACTCCCATTAACCCCTGACTATACCGGGGATACGCTTATCACAATGCCTTTCTGGTCTGTGCTGAAGCAGGGCATTCTGGCAGCCAAGTGGCTTGACCTTTATTAGTGAGCCTGGTTACCCCCTCTCGGAACCAGAGACTTAGAAATCGCCAGCTCATATACAGTGCATAAAATATATTTATATATATACCCTTATACACCATTTTAATAAAAAATATCACAAAATTCTTCTAAGTCCCTCGGGAAGAGTGAAAGACGCGCACGTTCATTTTCAGAGCTCCTAGACCTTCCTATTAGAAGTTAGCTAAAAAGTAGCTTCGAAAAACGCTTAGGTTAAGTTTCAGAGTTGCTTCTAATGTACCAAAGCTGGACTTAGACATCATTTCACTCTCACAACATTATGGCTGGTTGGAGACAGTCCGAACCACAAGTACCGGGTCCATGGTTCTGGCCGTATACTGGGGGGACGGGGACGACTCCCATTAACCCCTGACTATACCGGGGATACGCTTATCACAATGCCTTTCTGGTCTGTGCTGAAGCAGGGCATTCTGGCAGCCAAGTGGCTTGACCTTTATTAGTGAGCCTGGTTACCCCCTCTCGGAACCACAGACTTAGAAATCGCCAGCTCATATACAGTGCATAAAATATATTTATATATATACCCTTATACACCATTTTAATAAAAAAATATCACAAAATTCTTCTAAGTCTCTCGGGAAGAGTGAAAGACGCGCACGTTCATTTTCAGAGCTCCTAGACCTTCCTATAAGAAGTTAGCCAAAAAGTAGCTTCGAAAAACGCTTAGGTTAAGTTTCAGAGTTGCTTTTAATGTACCAAAGCTGGACTTAGACATAATGTCACTCTCACAACATTATGGCTGGTTGGAGACAGTCCGCAACACAAGTACCGGGTCCATGGTTCTGGACGTATACTGGGGGGACGGGGACGACTCCCATTAACCCCTGACTATACCGGGGATACGCTTATCACAATGCCTTTCTGGTCTGTGCTGAAGCAGGGCATTCTGGCAGCCAAGTGGCTTGACCTTTATTAGTGAGCCTGGTTACCCCCTCTCGGAACCACAGACTTAGAAATCGCCAGCTCATATACAGTGCATAAAATATATTTATATATACCCTTATACACCATTTTAATAAAAAATATCACAAAATTCTTCTAAGTCCCTCGGAAAGAGTGAAATACGCGCACGTTCATTTTCAGAGCTCCTAGACCTTCCTATAAGAAGTTAGCCAAAAAGTATCTTCGAAAAACGCTTAGGTTAAGTTTCAGAGTTGCTTCTAATGTACCAAAGCTGGACTTAGACATAATTTCACTCTCACAACATTATGGCTGGTTGGAGACAGTCCGAACCACAAGTACCGGGTCCATGGTTCTGGCCGTATACTGGGGGGACGGGGACGACTCCCATTAACCCCTGACTATACCGGGGATACGCTTATCACAATGCCTTTCTGGTCTGTGCTGAAGCAGGGCATTCTGGCAGCCAAATGGCTTGACCTTTATTAGTGAGCCTGGTTACCCCCTCTCGGAACCACAGACTTAGAAATCGCCAGCTCATATACAGTGCATAAAATATATTTATATATATACCCTTATACACCATTTTAATAAAAAATATCACAAAATTCTTCTAAGTCCCTCGGAAAGAGTGAAAGACGCGCACGTTCATTTTCAGAGCTCCTAGACCTTCCTATAAGAAGTTAGCCAAAAAGTATCTTCGAAAAACGCTTAGGTTAAGTTTCAGAGTTGCTTCTAATGTACCAAAGCTGGACTTAGATATAATTTCACTCTCACAACATTATGGCTGGTTGGAGACAGTCCGAACCACAAGTACCGGGTCCATGGTTCTGGCCGTATACTGGGGGGACGGGGACGACTCCCATTAACCCCTGACTATACCGGGGATACGCTTATCACAATGCCTTTCTGGTCTGTGCTGAAGCAGGGCATTCTGGCAGCCAAATGGCTTGACCTTTATTAGTGAGCCTGGTTACCCCCTCTCGGAACCACAGACTTAGAAATCGCCAGCTCATATACAGTGCATAAAATATATTTATATATATACCCTTATACACCATTTTAATAAAAAATATCACAAAATTCTTCTAAGTCCCTCGGAAAGAGTGAAAGACGCGCACGTTCATTTTCAGAGCTCCTAGACCTTCCTATAAGAAGTTAGCCAAAAAGTATCTTCGAAAAACGCTTAGGTTAAGTTTCAGAGTTGCTTCTAATGTACCAAAGCTGGACTTAGATATAATTTCACTCTCACAACATTATGGCTGGTTGGAGACAGTCCGAACCACAAGTACCGGGTCCATGGTTCTGGCCGTATACTGGGGGGACGGGGACGACTCCCATTAACCCCTGACTATACCGGGGATACGCTTATCACAATGCCTTTCTGGTCTGTGCTGAAGCAGGGTATTCTGGCAGCCAAGTGGCTTGACCTTTATTAGTGAGCCTGGTTACCCCCTCTCGGAACCACAGACTTAGAAATCGCCAGCTCATATACAGTGCATAAAATATATTTATATATATACCCTTATACACCATTTTAATAAAAAATATCACAAAATTCTTCTAAGTCCCTCGGAAAGAGTGAAAGACGCGCACGTTCATTTTCAGAGCTCCTAGACCTTCCTATAAGAAGTTAGCCAAAAAGTATCTTCGAAAAACGCTTAGGTTAAGTTTCAGAGTTGCTTCTAATGTACCAAAGCTGGACTTAGATATAATTTCACTCTCACAACATTATGGCTGGTTGGAGACAGTCCGAACCACAAGTACCGGGTCCATGGTTCTGGCCGTATACTGGGGGGACGGGGACGACTCCCATTAACCCCTGACTATACCGGGGATACGCTTATCACAATGCCTTTCTGGTCTGTGCTGAAGCAGGGCATTCTGGCAGCCAAGTGGCTTGACCTTTATTAGTGAGCCTGGTTACCCCCTCTCGGAACCACAGACTTAGAAATCGCCAGCTCATATACAGTGCATAAAATATATTTATATATATACCCTTATACACCATTTTAATAAAAAAATATCACAAAATTCTTCTAAGTCTCTCGGGAAGAGTGAAAGACGCGCACGTTCATTTTCAGAGCTCCTACACCTTCCTATAAGAAGTTAGCCAAAAAGTAGCTTCGAAAAACGCTTAGGTTAAGTTTCAGAGTTGCTTCTAATGTACCAAAGCTGGACTTAGACATAATTTCACTCTCACAACATTATGGCTGGTTGGAGACAGTCCGAACCACAAGTACCGGGTCCATGGTTCTGGCCGTATACTGGGGGGACTTGGACGACTCCCATTAACCCCTGACTATACCGGGGATACGCTTATCACAATGCCTTTCTGGTCTGTGCTGAAGCAGGGCATTCTAGCAGGCAAGTGGCTTGACCTTTATTAGTGAGCCTGGTTACCCCCTCTGGAACCACAGACTTAGAAATCGCCAGCTCATATACAGTGCATAAAATATATTTATATATATATACCCTTATACACCATTTTAATAAAAAATATCACAAAATTCTTCTAAGTCTCTCGGGAAGAGTGAAAGACGCGCACGTTCATTTTCAGAGCTCCTAGACCTTCCTATAAGAAGTTAGCCAAAAAGTAGCTTCGAAAAACGCTTAGGTTAAGTTTCAGAGTTGCTTCTAATGTACCAAAGCTGGACTTAGACATAATTTCACTCTCACAACATTATGGCTGGTTGGAGACAGTCCGAACCACAAGTACCGGGTCCATGGTTCTGGCCGTATACTGGGGGGACGGGGACGACTCCCATTAACCCCTGACTATACCGGGGATACGCTTATCACAATGCCTTTCTGGTCTGTGCTGAAGCAGGGCATTCTGGCAGCCAAGTGGCTTGACCTTTATTAGTGAGCCTGGTTACCCCCTCTCGGAACCACAGACTTAGAAATCGCCAGCTCATATACAGTGCATAAAATATATTTATATATATACCCTTATACACCATTTTAATAAAAAATATCACAAAATTCTTCTAAGTCTCTCTGAAAGATTGAAAGACGCGCACGTTCATTTTCAGAGCTCCTAGACCTTCCTATAAGAAGTTAGCTAAAAAGTAGCTTCGAAAAACGCTTAGGTTAAGTTTCAGAGTTGCTTCTAATGTACCAAAGCTGGACTTAGACATAATTTCACTCTCACAACATTATGGCTGTTTGGAGAGGGTCCGAACCACAAGTACCGGGTCCATGGTTCTGGCCGTATACTGGGGGGACGGGGACGACTCCCATTAACCCCTGACTATACCGGGGATACGCTTATCACAATGCCTTTCTGGTCTGTGCTGAAGCAGGGCATTCTGGCAGCCAAGTGGCTTGACCTTTATTAGTGAGCCTGGTTACCCCCTCTCGGAACCACAGACTTAGAAATCGCCAGCTCATATACAGTGCATAAAATATATTTATATATATATACCCTTATACACCATTTTAATAAAAAATATCACAAAATTCTTCTAAGTCTCTCGGGAAGAGTGAAAGACGCGCACGTTCATTTTCAGAGCTCCGAGACCTTCCTATAAGAAGTTAGCTAAAAAGTAGCTTCGAAAAACGCTTAGGTTAAGTTTCAGAGTTGCTTCTAATGTACCAAAGCTGGACTTAGACATCATTTCACTCTCACAACATTATGGCTGGTTGGAGACAGTCCGAACCACAAGTACCGGGTCCATGGTTCTGGCCGTATACTGGGGGGACGGGGACGACTCCCATTAACCCCTGACTATACCGGGGATACGCTTATCACAATGCCTTTCTGGTTTGTGCTGAAGCAGGGCATTCTGGCAGCCAAGTGGCTTGACCTTTATTAGTGAGCCTGGTTACCCCCTCTCGGAACCACAGACTTAGAAATCGCCAGCTCATATACAGTGCATAAAATATATTTATATATATACCCTTATACACCATTTTAATAAAAAATATCACAAAATTCTTCTAAGTTCCTCGGGAAGAGTGAAAGACGCGCACGTTCATTTTCAGAGCTCCTAGACCTTCCTATAAGAAGTTAGCTAAAAAGTAGCTTCGAAAAACGCTTAGGTTAAGTTTCAGAGTTGCTTCTAATGTACCAAAGCTGGACTTAGACATAATTTCACTCTCACAACATTATGGCTGGTTGGAGACAGTCCGAACCACAAGTACCGGGTCCATGGTTCTGGCCGTATACTGGGGGGACGGGGACGACTCCCATTAACCCCTGACTATACCGGGGATACGCTTATCACAATGCCTTTCTGGTCTGTGCTGAAGCAGGGCATTCTGGCAGCCAAGTGGCTTGACCTTTATTAGTGAGCCTGGTTACCCCCTCTCGGAACCACAGACTTAGAAATCGCCAGCTCATATACAGTGCATAAAATATATTTATATATATACCCTTATACACCATTTTAATAAAAAATATCACAAAATTCTTCTAAGTCTCTCGGGAAGAGTGAAAGACGCGCACGTTCATTTTCAGAGCTCCGAGACCTTCCTATAAGAAGTTAGCTAAAAAGTAGCTTCGAAAAACGCTTAGGTTAAGTTTCAGAGTTGCTTCTAATGTACCAAAGCTGGACTTAGACATAATTTCACTCTCACAACATTATGGCTGGTTGGAGACAGTCCGAACCACAAGTACCGGGTCCATGGTTCTGGCCGTATACTGGGGGGACGGGGACGACTCCCATTAACCCCTGACTATACCGGGGATACGCTTATCACAATGCCTTTCTGGTTTGTGCTGAAGCAGGGCATTCTGGCAGCCAAGTGGCTTGACCTTTATTAGTGAGCCTGGTTACCCCCTCTCGGAACCACAGACTTAGAAATCGCCAGCTCATATACAGTGCATAAAATATATTTATATATATACCCTTATACACCATTTTAATAAAAAATATCACAAAATTCTTCTAAGTCTCTCTGGAAGAGTGAAAGACGCGCATGTTCATTTTCAGAGCTCCTAGACCTTCCTATAAGAAGTTAGCTAAAAAGTAGCTTCGAAAAACGCTTAGGTTAAGTTTCAGAGTTGCTTCTAATGTACCAAAGCTGGACTTAGACATAATTTCACTCTCACAACATTATGGCTGGTTGGAGACAGTCCGAACCACAAGTACCGGGTCCATGGTTCTGGACGTATACTGGGGGGACGGGGACGACTCCCATTAACCCCTGACTATACCGGGGATACGCTTATCACAATGCCTTTCTGGTCTGTGCTGAAGCAGGGCATTCTGGCAGCCAAGTGGCTTGACCTTTATTAGTGAGCCTGGTTACCCCCTCTCGGAACCACAGACTTAGAAATCGCCAGCTCATATACAGTGCATAAAATATATTTATATATATACCCTTATACACCATTTTAATAAAAAATATCACAAAATTCTTCTTAGTCCCTCGGGAAGAGTGAAAGACGCGCACGTTCATTTTCAGAGCTCCTAGACCTTCCTATTAGAAGTTAGCTAAAAAGTAGCTTCGAAAAACGCTTAGGTTAAGTTTCAGAGTTGCTTCTAATGTACCAAAGCTGGACTTAGACATCATTTCACTCTCACAACATTATGGCTGGTTGGAGAGGGTCCGAACCACAAGTACTGGGTCCATGGTTCTGGCCGTATACTGGGGGGACGGGGACGACTCCCATTAACCCCTGACTATACCGGGGATACGCTTATCACAATGCCTTTCTGGTCTGTGCTGAAGCAGGGCATTCTGGCAGCCAAGTGGCTTGACCTTTATTAGTGAGCCTGGTTACCCCCTCTCGGAACCACAGACTTAGAAATCGCCAGCTCATATACAGTGCATAAAATATATTTATATATATACCCTTATACACCATTTTAATAAAAAATATCACAAAATTCTTCTAAGTCTCTCGGGAAGAGTGAAAGACGCGCACGTTCATTTTCAGAGCTCCGAGACCTTCCTATAAGAAGTTAGCTAAAAAGTAGCTTCGAAAAACGCTTAGGTTAAGTTTCAGAGTTGCTTCTAATGTACCAAAGCTGGACTTAGACATCATTTCACTCTCACAACATTATGGCTGGTTGGAGACAGTCCGAACCACAAGTACCGGGTCCATGGTTCTGGCCGTATACTGGGGGGACGGGGACGACTCCCATTAACCCCTGACTATACCGGGGATACGCTTATCACAATGCCTTTCTGGTCTGTGCTGAAGCAGGGCATTCTGGCAGCCAAATGGCTTGACCTTTATTAGTGAGCCTGGTTACCCCCTCTCGGAACCACAGACTTAGAAATCGCCAGCTCATATACAGTGCATAAAATATATTTATATATATACCCTTATACACCATTTTAATAAAAAATATCACAAAATTCTTCTAAGTCCCTCGGAAAGAGTGAAAGACGCGCACGTTCATTTTCAGAGCTCCTAGACCTTCCTATAAGAAGTTAGCCAAAAAGTATCTTCGAAAAACGCTTAGGTTAAGTTTCAGAGTTGCTTCTAATGTACCAAAGCTGGACTTAGATATAATTTCACTCTCACAACATTATGGCTGGTTGGAGACAGTCCGAACCACAAGTACCGGGTCCATGGTTCTGGCCGTATACTGGGGGGACGGGGACGACTCCCATTAACCCCTGACTATACCGGGGATACGCTTATCACAATGCCTTTCTGGTCTGTGCTGAAGCAGGGCATTCTGGCAGCCAAATGGCTTGACCTTTATTAGTGAGCCTGGTTACCCCCTCTCGGAACCACAGACTTAGAAATCGCCAGCTCATATACAGTGCATAAAATATATTTATATATATACCCTTATACACCATTTTAATAAAAAATATCACAAAATTCTTCTAAGTCCCTCGGAAAGAGTGAAAGACGCGCACGTTCATTTTCAGAGCTCCTAGACCTTCCTATAAGAAGTTAGCCAAAAAGTATCTTCGAAAAACGCTTAGGTTAAGTTTCAGAGTTGCTTCTAATGTACCAAAGCTGGACTTAGATATAATTTCACTCTCACAACATTATGGCTGGTTGGAGACAGTCCGAACCACAAGTACCGGGTCCATGGTTCTGGCCGTATACTGGGGGGACGGGGACGACTCCCATTAACCCCTGACTATACCGGGGATACGCTTATCACAATGCCTTTCTGGTCTGTGCTGAAGCAGGGTATTCTGGCAGCCAAGTGGCTTGACCTTTATTAGTGAGCCTGGTTACCCCCTCTCGGAACCACAGACTTAGAAATCGCCAGCTCATATACAGTGCATAAAATATATTTATATATATACCCTTATACACCATTTTAATAAAAAATATCACAAAATTCTTCTAAGTCCCTCGGAAAGAGTGAAAGACGCGCACGTTCATTTTCAGAGCTCCTAGACCTTCCTATAAGAAGTTAGCCAAAAAGTATCTTCGAAAAACGCTTAGGTTAAGTTTCAGAGTTGCTTCTAATGTACCAAAGCTGGACTTAGATATAATTTCACTCTCACAACATTATGGCTGGTTGGAGACAGTCCGAACCACAAGTACCGGGTCCATGGTTCTGGCCGTATACTGGGGGGACGGGGACGACTCCCATTAACCCCTGACTATACCGGGGATACGCTTATCACAATGCCTTTCTGGTCTGTGCTGAAGCAGGGCATTCTGGCAGCCAAGTGGCTTGACCTTTATTAGTGAGCCTGGTTACCCCCTCTCGGAACCACAGACTTAGAAATCGCCAGCTCATATACAGTGCATAAAATATATTTATATATATACCCTTATACACCATTTTAATAAAAAAATATCACAAAATTCTTCTAAGTCTCTCGGGAAGAGTGAAAGACGCGCACGTTCATTTTCAGAGCTCCTACACCTTCCTATAAGAAGTTAGCCAAAAAGTAGCTTCGAAAAACGCTTAGGTTAAGTTTCAGAGTTGCTTCTAATGTACCAAAGCTGGACTTAGACATAATTTCACTCTCACAACATTATGGCTGGTTGGAGACAGTCCGAACCACAAGTACCGGGTCCATGGTTCTGGCCGTATACTGGGGGGACTTGGACGACTCCCATTAACCCCTGACTATACCGGGGATACGCTTATCACAATGCCTTTCTGGTCTGTGCTGAAGCAGGGCATTCTAGCAGGCAAGTGGCTTGACCTTTATTAGTGAGCCTGGTTACCCCCTCTGGAACCACAGACTTAGAAATCGCCAGCTCATATACAGTGCATAAAATATATTTATATATATATACCCTTATACACCATTTTAATAAAAAATATCACAAAATTCTTCTAAGTCTCTCGGGAAGAGTGAAAGACGCGCACGTTCATTTTCAGAGCTCCTAGACCTTCCTATAAGAAGTTAGCCAAAAAGTAGCTTCGAAAAACGCTTAGGTTAAGTTTCAGAGTTGCTTCTAATGTACCAAAGCTGGACTTAGACATAATTTCACTCTCACAACATTATGGCTGGTTGGAGACAGTCCGAACCACAAGTACCGGGTCCATGGTTCTGGCCGTATACTGGGGGGACGGGGACGACTCCCATTAACCCCTGACTATACCGGGGATACGCTTATCACAATGCCTTTCTGGTCTGTGCTGAAGCAGGGCATTCTGGCAGCCAAGTGGCTTGACCTTTATTAGTGAGCCTGGTTACCCCCTCTCGGAACCACAGACTTAGAAATCGCCAGCTCATATACAGTGCATAAAATATATTTATATATATACCCTTATACACCATTTTAATAAAAAATATCACAAAATTGTTCTAAGTCTCTCTGAAAGATTGAAAGACGCGCACGTTCATTTTCAGAGCTCCTAGACCTTCCTATAAGAAGTTAGCTAAAAAGTAGCTTCGAAAAACGCTTAGGTTAAGTTTCAGAGTTGCTTCTAATGTACCAAAGCTGGACTTAGACATAATTTCACTCTCACAACATTATGGCTGGTTGGAGAGGGTCCGAACCACAAGTACCGGGTCCATGGTTCTGGCCGTATACTGGGGGGACGGGGACGACTCCCATTAACCCCTGACTATACCGGGGATACGCTTATCACAATGCCTTTCTGGTCTGTGCTGAAGCAGGGCATTCTGGCAGCCAAGTGGCTTGACCTTTATTAGTGAGCCTGGTTACCCCCTCTCGGAACCACAGACTTAGAAATCGCCAGCTCATATACAGTGCATAAAATATATTTATATATATATATACCCTTATACACCATTTTAATAAAAAATATCACAAAATTCTTCTAAGTCTCTCGGGAAGAGTGAAAGACGCGCACGTTCATTTTCAGAGCTCCGAGACCTTCCTATAAGAAGTTAGCTAAAAAGTAGCTTCGAAAAACGCTTAGGTTAAGTTTCAGAGTTGCTTCTAATGTACCAAAGCTGGACTTAGACATCATTTCACTCTCACAACATTATGGCTGGTTGGAGACAGTCCGAACCACAAGTACCGGGTCCATGGTTCTGGCCGTATACTGGGGGGACGGGGACGACTCCCATTAACCCCTGACTATACCGGGGATACGCTTATCACAATGCCTTTCTGGTTTGTGCTGAAGCAGGGCATTCTGGCAGCCAAGTGGCTTGACCTTTATTAGTGAGCCTGGTTACCCCCTCTCGGAACCACAGACTTAGAAATCGCCAGCTCATATACAGTGCATAAAATATATTTATATATATACCCTTATACACCATTTTAATAAAAAATATCACAAAATTCTTCTAAGTTCCTCGGGAAAAGTGAAAGACGCGCACGTTCATTTTCAGAGCTCCTAGACCTTCCTATAAGAAGTTAGCTAAAAAGTAGCTTCGAAAAACGCTTAGGTTAAGTTTCAGAGTTGCTTCTAATGTA
This sequence comes from Ascaphus truei, assembly GCF_040206685.1. Taxonomy (NCBI): domain Eukaryota; kingdom Metazoa; phylum Chordata; class Amphibia; order Anura; family Ascaphidae; genus Ascaphus; species Ascaphus truei. Next base: position 587,870 of record NW_027454813.1, read on the forward strand.
CCAAAGCTGGACTTAGACATAATTTCACTCTCACAACATTATGGCTGGTTGGAGACAGTCCGAACCACAAGTACCGGGTCCATGGTTCTGGCCGTATACTGGGGGGACGGGGACGACTCCCATTAACCCCTGACTATACCGGGGATACGCTTATCACAATGCCTTTCTGGTCTGTGCTGAAGCAGGGCATTCTGGCAGCCAAGTGGCTTGACCTTTATTAGTGAGCCTGGTTACCCCCTCTCGGAACCACAGACTTAGAAATCGCCAGCTCATATACAGTGCATAAAATATATTTATATATATACCCTTATACACCATTTTAATAAAAAATATCACAAAATTCTTCTAAGTCTCTCGGGAAGAGTGAAAGACGCGCACGTTCATTTTCAGAGCTCCGAGACCTTCCTATAAGAAGTTAGCTAAAAAGTAGCTTCGAAAAACGCTTAGGTTAAGTTTCAGAGTTGCTTCTAATGTACCAAAGCTGGACTTAGACATAATTTCACTCTCACAACATTATGGCTGTTTGGAGACAGTCCGAACCACAAGTACCGGGTCCATGGTTCTGGCCGTATACTGGGGGGACGGGGACGACTCCCATTAACCCCTGACTATACCGGGGATACGCTTATCACAATGCCTTTCTGGTTTGTGCTGAAGCAGGGCATTCTGGCAGCCAAGTGGCTTGACCTTTATTAGTGAGCCTGGTTACCCCCTCTCGGAACCACAGACTTAGAAATCGCCAGCTCATATACAGTGCATAAAATATATTTATATATATACCCTTATACACCATTTTAATAAAAAATATCACAAAATTCTTCTAAGTCTCTCTGGAAGAGTGAAAGACGCGCATGTTCATTTTCAGAGCTCCTAGACCTTCCTATAAGAAGTTAGCTAAAAAGTAGCTTCGAAAAACGCTTAGGTTAAGTTTCAGAGTTGCTTCTAATGTACCAAAGCTGGACTTAGACATAATTTCACTCTCACAACATTATGGCTGGTTGGAGACAGTCCGAACCACAAGTACCGGGTCCATGGTTCTGGACGTATACTGGGGGGACGGGGACGACTCCCATTAACCCCTGACTATACCGGGGATACGCTTATCACAATGCCTTTCTGGTCTGTGCTGAAGCAGGGCATTCTGGCAGCCAAGTGGCTTGACCTTTATTAGTGAGCCTGGTTACCCCCTCTCGGAACCACAGACTTAGAAATCGCCAGCTCATATACAGTGCATAAAATATATTTATATATATACCCTTATACACCATTTTAATAAAAAATATCACAAAATTCTTCTTAGTCCCTCGGGAAGAGTGAAAGACGCGCACGTTCATTTTCAGAGCTCCTAGACCTTCCTATTAGAAGTTAGCTAAAAAGTAGCTTCGAAAAACGCTTAGGTTAAGTTTCAGAGTTGCTTCTAATGTACCAAAGCTGGACTTAGACATCATTTCACTCTCACAACATTATGGCTGGTTGGAGAGGGTCCGAACCACAAGTACTGGGTCCATGGTTCTGGCCGTATACTGGGGGGACGGGGACGACTCCCATTAACCCCTGACTATACCGGGGATACGCTTATCACAATGCCTTTCTGGTCTGTGCTGAAGCAGGGCATTCTGGCAGCCAAGTGGCTTGACCTTTATTAGTGAGCCTGGTTACCCCCTCTCGGAACCACAGACTTAGAAATCGCCAGCTCATATACAGTGCATAAAATATATTTATATATATACCCTTATACACCATTTTAATAAAAAATATCACAAAATTCTTCTAAGTCTCTCGGGAAGAGTGAAAGACGCGCACGTTCATTTTCAGAGCTCCGAGACCTTCCTATAAGAAGTTAGCTAAAAAGTAGCTTCGAAAAACGCTTAGGTTAAGTTTCAGAGTTGCTTCTAATGTACCAAAGCTGGACTTAGACATCATTTCACTCTCACAACATTATGGCTGGTTGGAGACAGTCCGAACCACAAGTACCGGGTCCATGGTTCTGGCCGTATACTGGGGGGACGGGGACGACTCCCATTAACCCCTGACTATACCGGGGATACGCTTATCACAATGCCTTTCTGGTCTGTGCTGAAGCAGGGCATTCTGGCAGCCAAGTGGCTTGACCTTTATTAGTGAGCCTGGTTACCCCCTCTCGGAACCACAGACTTAGAAATCGCCAGCTCATATACAGTGCATAAAATATATTTATATATATACCCTTATACACCATTTTAATAAAAAATATCACAAAATTCTTCTAAGTTCCTCGGAAAGAGTGAAAGACGCGCACGTTCATTTTCAGAGCTCCTAGACCTTCCTATAAGAAGTTAGCCAAAAAGTATCTTCGAAAAACGCTTAGGTTAAGTTTCAGAGTTGCTTCTAATGTACCAAAGCTGGACTTAGATATAATTTCACTCTCACAACATTATGGCTGGTTGGAGACAGTCTGAACCACAAGTACCGGGTCCATGGTTCTGGCCGTATACTGGGGGGACGGGGACGACTCCCATTAACCCCTGACTATACCGGGGATACGCTTATCACAATGCCTTTCTGGTCTGTGCTGAAGCAGGGCATTCTGGCAGCCAAGTGGCTTGACCTTTATTAGTGAGCCTGGTTACCCCCTCTCGGAACCACAGACTTAGAAATCGCCAGCTCATATACAGTGCATAAAATATATTTATATATATACCCTTATACACCATTTTAATAAAAAATATCACAAAATTCTTCTAAGTCCCTCGGAAAGAGTGAAAGACGCGCACGTTCATTTTCAGAGCTCCTAGACCTTCCTATAAGAAGTTAGCCAAAAAGTATCTTCGAAAAACGCTTAGGTTAAGTTTCAGAGTTGCTTCTAATGTACCAAAGCTGGACTTAGATATAATTTCACTCTCACCACATTATGGCTGGTTGGAGACAGTCCGAACCACAAGTACCGGGTCCATGGTTCTGGCCGTATACTGGGGGGACGGGGACGACTCCCATTAACCCCTGACTATACCGGGGATACGCTTATCACAATGCCTTTCTGGTCTGTGCTGAAGCAGGGCATTCTGGCAGCCAAGTGGCTTGACCTTTATTAGTGAGCCTGGTTACCCCCTCTCGGAACCACAGACTTAGAAATCGCCAGCTCATATACAGTGCATAAAATATATTTATATATATACCCTTATACACCATTTTAATAAAAAATATCACAAAATTCTTCTAAGTCCCTCGGAAAGAGTGAAAGACGCGCACGTTCATTTTCAGAGCTCCTAGACCTTCCTATAAGAAGTTAGCCAAAAAGTATCTTCGAAAAACGCTTAGGTTAAGTTTCAGAGTTGCTTCTAATGTACCAAAGCTGGACTTAGATATAATTTCACTCTCACAACATTATGGCTGGTTGGAGACAGTCCGAACCACAAGTACCGGGTCCATGGTTCTGGCCGTATACTGGGGGGACGGGGACGACTCCCATTAACCCCTGACTATACCGGGGATACGCTTATCACAATGCCTTTCTGGTCTGTGCTGAAGCAGGGCATTCTGGCAGCCAAGTGGCTTGACCTTTATTAGTGAGCCTGGTTACCCCCTCTCGGAACCACAGACTTAGAAATCGCCAGCTCATATACAGTGCATAAAATATATTTATATATATACCCTTATACACCATTTTAATAAAAAAATATCACAAAATTCTTCTAAGTCTCTCGGGAAGAGTGAAAGACGCGCACGTTCATTTTCAGAGCTCCTACACCTTCCTATAAGAAGTTAGCCAAAAAGTAGCTTCGAAAAACGCTTAGGTTAAGTTTCAGAGTTGCTTCTAATGTACCAAAGCTGGACTTAGACATAATTTCACTCTCACAACATTATGGCTGGTTGGAGACAGTCCGAACCACAAGTACCGGGTCCATGGTTCTGGCCGTATACTGGGGGGACTTGGACGACTCCCATTAACCCCTGACTATACCGGGGATACGCTTATCACAATGCCTTTCTGGTCTGTGCTGAAGCAGGGCATTCTAGCAGGCAAGTGGCTTGACCTTTATTAGTGAGCCTGGTTACCCCCTCTGGAACCACAGACTTAGAAATCGCCAGCTCATATACAGTGCATAAAATATATTTATATATATATACCCTTATACACCATTTTAATAAAAAATATCACAAAATTCTTCTAAGTCTCTCGGGAAGAGTGAAAGACGCGCACGTTCATTTTCAGAGCTCCTAGACCTTCCTATAAGAAGTTAGCCAAAAAGTAGCTTCGAAAAACGCTTAGGTTAAGTTTCAGAGTTGCTTCTAATGTACCAAAGCTGGACTTAGACATAATTTCACTCTCACAACATTATGGCTGGTTGGAGACAGTCCGAACCACAAGTACCGGGTCCATGGTTCTGGCCGTATACTGGGGGGACGGGGACGACTCCCATTAACCCCTGACTATACCGGGGATACGCTTATCACAATGCCTTTCTGGTCTGTGCTGAAGCAGGGCATTCTGGCAGCCAAGTGGCTTGACCTTTATTAGTGAGCCTGGTTACCCCCTCTCGGAACCACAGACTTAGAAATCGCCAGCTCATATACAGTGCATAAAATATATTTATATATATACCCTTATACACCATTTTAATAAAAAATATCACAAAATTCTTCTAAGTCTCTCTGAAAGAGTGAAAGACGCGCACGTTCATTTTCAGAGCTCCTAGACCTTCCTATAAGAAGTTAGCTAAAAAGTAGCTTCGAAAAACGCTTAGGTTAAGTTTCAGAGTTGCTTCTAATGTACCAAAGCTGGACTTAGACATAATTTCACTCTCACAACATTATGGCTGGTTGGAGACAGTCCGAACCACAAGTACCGGGTCCATGGTTCTGGCCGTATACTGGGGGGACGGGGACGACTCCCATTAACCCCTGACTATACCGGGGATACGCTTATCACAATGCCTTTCTGGTCTGTGCTGAAGCAGGGCATTCTGGCAGCCAAGTGGCTTGACCTTTATTAGTGAGCCTGGTTACCCCCTCTCGGAACCACAGACTTAGAAATCGCCAGCTCATATACAGTGCATAAAATATATTTATATATATACCCTTATACACCATTTTAATAAAAAATATCACAAAATTCTTCTAAGTCTCTCGGGAAGAGTGAAAGACGCGCACGTTCATTTTCAGAGCTCCGAGACCTTCCTATAAGAAGTTAGCTAAAAAGTAGCTTCGAAAAACGCTTAGGTTAAGTTTCAGAGTTGCTTCTAATGTACCAAAGCTGGACTTAGACATAATTTCACTCTCACAACATTATGGCTGGTTGGAGACAGTCCGAACCACAAGTACCGGGTCCATGGTTCTGGCCGTATACTGGGGGGACGGGGACGACTCCCATTAACCCCTGACTATACCGGGGATACGCTTATCACAATGCCTTTCTGGTTTGTGCTGAAGCAGGGCATTCTGGCAGCCAAGTGGCTTGACCTTTATTAGTGAGCCTGGTTACCCCCTCTCGGAACCACAGACTTAGAAATCGCCAGCTCATATACAGTGCATAAAATATATTTATATATATACCCTTATACACCATTTTAATAAAAAATATCACAAAATTCTTCTAAGTCTCTCTGGAAGAGTGAAAGACGCGCATGTTCATTTTCAGAGCTCCTAGACCTTCCTATAAGAAGTTAGCTAAAAAGTAGCTTCGAAAAACGCTTAGGTTAAGTTTCAGAGTTGCTTCTAATGTACCAAAGCTGGACTTAGACATCATTTCACTCTCACAACATTATGGCTGGTTGGAGACAGTCCGAACCACAAGTACCGGGTCCATGGTTCTGGACGTATACTGGGGGGACGGGGACGACTCCCATTAACCCCTGACTATACCGGGGATACGCTTATCACAATGCCTTTCTGGTCTGTGCTGAAGCAGGGCATTCTGGCAGCCAAGTGGCTTGACCTTTATTAGTGAGCCTGGTTACCCCCTCTCGGAACCACAGACTTAGAAATCGCCAGCTCATATACAGTGCATAAAATATATTTATATATATACCCTTATACACCATTTTAATAAAAAATATCACAAAATTCTTCTTAGTCCCTCGGGAACAGTGAAAGACGCGCACGTTCATTTTCAGAGCTCCTAGACCTTCCTATTAGAAGTTAGCTAAAAAGTAGCTTCGAAAAACGCTTAGGTTAAGTTTCAGAGTTGCTTCTAATGTACCAAAGCTGGACTTAGACATCATTTCACTCTCACAACATTATGGCTGGTTGGAGAGGGTCCGAACCACAAGTACTGGGTCCATGGTTCTGGCCGTATACTGGGGGGACGGGGACGACTCCCATTAACCCCTGACTATACCGGGGATACGCTTATCACAATGCCTTTCTGGTCTGTGCTGAAGCAGGGCATTCTGGCAGCCAAGTGGCTTGACCTTTATTAGTGAGCCTGGTTACCCCCTCTCGGAACCACAGACTTAGAAATCGCCAGCTCATATACAGTGCATAAAATATATTTATATATATACCCTTATACACCATTTTAATAAAAAATATCACAAAATTCTTCTAAGTCTCTCGGGAAGAGTGAAAGACGCGCACGTTCATTTTCAGAGCTCCGAGACCTTCCTATAAGAAGTTAGCCAAAAAGTAGCTTCGAAAAACGCTTAGGTTAAGTTTCAGAGTTGCTTCTAATGTACCAAAGCTGGACTTAGACATCATTTCACTCTCACAACATTATGGCTGGTTGGAGACAGTCCGAACCACAAGTACCGGGTCCATGGTTCTGGCCGTATACTGGGGGGACGGGGACGACTCCCATTAACCCCTGACTATACCGGGGATACGCTTATCACAATGCCTTTCTGGTCTGTGCTGAAGCAGGGCATTCTGGCAGCCAAGTGGCTTGACCTTTATTAGTGAGCCTGGTTACCCCCTCTCGGAACCACAGACTTAGAAATCGCCAGCTCATATACAGTGCATAAAATATATTTATATATATACCCTTATACACCATTTTAATAAAAAATATCACAAAATTCTTCTAAGTCTCTCGGGAAGAGTGAAAGACGCGCACGTTCATTTTCAGAGCTCCGAGACCTTCCTATAAGAAGTTAGCTAAAAAGTAGCTTCGAAAAACGCTTAGGTTAAGTTTCAGAGTTGCTTCTAATGTACCAAAGCTGGACTTAGACATCATTTCACTCTCACAACATTATGGCTGGTTGGAGACAGTCCGAACCACAAGTACCGGGTCCATGGTTCTGGCCGTATACTGGGGGGACGGGGACGACTCCCATTAACCCCTGACTATACCGGGGATACGCTTATCACAATGCCTTTCTGGTCTGTGCTGAAGCAGGGCATTCTGGCAGCCAAGGGGCTTGACCTTTATTAGTGAGCCTGGTTACCCCCTCTCGGTACCACAGACTTAGAAATCGCCAGCTCATATACAGTGCATAAAATATATTTATATATATACCCTTATACACCATTTTAATAAAAAATATCACAAAATTCTTCTAAGTCTCTCGGGAAGAGTGAAAGACGCGCACGTTCATTTTCAGAGCTCCGAGACCTTCCTATAAGAAGTTAGCTAAAAAGTAGCTTCGAAAAACGCTTAGGTTAAGTTTCAGAGTTGCTTCTAATGTACCAAAGCTGGACTTAGACATAATTTCACTCTCACAACATTATGGCTGGTTGGAGACAGTCCGAACCACAAGTACCGGGTCCATGGTTCTGGCCGTATACTGGGGGGACGGGGACGACTCCCATTAACCCCTGACTATACCGGGGATACGCTTATCACAATGCCTTTCTGGTTTGTGCTGAAGCAGGGCATTCTGGCAGCCAAGTGGCTTGACCTTTATTAGTGAGCCTGGTTACCCCCTCTCGGAACCACAGACTTAGAAATCGCCAGCTCATATACAGTGCATAAAATATATTTATATATATACCCTTATACACCATTTTAATAAAAAATATCACAAAATTCTTCTAAGTCTCTCGGGAAGAGTGAAAGACGCGCACGTTCATTTTCAGAGCTCCGAGACCTTCCTATAAGAAGTTAGCCAAAAAGTAGCTTCGAAAAACGCTTAGGTTAAGTTTCAGAGTTGCTTCTAATGTACCAAAGCTGGACTTAGACATCATTTCACTCTCACAACATTATGGCTGGTTGGAGACAGTCCGAACCACAAGTACCGGGTCCATGGTTCTGGCCGTATACTGGGGGGACGGGGACGACTCCCATTAACCCCTGACTATACCGGGGATACGCTTATCACAATGCCTTTCTGGTCTGTGCTGAAGCAGGGCATTCTGGCAGCCAAGTGGCTTGACCTTTATTAGTGAGCCTGGTTACCCCCTCTCGGAACCACAGACTTAGAAATCGCCAGCTCATATACAGTGCATAAAATATATTTATATATATACCCTTATACACCATTTTAATAAAAAATATCACAAAATTCTTCTAAGTCTCTCGGGAAGAGTGAAAGACGCGCACGTTCATTTTCAGAGCTCCGAGACCTTCCTATAAGAAGTTAGCTAAAAAGTAGCTTCGAAAAACGCTTAGGTTAAGTTTCAGAGTTGCTTCTAATGTACCAAAGCTGGACTTAGACATCATTTCACTCTCACAACATTATGGCTGGTTGGAGACAGTCCGAACCACAAGTACCGGGTCCATGGTTCTGGCCGTATACTGGGGGGACGGGGACGACTCCCATTAACCCCTGACTATACCGGGGATACGCTTATCACAATGCCTTTCTGGTCTGTGCTGAAGCAGGGCATTCTGGCAGCCAAGGGGCTTGACCTTTATTAGTGAGCCTGGTTACCCCCTCTCGGTACCACAGACTTAGAAATCGCCAGCTCATATACAGTGCATAAAATATATTTATATATATACCCTTATACACCATTTTAATAAAAAATATCACAAAATTCTTCTAAGTCTCTCGGGAAGAGTGAAAGACGCGCACGTTCATTTTCAGAGCTCCGAGACCTTCCTATAAGAAGTTAGCTAAAAAGTAGCTTCGAAAAACGCTTAGGTTAAGTTTCAGAGTTGCTTCTAATGTACCAAAGCTGGACTTAGACATAATTTCACTCTCACAACATTATGGCTGGTTGGAGACAGTCCGAACCACAAGTACCGGGTCCATGGTTCTGGCCGTATACTGGGGGGACGGGGACGACTCCCATTAACCCCTGACTATACCGGGGATACGCTTATCACAATGCCTTTCTGGTTTGTGCTGAAGCAGGGCATTCTGGCAGCCAAGTGGCTTGACCTTTATTAGTGAGCCTGGTTACCCCCTCTCGGAACCACAGACTTAGAAATCGCCAGCTCATATACAGTGCATAAAATATATTTATATATATACCCTTATACACCATTTTAATAAAAAATATCACAAAATTCTTCTAAGTCCCTCGGGAAGAGTGAAAGACGCGCACGTTCATTTTCAGAGCTCCTAGACCTTCCTATTAGAAGTTAGCCAAAAAGTAGCTTCGAAAAACGCTTAGGTTAAGTTTCAGAGTTGCTTCTAATGTACCAAAGCTGGACTTAGACATAATGTCACTCTCACAACATTATGGCTGGTTGGAGACAGTCCGCACCCCAAGTACCGGGTCCATGGTTCTGGCCGTATACTGGGGGGACGGGGACGACTCCCATTAACCCCTGACTATACCGGGGATACGCTTATCACAATGCCTTTCTGGTCTGTGCTGAAGCAGGGCATTCTGGCAGCCAAGTGGCTTGACCTTTATTAGTGAGCCTGGTTACCCCCTCTCGGAACCACAGACTTAGAAATCGCCAGCTCATATACAGTGCATAAAATATATTTATATATATACCCTTATACACCATTTTAATAAAAAATATCACAAAATTCTTCTAAGTCCCTCGGAAAGAGTGAAAGACGCGCACGTTCATTTTCAGAGCTCCTAGACCTTCCTATAAGAAGTTAGCCAAAAAGTATCTTCGAAAAACGCTTAGGTTAAGTTTCAGAGTTGCTTCTAATGTACCAAAGCTGGACTTAGATATAATTTCACTCTCACAACATTATGGCTGGTTGGAGACAGTCCGAACCACAAGTACCGGGTCCATGGTTCTGGCCGTATACTGGGGGGACGGGGACGACTCCCATTAACCCCTGACTATACCGGGGATACGCTTATCACAATGCCTTTCTGGTCTGTGCTGAAGCAGGGCATTCTGGCAGCCAAGTGGCTTGACCTTTATTAGTGAGCCTGGTTACCCCCTCTCGGAACCACAGACTTAGAAATCGCCAGCTCATATACAGTGCATAAAATATATTTATATATATACCCTTATACACCATTTTAATAAAAAAATATCACAAAATTCTTCTAAGTCTCTCGGGAAGAGTGAAAGACGCGCACGTTCATTTTCAGAGCTCCTACACCTTCCTATAAGAAGTTAGCCAAAAAGTAGCTTCGAAAAACGCTTAGGTTAAGTTTCAGAGTTGCTTCTAATGTACCAAAGCTGGACTTAGACATAATTTCACTCTCACAACATTATGGCTGGTTGGAGACAGTCCGAACCACAAGTACCGGGTCCATGGTTCTGGCCGTATACTGGGGGGACTTGGACGACTCCCATTAACCCCTGACTATACCGGGGATACGCTTATCACAATGCCTTTCTGGTCTGTGCTGAAGCAGGGCATTCTAGCAGGCAAGTGGCTTGACCTTTATTAGTGAGCCTGGTTACCCCCTCTGGAACCACAGACTTAGAAATCGCCAGCTCATATACAGTGCATAAAATATATTTATATATATATACCCTTATACACCATTTTAATAAAAAATATCACAAAATTCTTCTAAGTCTCTCGGGAAGAGTGAAAGACGCGCACGTTCATTTTCAGAGCTCCTAGACCTTCCTATAAGAAGTTAGCCAAAAAGTAGCTTCGAAAAACGCTTAGGTTAAGTTTCAGAGTTGCTTCTAATGTACCAAAGCTGGACTTAGACATAATTTCACTCTCACAACATTATGGCTGGTTGGAGACAGTCCGAACCACAAGTACCGGGTCCATGGTTCTGGCCGTATACTGGGGGGACGGGGACGACTCCCATTAACCCCTGACTATACCGGGGATACGCTTATCACAATGCCTTTCTGGTCTGTGCTGAAGCAGGGCATTCTGGCAGCCAAGTGGCTTGACCTTTATTAGTGAGCCTGGTTACCCCCTCTCGGAACCACAGACTTAGAAATCGCCAGCTCATATACAGTGCATAAAATATATTTATATATATACCCTTATACACCATTTTAATAAAAAATATCACAAAATTCTTCTAAGTCTCTCTGAAAGAGTGAAAGACGCGCACGTTCATTTTCAGAGCTCCTAGACCTTCCTATAAGAAGTTAGCTAAAAAGTAGCTTCGAAAAACGCTTAGGTTAAGTTTCAGAGTTGCTTCTAATGTACCAAAGCTGGACTTAGACATAATTTCACTCTCACAACATTATGGCTGGTTGGAGACAGTCCGAACCACAAGTACCGGGTCCATGGTTCTGGCCGTATACTGGGGGGACGGGGACGACTCCCATTAACCCCTGACTATACCGGGGATACGCTTATCACAATGCCTTTCTGGTCTGTGCTGAAGCAGGGCATTCTGGCAGCCAAGTGGCTTGACCTTTATTAGTGAGCCTGGTTACCCCCTCTCGGAACCACAGACTTAGAAATCGCCAGCTCATATACAGTGCATAAAATATATTTATATATATACCCTTATACACCATTTTAATAAAAAATATCACAAAATTCTTCTAAGTCTCTCGGGAAGAGTGAAAGACGCGCACGTTCATTTTCAGAGCTCCGAGACCTTCCTATAAGAAGTTAGCTAAAAAGTAGCTTCGAAAAACGCTTAGGTTAAGTTTCAGAGTTGCTTCTAATGTACCAAAGCTGGACTTAGACATAATTTCACTCTCACAACATTATGGCTGGTTGGAGACAGTCCGAACCACAAGTACCGGGTCCATGGTTCTGGCCGTATACCGGGGGGACGGGGACGACTCCCATTAACCCCTGACTATACCGGGGATACGCTTATCACAATGCCTTTCTGGTTTGTGCTGAAGCAGGGCATTCTGGCAGCCAAGTGGCTTGACCTTTATTAGTGAGCCTGGTTACCCCCTCTCGGAACCACAGACTTAGAAATCGCCAGCTCATATACAGTGCATAAAATATATTTATATATATACCCTTATACACCATTTTAATAAAAAATATCACAAAATTCTTCTAAGTCTCTCTGGAAGAGTGAAAGACGCGCATGTTCATTTTCAGAGCTCCTAGACCTTCCTATAAGAAGTTAGCTAAAAAGTAGCTTCGAAAAACGCTTAGGTTAAGTTTCAGAGTTGCTTCTAATGTACCAAAGCTGGACTTAGACATAATTTCACTCTCACAACATTATGGCTGGTTGGAGACAGTCCGAACCACAAGTACCGGGTCCATGGTTCTGGACGTATACTGGGGGGACGGGGACGACTCCCATTAACCCCTGACTATACCGGGGATACGCTTATCACAATGCCTTTCTGGTCTGTGCTGAAGCAGGGCATTCTGGCAGCCAAGTGGCTTGACCTTTATTAGTGAGCCTGGTTACCCCCTCTCGGAACCACAGACTTAGAAATCGCCAGCTCATATACAGTGCATAAAATATATTTATATATATACCCTTATACACCATTTTAATAAAAAATATCACAAAATTCTTCTTAGTCCCTCGGGAACAGTGAAAGACGCGCACGTTCATTTTCAGAGCTCCTAGACCTTCCTATTAGAAGTTAGCTAAAAAGTAGCTTCGAAAAACGCTTAGGTTAAGTTTCAGAGTTGCTTCTAATGTACCAAAGCTGGACTTAGACATCATTTCACTCTCACAACATTATGGCTGGTTGGAGAGGGTCCGAACCACAAGTACTGGGTCCATGGTTCTGGCCGTATACTGGGGGGACGGGGACGACTCCCATTAACCCCTGACTATACCGGGGATACGCTTATCACAATGCCTTTCTGGTCTGTGCTGAAGCAGGGCATTCTGGCAGCCAAGTGGCTTGACCTTTATTAGTGAGCCTGGTTACCCCCTCTCGGAACCACAGACTTAGAAATCGCCAGCTCATATACAGTGCATAAAATATATTTATATATATACCCTTATACACCATTTTAATAAAAAATATCACAAAATTCTTCTAAGTCTCTCGGGAAGAGTGAAAGACGCGCACGTTCATTTTCAGAGCTCCGAGACCTTCCTATAAGAAGTTAGCCAAAAAGTAGCTTCGAAAAACGCTTAGGTTAAGTTTCAGAGTTGCTTCTAATGTACCAAAGCTGGACTTAGACATCATTTCACTCTCACAACATTATGGCTGGTTGGAGACAGTCCGAACCACAAGTACCGGGTCCATGGTTCTGGCCGTATACTGGGGGGACGGGGACGACTCCCATTAACCCCTGACTATACCGGGGATACGCTTATCACAATGCCTTTCTGGTCTGTGCTGAAGCAGGGCATTCTGGCAGCCAAGTGGCTTGACCTTTATTAGTGAGCCTGGTTACCCCCTCTCGGAACCACAGACTTAGAAATCGCCAGCTCATATACAGTGCATAAAATATATTTATATATATACCCTTATACACCATTTTAATAAAAAATATCACAAAATTCTTCTAAGTCTCTCGGGAAGAGTGAAAGACGCGCACGTTCATTTTCAGAGCTCCGAGACCTTCCTATAAGAAGTTAGCTAAAAAGTAGCTTCGAAAAACGCTTAGGTTAAGTTTCAGAGTTGCTTCTAATGTACCAAAGCTGGACTTAGACATCATTTCACTCTCACAACATTATGGCTGGTTGGAGACAGTCCGAACCACAAGTACCGGGTCCATGGTTCTGGCCGTATACTGGGGGGACGGGGACGACTCCCATTAACCCCTGACTATACCGGGGATACGCTTATCACAATGCCTTTCTGGTCTGTGCTGAAGCAGGGCATTCTGGCAGCCAAGGGGCTTGACCTTTATTAGTGAGCCTGGTTACCCCCTCTCGGTACCACAGACTTAGAAATCGCCAGCTCATATACAGTGCATAAAATATATTTATATATATACCCTTATACACCATTTTAATAAAAAATATCACAAAATTCTTCTAAGTCTCTCGGGAAGAGTGAAAGACGCGCACGTTCATTTTCAGAGCTCCGAGACCTTCCTATAAGAAGTTAGCTAAAAAGTAGCTTCGAAAAACGCTTAGGTTAAGTTTCAGAGTTGCTTCTAATGTACCAAAGCTGGACTTAGACATAATTTCACTCTCACAACATTATGGCTGGTTGGAGACAGTCCGAACCACAAGTACCGGGTCCATGGTTCTGGCCGTATACTGGGGGGACGGGGACGACTCCCATTAACCCCTGACTATACCGGGGATACGCTTATCACAATGCCTTTCTGGTTTGTGCTGAAGCAGGGCATTCTGGCAGCCAAGTGGCTTGACCTTTATTAGTGAGCCTGGTTACCCCCTCTCGGAACCACAGACTTAGAAATCGCCAGCTCATATACAGTGCATAAAATATATTTATATATATACCCTTATACACCATTTTAATAAAAAATATCACAAAATTCTTCTAAGTCCCTCGGGAAGAGTGAAAGACGCGCACGTTCATTTTCAGAGCTCCTAGACCTTCCTATTAGAAGTTAGCCAAAAAGTAGCTTCGAAAAACGCTTAGGTTAAGTTTCAGAGTTGCTTCTAATGTACCAAAGCTGGACTTAGACATAATGTCACTCTCACAACATTATGGCTGGTTGGAGACAGTCCGCACCCCAAGTACCGGGTCCATGGTTCTGGCCGTATACTGGGGGGACGGGGACGACTCCCATTAACCCCTGACTATACCGGGGATACGCTTATCACAATGCCTTTCTGGTCTGTGCTGAAGCAGGGCATTCTAGCAGGCAAGTGGCTTGACCTTTATTAGTGAGCCTGGTTACCCCCTCTGGAACCACAGACTTAGAAATCGCCAGCTCATATACAGTGCATAAAATATATTTATATATATACCCTTATACACCATTTTAATAAAAAATATCACAAAATTCTTCTAAGTCCCTCGGGAAGAGTGAAAGACGCGCACGTTCATTTTCAGAGCTCCTAGACCTTCCTATTAGAAGTTAGCTAAAAAGTAGCTTCGAAAAACGCTTAGGTTAAGTTTCAGAGTTGCTTCTAATGTACCAAAGCTGGACTTAGACATCATTTCACTCTCACAACATTATGGCTGGTTGGAGAGGGTCCGAACCACAAGTACTGGGTCCATGGTTCTGGCCGTATACTGGGGGGACGGGGACGACTCCCATTAACCCCTGACTATACCGGGGATACGCTTATCACAATGCCTTTCTGGTCTGTGCTGAAGCAGGGCATTCTGGCAGCCAAGTGGCTTGACCTTTATTAGTGAGCCTGGTTACCCCCTCTCGGAACCACAGACTTAGAAATCGCCAGCTCATATACAGTGCATAAAATATATTTATATATATACCCTTATACACCATTTTAATAAAAAATATCACAAAATTCTTCTAAGTCTCTCGGGAAGAGTGAAAGACGCGCACGTTCATTTTCAGAGCTCCGAGACCTTCCTATAAGAAGTTAGCTAAAAAGTAGCTTCGAAAAACGCTTAGGTTAAGTTTCAGAGTTGCTTCTAATGTACCAAAGCTGGACTTAGACATAATTTCACTCTCACAACATTATGGCTGGTTGGAGACAGTCCGAACCACAAGTACCGGGTCCATGGTTCTGGCCGTATACTGGGGGGACGGGGACGACTCCCATTAACCCCTGACTATACCGGGGATACGCTTATCACAATGCCTTTCTGGTTTGTGCTGAAGCAGGGCATTCTGGCAGCCAAGTGGCTTGACCTTTATTAGTGAGCCTGGTTACCCCCTCTCGGAACCACAGACTTAGAAATCGCCAGCTCATATACAGTGCATAAAATATATTTATATATATACCCTTATACACCATTTTAATAAAAAATATCACAAAATTCTTCTAAGTCTCTCTGGAAGAGTGAAAGACGCGCACGTTCATTTTCAGAGCTCCTAGACCTTCCTATAAGAAGTTAGCTAAAAAGTAGCTTCGAAAAACGCTTAGGTTAAGTTTCAGAGTTGCTTCTAATGTACCAAAGCTGGACTTAGACATAATTTCACTCTCACAACATTATGGCTGGTTGGAGACAGTCCGAACCACAAGTACCGGGTCCATGGTTCTGGCCGTATACTGGGGGGACGGGGACGACTCCCATTAACCCCTGACTATACCGGGGATACGCTTATCACAATGCCTTTCTGGTCTGTGCTGAAGCAGGGCATTCTGGCAGCCAAGTGGCTTGACCTTTATTAGTGAGCCTGGTTACCCCCTCTCGGAACCACAGACTTAGAAATCGCCAGCTCATATACAGTGCATAAAATATATTTATATATATACCCTTATACACCATTTTAATAAAAAATATCACAAAATTCTTCTAAGTCTCTCTGGAAGAGTGAAAGACGCGCACGTTCATTTTCAGAGCTCCTAGACCTTCCTATAAGAAGTTAGCTAAAAAGTAGCTTCGAAAAACGCTTAGGTTAAGTTTCAGAGTTGCTTCTAATGTACCAAAGCTGGACTTAGACATAATTTCACTCTCACAACATTATGGCTGGTTGGAGACAGTCCGAACCACAAGTACCGGGTCCATGGTTCTGGCCGTATACTGGGGGGACGGGGACGACTCCCATTAACCCCTGACTATACCGGGGATACGCTTATCACAATGCCTTTCTGGTCTGTGCTGAAGCAGGGCATTCTGGCAGCCAAGTGGCTTGACCTTTATTAGTGAGCCTGGTTACCCCCTCTCGGAACCACAGACTTAGAAATCGCCAGCTCATATACAGTGCATAAAATATATTTATATATATACCCTTATACACCATTTTAATAAAAAATATCACAAAATTCTTCTAAGTCTCTCTGGAAGAGTGAAAGACGCGCACGTTCATTTTCAGAGCTCCTAGACCTTCCTATAAGAAGTTAGCTAAAAAGTAGCTTCGAAAAACGCTTAGGTTAAGTTTCAGAGTTGCTTCTAATGTACCAAAGCTGGACTTAGACATCATTTCACTCTCACAACATTATGGCTGGTTGGAGACAGTCCGAACCACAAGTACCGGGTCCATGGTTCTGGACGTATACTGGGGGGACGGGGACGACTCCCATTAACCCCTGACTATACCGGGGATACGCTTATCACAATGCCTTTCTGGTCTGTGCTGAAGCAGGGCATTCTGGCAGCCAAGTGGCTTGACCTTTATTAGTGAGCCTGGTTACCCCCTCTCGGAACCACAGACTTAGAAATCGCCAGCTCATATACAGTGCATAAAATATATTTATATATATACCCTTATACACCATTTTAATAAAAAATATCACAAAATTCTTCTTAGTCCCTCGGGAACAGTGAAAGACGCGCACGTTCATTTTCAGAGCTCCTAGACCTTCCTATTAGAAGTTAGCTAAAAAGTAGCTTCGAAAAACGCTTAGGTTAAGTTTCAGAGTTGCTTCTAATGTACCAAAGCTGGACTTAGACATCATTTCACTCTCACAACATTATGGCTGGTTGGAGAGGGTCCGAACCACAAGTACTGGGTCCATGGTTCTGGCCGTATACTGGGGGGACGGGGACGACTCCCATTAACCCCTGACTATACCGGGGATACGCTTATCACAATGCCTTTCTGGTCTGTGCTGAAGCAGGGCATTCTGGCAGCCAAGTGGCTTGACCTTTATTAGTGAGCCTGGTTACCCCCTCTCGGAACCACAGACTTAGAAATCGCCAGCTCATATACAGTGCATAAAATATATTTATATATATACCCTTATACACCATTTTAATAAAAAATATCACAAAATTCTTCTAAGTCTCTCGGGAAGAGTGAAAGACGCGCACGTTCATTTTCAGAGCTCCGAGACCTTCCTATAAGAAGTTAGCCAAAAAGTAGCTTCGAAAAACGCTTAGGTTAAGTTTCAGAGTTGCTTCTAATGTACCAAAGCTGGACTTAGACATCATTTCACTCTCACAACATTATGGCTGGTTGGAGACAGTCCGAACCACAAGTACCGGGTCCATGGTTCTGGCCGTATACTGGGGGGACGGGGACGACTCCCATTAACCCCTGACTATACCGGGGATACGCTTATCACAATGCCTTTCTGGTCTGTGCTGAAGCAGGGCATTCTGGCAGCCAAGTGGCTTGACCTTTATTAGTGAGCCTGGTTACCCCCTCTCGGAACCACAGACTTAGAAATCGCCAGCTCATATACAGTGCATAAAATATATTTATATATATACCCTTATACACCATTTTAATAAAAAATATCACAAAATTCTTCTAAGTCTCTCGGGAAGAGTGAAAGACGCGCACGTTCATTTTCAGAGCTCCGAGACCTTCCTATAAGAAGTTAGCTAAAAAGTAGCTTCGAAAAACGCTTAGGTTAAGTTTCAGAGTTGCTTCTAATGTACCAAAGCTGGACTTAGACATCATTTCACTCTCACAACATTATGGCTGGTTGGAGACAGTCCGAACCACAAGTACCGGGTCCATGGTTCTGGCCGTATACTGGGGGGACGGGGACGACTCCCATTAACCCCTGACTATACCGGGGATACGCTTATCACAATGCCTTTCTGGTCTGTGCTGAAGCAGGGCATTCTGGCAGCCAAGGGGCTTGACCTTTATTAGTGAGCCTGGTTACCCCCTCTCGGTACCACAGACTTAGAAATCGCCAGCTCATATACAGTGCATAAAATATATTTATATATATACCCTTATACACCATTTTAATAAAAAATATCACAAAATTCTTCTAAGTCTCTCGGGAAGAGTGAAAGACGCGCACGTTCATTTTCAGAGCTCCGAGACCTTCCTATAAGAAGTTAGCTAAAAAGTAGCTTCGAAAAACGCTTAGGTTAAGTTTCAGAGTTGCTTCTAATGTACCAAAGCTGGACTTAGACATAATTTCACTCTCACAACATTATGGCTGGTTGGAGACAGTCCGAACCACAAGTACCGGGTCCATGGTTCTGGCCGTATACTGGGGGGACGGGGACGACTCCCATTAACCCCTGACTATACCGGGGATACGCTTATCACAATGCCTTTCTGGTTTGTGCTGAAGCAGGGCATTCTGGCAGCCAAGTGGCTTGACCTTTATTAGTGAGCCTGGTTACCCCCTCTCGGAACCACAGACTTAGAAATCGCCAGCTCATATACAGTGCATAAAATATATTTATATATATACCCTTATACACCATTTTAATAAAAAATATCACAAAATTCTTCTAAGTCCCTCGGGAAGAGTGAAAGACGCGCACGTTCATTTTCAGAGCTCCTAGACCTTCCTATTAGAAGTTAGCCAAAAAGTAGCTTCGAAAAACGCTTAGGTTAAGTTTCAGAGTTGCTTCTAATGTACCAAAGCTGGACTTAGACATAATGTCACTCTCACAACATTATGGCTGGTTGGAGACAGTCCGCACCCCAAGTACCGGGTCCATGGTTCTGGCCGTATACTGGGGGGACGGGGACGACTCCCATTAACCCCTGACTATACCGGGGATACGCTTATCACAATGCCTTTCTGGTCTGTGCTGAAGCAGGGCATTCTAGCAGGCAAGTGGCTTGACCTTTATTAGTGAGCCTGGTTACCCCCTCTGGAACCACAGACTTAGAAATCGCCAGCTCATATACAGTGCATAAAATATATTTATATATATACCCTTATACACCATTTTAATAAAAAATATCACAAAATTCTTCTAAGTCCCTCGGGAAGAGTGAAAGACGCGCACGTTCATTTTCAGAGCTCCTAGACCTTCCTATTAGAAGTTAGCTAAAAAGTAGCTTCGAAAAACGCTTAGGTTAAGTTTCAGAGTTGCTTCTAATGTACCAAAGCTGGACTTAGACATCATTTCACTCTCACAACATTATGGCTGGTTGGAGAGGGTCCGAACCACAAGTACTGGGTCCATGGTTCTGGCCGTATACTGGGGGGACGGGGACGACTCCCATTAACCCCTGACTATACCGGGGATACGCTTATCACAATGCCTTTCTGGTCTGTGCTGAAGCAGGGCATTCTGGCAGCCAAGTGGCTTGACCTTTATTAGTGAGCCTGGTTACCCCCTCTCGGAACCACAGACTTAGAAATCGCCAGCTCATATACAGTGCATAAAATATATTTATATATATACCCTTATACACCATTTTAATAAAAAATATCACAAAATTCTTCTAAGTCTCTCGGGAAGAGTGAAAGACGCGCACGTTCATTTTCAGAGCTCCGAGACCTTCCTATAAGAAGTTAGCTAAAAAGTAGCTTCGAAAAACGCTTAGGTTAAGTTTCAGAGTTGCTTCTAATGTACCAAAGCTGGACTTAGACATAATTTCACTCTCACAACATTATGGCTGGTTGGAGACAGTCCGAACCACAAGTACCGGGTCCATGGTTCTGGCCGTATACTGGGGGGACGGGGACGACTCCCATTAACCCCTGACTATACCGGGGATACGCTTATCACAATGCCTTTCTGGTTTGTGCTGAAGCAGGGCATTCTGGCAGCCAAGTGGCTTGACCTTTATTAGTGAGCCTGGTTACCCCCTCTCGGAACCACAGACTTAGAAATCGCCAGCTCATATACAGTGCATAAAATATATTTATATATATACCCTTATACACCATTTTAATAAAAAATATCACAAAATTCTTCTAAGTCTCTCTGGAAGAGTGAAAGACGCGCACGTTCATTTTCAGAGCTCCTAGACCTTCCTATAAGAAGTTAGCTAAAAAGTAGCTTCGAAAAACGCTTAGGTTAAGTTTCAGAGTTGCTTCTAATGTACCAAAGCTGGACTTAGACATAATTTCACTCTCACAACATTATGGCTGGTTGGAGACAGTCCGAACCACAAGTACCGGGTCCATGGTTCTGGCCGTATACTGGGGGGACGGGGACGACTCCCATTAACCCCTGACTATACCGGGGATACGCTTATCACAATGCCTTTCTGGTCTGTGCTGAAGCAGGGCATTCTGGCAGCCAAGTGGCTTGACCTTTATTAGTGAGCCTGGTTACCCCCTCTCGGAACCACAGACTTAGAAATCGCCAGCTCATATACAGTGCATAAAATATATTTATATATATACCCTTATACACCATTTTAATAAAAAATATCACAAAATTCTTCTAAGTCTCTCTGGAAGAGTGAAAGACGCGCACGTTCATTTTCAGAGCTCCTAGACCTTCCTATAAGAAGTTAGCTAAAAAGTAGCTTCGAAAAACGCTTAGGTTAAGTTTCAGAGTTGCTTCTAATGTACCAAAGCTGGACTTAGACATAATTTCACTCTCACAACATTATGGCTGGTTGGAGACAGTCCGAACCACAAGTACCGGGTCCATGGTTCTGGCCGTATACTGGGGGGACGGGGACGACTCCCATTAACCCCTGACTATACCGGGGATACGCTTATCACAATGCCTTTCTGGTCTGTGCTGAAGCAGGGCATTCTGGCAGCCAAGTGGCTTGACCTTTATTAGTGAGCCTGGTTACCCCCTCTCGGAACCACAGACTTAGAAATCGCCAGCTCATATACAGTGCATAAAATATATTTATATATATACCCTTATACACCATTTTAATAAAAAATATCACAAAATTCTTCTAAGTCTCTCTGGAAGAGTGAAAGACGCGCACGTTCATTTTCAGAGCTCCTAGACCTTCCTATAAGAAGTTAGCTAAAAAGTAGCTTCGAAAAACGCTTAGGTTAAGTTTCAGAGTTGCTTCTAATGTACCAAAGCTGGACTTAGACATCATTTCACTCTCACAACATTATGGCTGGTTGGAGACAGTCCGAACCACAAGTACCGGGTCCATGGTTCTGGCCGTATACTGGGGGGACGGGGACGACTCCCATTAACCCCTGACTATACCGGGGATACGCTTATCACAATGCCTTTCTGGTCTGTGCTGAAGCAGGGCATTCTGGCAGCCAAGTGGCTTGACCTTTATTAGTGAGCCTGGTTACCCCCTCTCGGAACCACAGACTTAGAAATCGCCAGCTCATATACAGTGCATAAAATATATTTATATATATACCCTTATACACCATTTTAATAAAAAATATCACAAAATTCTTCTAAGTCCCTCGGGAAGAGTGAAAGACGCGCACGTTCATTTTCAGAGCTCCTAGACCTTCCTATTAGAAGTTAGCTAAAAAGTAGCTTCGAAAAACGCTTAGGTTAAGTTTCAGAGTTGCTTCTAATGTACCAAAGCTGGACTTAGACATCATTTCACTCTCACAACATTATGGCTGGTTGGAGAGGGTCCGAACCACAAGTACTGGGTCCATGGTTCTGGCCGTATACTGGGGGGACGGGGACGACTCCCATTAACCCCTGACTATACCGGGGATACGCTTATCACAATGCCTTTCTGGTCTGTGCTGAAGCAGGGCATTCTGGCAGCCAAGTGGCTTGACCTTTATTAGTGAGCCTGGTTACCCCCTCTCGGAACCACAGACTTAGAAATCGCCAGCTCATATACAGTGCATAAAATATATTTATATATATACCCTTATACACCATTTTAATAAAAAATATCACAAAATTCTTCTAAGTCTCTCGGGAAGAGTGAAAGACGCGCACGTTCATTTTCAGAGCTCCGAGACCTTCCTATAAGAAGTTAGCTAAAAAGTAGCTTCGAAAAACGCTTAGGTTAAGTTTCAGAGTTGCTTCTAATGTACCAAAGCTGGACTTAGACATCATTTCACTCTCACAACATTATGGCTGGTTGGAGACAGTCCGAACCACAAGTACCGGGTCCATGGTTCTGGCCGTATACTGGGGGGACGGGGACGACTCCCATTAACCCCTGACTATACCGGGGATACGCTTATCACAATGCCTTTCTGGTCTGTGCTGAAGCAGGGCATTCTGGCAGCCAAGTGGCTTGACCTTTATTAGTGAGCCTGGTTACCCCCTCTCGGAACCACAGACTTAGAAATCGCCAGCTCATATACAGTGCATAAAATATATTTATATATATACCCGTATACACCATTTTAATAAAAAATATCACAAAATTCTTCTAAGTCTCTCGGGAAGAGTGAAAGACGCGCACGTTCATTTTCAGAGCTCCGAGACCTTCCTATAAGAAGTTAGCTAAAAAGTAGCTTCGAAAAACGCTTAGGTTAAGTTTCAGAGTTGCTTCTAATGTACCAAAGCTGGACTTAGACATCATTTCACTCTCACAACATTATGGCTGGTTGGAGACAGTCCGAACCACAAGTACCGGGTCCATGGTTCTGGCCGTATACTGGGGGGACGGGGACGACTCCCATTAACCCCTGACTATACCGGGGATACGCTTATCACAATGCCTTTCTGGTCTGTGCTGAAGCAGGGCATTCTGGCAGCCAAGTGGCTTGACCTTTATTAGTGAGCCTGGTTACCCCCTCTCGGAACCAGAGACTTAGAAATCGCCAGCTCATATACAGTGCATAAAATATATTTATATATATACCCTTATACACCATTTTAATAAAAAATATCACAAAATTCTTCTAAGTCCCTCGGGAAGAGTGAAAGACGCGCACGTTCATTTTCAGAGCTCCTAGACCTTCCTATTAGAAGTTAGCTAAAAAGTAGCTTCGAAAAACGCTTAGGTTAAGTTTCAGAGTTGCTTCTAATGTACCAAAGCTGGACTTAGACATCATTTCACTCTCACAACATTATGGCTGGTTGGAGAGGGTCCGAACCACAAGTACTGGGTCCATGGTTCTGGCCGTATACTGGGGGGACGGGGACGACTCCCATTAACCCCTGACTATACCGGGGATACGCTTATCACAATGCCTTTCTGGTCTGTGCTGAAGCAGGGCATTCTGGCAGCCAAGTGGCTTGACCTTTATTAGTGAGCCTGGTTACCCCCTCTCGGAACCACAGACTTAGAAATCGCCAGCTCATATACAGTGCATAAAATATATTTATATATATACCCTTATACACCATTTTAATAAAAAATATCACAAAATTCTTCTAAGTCTCTCGGGAAGAGTGAAAGACGCGCACGTTCATTTTCAGAGCTCCGAGACCTTCCTATAAGAAGTTAGCTAAAAAGTAGCTTCGAAAAACGCTTAGGTTAAGTTTCAGAGTTGCTTCTAATGTACCAAAGCTGGACTTAGACATCATTTCACTCTCACAACATTATGGCTGGTTGGAGACAGTCCGAACCACAAGTACCGGGTCCATGGTTCTGGCCGTATACTGGGGGGACGGGGACGACTCCCATTAACCCCTGACTATACCGGGGATACGCTTATCACAATGCCTTTCTGGTCTGTGCTGAAGCAGGGCATTCTGGCAGCCAAGTGGCTTGACCTTTATTAGTGAGCCTGGTAACCCCCTCTCGGAACCACAGACTTAGAAATCGCCAGCTCATATACAGTGCATAAAATATATTTATATATATACCCTTATACACCATTTTAATAAAAAATATCACAAAATTCTTCTAAGTCTCTCGGGAAGAGTGAAAGACGCGCACGTTCATTTTCAGAGCTCCGAGACCTTCCTATAAGAAGTTAGCTAAAAAGTAGCTTCGAAAAACGCTTAGGTTAAGTTTCAGAGTTGCTTCTAATGTACCAAAGCTGGACTTAGACATCATTTCACTCTCACAACATTATGGCTGGTTGGAGACAGTCCGAACCACAAGTACCGGGTCCATGGTTCTGGCCGTATACTGGGGGGACGGGGACGACTCCCATTAACCCCTGACTATACCGGGGATACGCTTATCACAATGCCTTTCTGGTCTGTGCTGAAGCAGGGCATTCTGGCAGCCAAGTGGCTTGACCTTTATTAGTGAGCCTGGTTACCCCCTCTCGGAACCACAGACTTAGAAATCGCCAGCTCATATACAGTGCATAAAATATATTTATATATATACCCTTATACACCATTTTAATAAAAAATATCACAAAATTCTTCTAAGTCCCTCGGGAAGAGTGAAAGACGCGCACGTTCATTTTCAGAGCTCCTAGACCTTCCTATTAGAAGTTAGCTAAAAAGTAGCTTCGAAAAACGCTTAGGTTAAGTTTCAGAGTTGCTTCTAATGTACCAAAGCTGGACTTAGACATCATTTCACTCTCACAACATTATGGCTGGTTGGAGAGGGTCCGAACCACAAGTACTGGGTCCATGGTTCTGGCCGTATACTGGGGGGACGGGGACGACTCCCATTAACCCCTGACTATACCGGGGATACGCTTATCACAATGCCTTTCTGGTCTGTGCTGAAGCAGGGCATTCTGGCAGCCAAGTGGCTTGACCTTTATTAGTGAGCCTGGTTACCCCCTCTCGGAACCACAGACTTAGAAATCGCCAGCTCATATACAGTGCATAAAATATATTTATATATATACCCTTATACACCATTTTAATAAAAAATATCACAAAATTCTTCTAAGTCTCTCGGGAAGAGTGAAAGACGCGCGCGTTCATTTTCAGAGCTCCGAGACCTTCCTATAAGAAGTTAGCTAAAAAGTAGCTTCGAAAAACGCTTAGGTTAAGTTTCAGAGTTGCTTCTAATGTACCAAAGCTGGACTTAGACATCATTTCACTCTCACAACATTATGGCTGGTTGGAGAGGGTCCGAACCACAAGTACTGGGTCCATGGTTCTGGCCGTATACTGGGGGGACGGGGACGACTCCCATTAACCCCTGACTATACCGGGGATACGCTTATCACAATGCCTTTCTGGTCTGTGCTGAAGCAGGGCATTCTGGCAGCCAAGTGGCTTGACCTTTATTAGTGAGCCTGGTTACCCCCTCTCGGAACCACAGACTTAGAAATCGCCAGCTCATATACAGTGCATAAAATATATTTATATATATACCCTTATACACCATTTTAATAAAAAATATCACAAAATTCTTCTAAGTCCCTCGGGAAGAGTGAAAGACGCGCACGTTCATTTTCAGAGCTCCTAGACCTTCCTATTAGAAGTTAGCTAAAAAGTAGCTTCGAAAAACGCTTAGGTTAAGTTTCAGAGTTGCTTCTAATGTACCAAAGCTGGACTTAGACATCATTTCACTCTCACAACATTATGGCTGGTTGGAGAGGGTCCGAACCACAAGTACTGGGTCCATGGTTCTGGCCGTATACTGGGGGGACGGGGACGACTCCCATTAACCCCTGACTATACCGGGGATACGCTTATCACAATGCCTTTCTGGTCTGTGCTGAAGCAGGGCATTCTGGCAGCCAAGTGGCTTGACCTTTATTAGTGAGCCTGGTTACCCCCTCTCGGAACCACAGACTTAGAAATCGCCAGCTCATATACAGTGCATAAAATATATTTATATATATACCCTTATACACCATTTTAATAAAAAATATCACAAAATTCTTCTAAGTCTCTCGGGAAGAGTGAAAGACGCGCACGTTCATTTTCAGAGCTCCTAGACCTTCCTATAAGAAGTTAGCTAAAAAGTAGCTTCGAAAAACGCTTAGGTTAAGTTTCAGAGTTGCTTCTAATGTACCAAAGCTGGACTTAGACATCATTTCACTCTCACAACATTATGGCTGGTTGGAGACAGTCCGAACCACAAGTACCGGGTCCATGGTTCTGGCCGTATACTGGGGGGACGGGGACGACTCCCATTAACCCCTGACTATACCGGGGATACGCTTATCACAATGCCTTTCTGGTCTGTGCTGAAGCAGGGCATTCTGGCAGCCAAGTGGCTTGACCTTTATTAGTGAGCCTGGTTACCCCCTCTCGGAACCACAGACTTAGAAATCGCCAGCTCATATACAGTGCATAAAATATATTTATATATATACCCTTATACACCATTTTAATAAAAAATATCACAAAATTCTTCTAAGTCTCTCGGGAAGAGTGAAAGACGCGCACGTTCATTTTCAGAGCTCCGAGACCTTCCTATAAGAAGTTAGCTAAAAAGTAGCTTCGAAAAACGCTTAGGTTAAGTTTCAGAGTTGCTTCTAATGTACCAAAGCTGGACTTAGACATCATTTCACTCTCACAACATTATGGCTGGTTGGAGACAGTCCGAACCACAAGTACCGGGTCCATGGTTCTGGCCGTATACTGGGGGGACGGGGACGACTCCCATTAACCCCTGACTATACCGGGGATACGCTTATCACAATGCCTTTCTGGTTTGTGCTGAAGCAGGGCATTCTGGCAGCCAAGTGGCTTGACCTTTATTAGTGAGCCTGGTTACCCCCTCTCGGAACCACAGACTTAGAAATCGCCAGCTCATATACAGTGCATAAAATATATTTATATATATACCCTTATACACCATTTTAATAAAAAATATCACAAAATTCTTCTAAGTCCCTCGGGAAGAGTGAAAGACGCGCACGTTCATTTTCAGAGCTCCTAGACCTTCCTATTAGAAGTTAGCTAAAAAAGTAGCTTCGAAAAACGCTTAGGTTAAGTTTCAGAGTTGCTTCTAATGTACCAAAGCTGGACTTAGACATCATTTCACTCTCACAACATTATGGCTGGTTGGAGAGGGTCCGAACCACAAGTACTGGGTCCATGGTTCTGGTCGTATACTGGGGGGACGGGGACGACTCCCATTAACCCCTGACTATACCGGGGATACGCTTATCACAATGCCTTTCTGGTCTGTGCTGAAGCAGGGCATTCTGGCAGCCAAGTGGCTTGACCTTTATTAGTGAGCCTGGTTACCCCCTCTCGGAACCACAGACTTAGAAATCGCCAGCTCATATACAGTGCATAAAATATATTTATATATATACCCTTATACACCATTTTAATAAAAAATATCACAAAATTCTTCTAAGTCTCTCTGGAAGAGTGAAAGACGCGCACGTTCATTTTCAGAGCTCCTAGACCTTCCTATAAGAAGTTAGCTAAAAAGTAGCTTCGAAAAACGCTTAGGTTAAGTTTCAGAGTTGCTTCTAATGTACCAAAGCTGGACTTAGACATAATTTCACTCTCACAACATTATGGCTGGGTGGAGACAGTCCGAACCACAAGTACCGGGTCCATGGTTCTGGCCGTATACTGGGGGGACGGGGACGACTCCCATTAACCCCTGACTATACCGGGGATACGCTTATCACATTGCCTTTCTGGTTTGTGCTGAAGCAGGGCATTCTGGCAGCCAAGTGGCTTGACCTTTATTAGTGAGCCTGGTTACCCCCTCTCGGAACCACAGACTTAGAAATCGCCAGCTCATATACAGTGCATAAAATATATTTATATATATACCCTTATACACCATTTTAATAAAAAATATCACAAAATTCTTCTAAGTCCCTCGGGAAGAGTGAAAGACGCGCACGTTCATTTTCAGAGCTCCTAGACCTTCCTATTAGAAGTTAGCTAAAAAGTAGCTTCGAAAAACGCTTAGGTTAAGTTTCAGAGTTGCTTCTAATGTACCAAAGCTGTACTTAGACATCATTTCACTCTCACAACATTATGGCTGGTTGGAGAGGGTCCGAACCACAAGTACTGGGTCCATGGTTCTGGCCGTATACTGGGGGGACGGGGACGACTCCCATTAACCCCTGACTATACCGGGGATACGCTTATCACAATGCCTTTCTGGTCTGTGCTGAAGCAGGGCATTCTGGCAGCCAAGTGGCTTGACCTTTATTAGTGAGCCTGGTTACCCCCTCTCGGAACCACAGACTTAGAAATCGCCAGCTCATATACAGTGCATAAAATATATTTATATATATACCCTTATACACCATTTTAATAAAAAATATCACAAAATTCTTCTAAGTCTCTCTGGAAGAGTGAAAGACGCGCACGTTCATTTTCAGAGCTCCTAGACCTTCCTATAAGAAGTTAGCTAAAAAGTAGCTTCGAAAAACGCTTAGGTTAAGTTTCAGAGTTGCTTCTAATGTACCAAAGCTGGACTTAGACATCATTTCACTCTCACAACATTATGGCTGGTTGGAGACAGTCCGAAACACAAGTACCGGGTCCATGGTTCTGGCCGTATACTGGGGGGACGGGGACGACTCCCATTAACCCCTGACTATACCGGGGATACGCTTATCACAATGCCTTTCTGGTCTGTGCTGAAGCAGGGCATTCTGGCAGCCAAGTGGCTTGACCTTTATTAGTGAGCCTGGTTACCCCCTCTCGGAACCACAGACTTAGAAATCGCCAGCTCATATACAGTGCATAAAATATATTTATATATATACCCTTATACACCATTTTAATAAAAAATATCACAAAATTCTTCTAAGTCCCTCGGGAAGAGTGAAAGACGCGCACGTTCATTTTCAGAGCTCCTAGACCTTCCTATTAGAAGTTAGCTAAAAAGTAGCTTCGAAAAACGCTTAGGTTAAGTTTCAGAGTTGCTTCTAATGTACCAAAGCTGGACTTAGACATCATTTCACTCTCACAACATTATGGCTGGTTGGAGAGGGTCCGAACCACAAGTACTGGGTCCATGGTTCTGGCCGTATACTGGGGGGACGGGGACGACTCCCATTAACCCCTGACTATACCGGGGATACGCTTATCACAATGCCTTTCTGGTCTGTGCTGAAGCAGGGCATTCTGGCAGCCAAGTGGCTTGACCTTTATTAGTGAGCCTGGTTACCCCCTCTCGGAACCACAGACTTAGAAATCGCCAGCTCATATACAGTGCATAAAATATATTTATATATATACCCTTATACACCATTTTAATAAAAAATATCACAAAATTCTTCTAAGTCCCTCGGGAAGAGTGTAAGACGCGCACGTTCATTTTCAGAGCTCCTAGACCTTCCTATTAGAAGTTAGCTAAAAAGTAGCTTCGAAAAACGCTTAGGTTAAGTTTCAGAGTTGCTTCTAATATACCAAAGCTGGACTTAGACATCATTTCACTCTCACAACATTATGGCTGGTTGGAGAGGGTCCGAACCACAAGTACTGGGTCCATGGTTCTGGCCGTATACTGGGGGGACGGGGACGACTCCCATTAACCCCTGACTATACCGGGGATACGCTTATCACAATGCCTTTCTGGTCTGTGCTGAAGCAGGGCATTCTGGCAGCCAAGTGGCTTGACCTTTATTAGTGAGCCTGGTTACCCCCTCTCGGAACCACAGACTTAGAAATCGCCAGCTCATATACAGTGCATAAAATATATTTATATATATACCCTTATACACCATTTTAATAAAAAATATCACAAAATTCTTCTAAGTCTCTCGGGAAGAGTGAAAGACGCGCACGTTCATTTTCAGAGCTCCGAGACCTTCCTATAAGAAGTTAGCTAAAAAGTAGCTTCGAAAAACGCTTAGGTTAAGTTTCAGAGTTGCTTCTAATGTACCAAAGCTGGACTTAGACATCATTTCACTCTCACAACATTATGGCTGGTTGGAGACAGTCCGAACCACAAGTACCGGGTCCATGGTTCTGGCCGTATACTGGGGGGACGGGGACGACTCCCATTAACCCCTGACTATACCGGGGATACGCTTATCACAATGCCTTTCTGGTCTGTGCTGAAGCAGGGCATTCTGGCAGCCAAGTGGCTTGACCTTTATTAGTGAGCCTGGTTACCCCCTCTCGGAACCACAGACTTAGAAATCGCCAGCTCATATACAGTGCATAAAATATATTTATATATATACCCTTATACACCATTTTAATAAAAAATATCACAAAATTCTTCTAAGTCTCTCGGGAAGAGTGAAAGACGCGCACGTTCATTTTCAGAGCTCCGAGACCTTCCTATAAGAAGTTAGCTAAAAAGTAGCTTCGAAAAACGCTTAGGTTAAGTTTCAGAGTTGCTTCTAATGTACCAAAGCTGGACTTAGACATCATTTCACTCTCACAACATTATGGCTGGTTGGAGACAGTCCGAACCACAAGTACCGGGTCCATGGTTCTGGCCGTATACTGGGGGGACGGGGACGACTCCCATTAACCCCTGACTATACCGGGGATACGCTTATCACAATGCCTTTCTGGTCTGTGCTGAAGCAGGGCATTCTGGCAGGCAAGTGGCTTGACCTTTATTAGTGAGCCTGGTTACCCCCTCTCGGAACCACAGACTTAGAAATCGCCAGCTCATATACAGTGCATAAAATATATTTATATATATACCCTTATACACCATTTTAATAAAAAATATCACAAAATTCTTCTAAGTCCCTCGGGAAGAGTGAAAGACGCGCACGTTCATTTTCAGAGCTCCTAGACCTTCCTATTAGAAGTTAGCTAAAAAGTAGCTTCGAAAAACGCTTAGGTTAAGTTTCAGAGTTGCTTCTAATGTACCAAAGCTGGACTTAGACATCATTTCACTCTCACAACATTATGGCTGGTTGGAGAGGGTCCGAACCACAAGTACTGGGTCCATGGTTCTGGCCGTATACTGGGGGGACGGGGACGACTCCCATTAACCCCTGACTATACCGGGGATACGCTTATCACAATGCCTTTCTGGTCTGTGCTGAAGCAGGGCATTCTGGCAGCCAAGTGGCTTGACCTTTATTAGTGAGCCTGGTTACCCCCTCTCGGAACCACAGACTTAGAAATCGCCAGCTCATATACAGTGCATAAAATATATTTATATATATACCCTTATACACCATTTTAATAAAAAATATCACAAAATTCTTCTAAGTCTCTCGGGAAGAGTGAAAGACGCGCACGTTCATTTTCAGAGCTCCGAGTCCTTCCTATAAGAAGTTAGCTAAAAAGTAGCTTCGAAAAACGCTTAGGTTAAGTTTCAGAGTTGCTTCTAATGTACCAAAGCTGGACTTAGACATCATTTCACTCTCACAACATTATGGCTGGTTGGAGACAGTCCGAACCACAAGTACCGGGTCCATGGTTCTGGCCGTATACTGGGGGGACGGGGACGACTCCCATTAACCCCTGACTATACCGGGGATACGCTTATCACAATGCCTTTCTGGTCTGTGCTGAAGCAGGGCATTCTGGCAGCCAAGTGGCTTGACCTTTATTAGTGAGCCTGGTTACCCCCTCTCGGAACCACAGACTTAGAAATCGCCAGCTCATATACAGTGCATAAAATATATTTATATATATACCCTTATACACCATTTTAATAAAAAATATCACAAAATTCTTCTAAGTCCCTCGGGAAGAGTGAAAGACGCGCACGTTCATTTTCAGAGCTCCTAGACCTTCCTATTAGAAGTTAGCTAAAAAGTAGCTTCGAAAAACGCTTAGGTTAAGTTTCAGAGTTGCTTCTAATGTACCAAAGCTGGACTTAGACATCATTTCACTCTCACAACATTATGGCTGGTTGGAGAGGGTCCGAACCACAAGTACTGGGTCCATGGTTCTGGCCGTATACTGGGGGGACGGGGACGACTCCCATTAACCCCTGACTATACCGGGGATACGCTTATCACAATGCCTTTCTGGTCTGTGCTGAAGCAGGGCATTCTGGCAGCCAAGTGGCTTGACCTTTATTAGTGAGCCTGGTTACCCCCTCTCGGAACCACAGACTTAGAAATCGCCAGCTCATATACAGTGCATAAAATATATTTATATATATACCCTTATACACCATTTTAATAAAAAATATCACAAAATTCTTCTAAGTCTCTCGGGAAGAGTGAAAGACGCGCACGTTCATTTTCAGAGCTCCGAGTCCTTCCTATAAGAAGTTAGCTAAAAAGTAGCTTCGAAAAACGCTTAGGTTAAGTTTCAGAGTTGCTTCTAATGTACCAAAGCTGGACTTAGACATAATTTCACTCTCACAACATTATGGCTGGTTGGAGACAGTCCGAACCACAAGTACCGGGTCCATGGTTCTGGCCGTATACTGGGGGGACGGGGACGACTCCCATTAACCCCTGACTATACCGGGG
The DNA here is from genome assembly GCF_040206685.1 of Ascaphus truei. Taxonomy (NCBI): domain Eukaryota; kingdom Metazoa; phylum Chordata; class Amphibia; order Anura; family Ascaphidae; genus Ascaphus; species Ascaphus truei. The sequence goes on from NW_027454813.1 coordinate 620,792, forward strand.
ATACGCTTATCACAATGCCTTTCTGGTTTGTGCTGAAGCAGGGCATTCTGGCAGCCAAGTGGCTTGACCTTTATTAGTGAGCCTGGTTACCCCCTCTCGGAACCACAGACTTAGAAATCGCCAGCTCATATACAGTGCATAAAATATATTTATATATATACCCTTATACACCATTTTAATAAAAAATATCACAACATTCTTCTAAGTCTCTCTGGAAGAGTGAAAGACGCGCACGTTCATTTTCAGAGCTCCTAGACCTTCCTATAAGAAGTTAGCTAAAAAGTAGCTTCGAAAAACGCTTAGGTTAAGTTTCAGAGTTGCTTCTAATGTACCAAAGCTGGACTTAGACATAATTTCACTCTCACAACATTATGGCTGGTTGGAGAGGGTCCGAACCACAAGTACTGGGTCCATGGTTCTGGCCGTATACTGGGGGGACGGGGACGACTCCCATTAACCCCTGACTATACCGGGGATACGCTTATCACAATGCCTTTCTGGTCTGTGCTGAAGCAGGGCATTCTGGCAGCCAAGTGGCTTGACCTTTATTAGTGAGCCTGGTTACCCCCTCTCGGAACCACAGACTTAGAAATCGCCAGCTCATATACAGTGCATAAAATATATTTATATATATACCCTTATACACCATTTTAATAAAAAATATCACAAAATTCTTCTAAGTCTCTCGGGAAGAGTGAAAGACGCGCACGTTCATTTTCAGAGCTCCGAGACCTTCCTATAAGAAGTTAGCTAAAAAGTAGCTTCGAAAAACGCTTAGTTTAAGTTTCAGAGTTGCTTCTAATGTACCAAAGCTGGACTTAGACATAATTTCACTCTCACAACATTATGGCTGGTTGGAGACAGTCCGAACCACAAGTACCGGGTCCATGGTTCTGGCCGTATACTGGGGGGACGGGGACGACTCCCATTAACCCCTGACTATACCGGGGATACGCTTATCACAATGCCTTTCTGGTTTGTGCTGAAGCAGGGCATTCTGGCAGCCAAGTGGCTTGACCTTTATTAGTGAGCCTGGTTACCCCCTCTCGGAACCACAGACTTAGAAATCGCCAGCTCATATACAGTGCATAAAATATATTTATATATATACCCTTATACACCATTTTAATAAAAAATATCACAAAATTCTTCTAAGTCCCTCGGGAAGAGTGAAAGACGCGCACGTTCATTTTCAGAGCTCCTAGACCTTCCTATTAGAAGTTAGCTAAAAAGTAGCTTCGAAAAACGCTTAGGTTAAGTTTCAGAGTTGCTTCTAATGTACCAAAGCTGGACTTAGACATCATTTCACTCTCACAACATTATGGCTGGTTGGAGAGGGTCCGAACCACAAGTACCGGGTCCATGGTTCTGGCCGTATACTGGGGGGACGGGGACGACTCCCATTAACCCCTGACTATACCGGGGATACGCTTATCACAATGCCTTTCTGGTTTGTGCTGAAGCAGGGCATTCTGGCAGCCAAGTGGCTTGACCTTTATTAGTGAGCCTGGTTACCCCCTCTCGGAACCACAGACTTAGAAATCGCCAGCTCATATACAGTGCATAAAATATATTTATATATATACCCTTATACACCATTTTAATAAAAAATATCACAAAATTCTTCTAAGTCTCTCGGGAAGAGTGAAAGACGCGTACGTTCATTTTCAGAGCTCCGAGACCTTCCTATAAGAAGTTAGCTAAAAAGTAGCTTCGAAAAACGCTTAGGTTAAGTTTCAGAGTTGCTTCTAATGTACCAAAGCTGGACTTAGACATAATTTCACTCTCACAACATTATGGCTGGTTGGAGACAGTCCGAACCACAAGTACCGGGTCCATGGTTCTGGCCGTATACTGGGGGGACGGGGACGACTCCCATTAACCCCTGACTATACCGGGGATACGCTTATCACAATGCCTTTCTGGTCTGTGCTGAAGCAGGGCATTCTGGCAGCCAAGTGGCTTGACCTTTATTAGTGAGCCTGGTTACCCCCTCTCGGAACCACAGACTTAGAAATCGCCAGCTCATATACAGTGCATAAAATATATTTATATATATACCCTTATACACCATTTTAATAAAAAATATCACAAAATTCTTCTAAGTCCCTCGGGAAGAGTGAAAGACGCGCACGTTCATTTTCAGAGCTCCTAGACCTTCCTATTAGAAGTTAGCTAAAAAGTAGCTTCGAAAAACGCTTAGGTTAAGTTTCAGAGTTGCTTCTAATGTACCAAAGCTGGACTTAGACATCATTTCACTCTCACAACATTATGGCTGGTTGGAGAGGGTCCGAACCACAAGTACTGGGTCCATGGTTCTGGCCGTATACTGGGGGGACGGGGACGACTCCCATTAACCCCTGACTATACCGGGGATACGCTTATCACAATGCCTTTCTGGTCTGTGCTGAAGCAGGGCATTCTGGCAGCCAAGTGGCTTGACCTTTATTAGTGAGCCTGGTTACCCCCTCTCGGAACCACAGACTTAGAAATCGCCAGCTCATATACAGTGCATAAAATATATTTATATATATACCCTTATACACCATTTTAATAAAAAATATCACAAAATTCTTCTAAGTCTCTCGGGAAGAGTGAAAGACGCGCACGTTCATTTTCAGAGCTCCGAGACCTTCCTATAAGAAGTTAGCTAAAAAGTAGCTTCGAAAAACGCTTAGGTTAAGTTTCAGAGTTGCTTCTAATGTACCAAAGCTGGACTTAGACATAATTTCACTCTCACAACATTATGGCTGGTTGGAGACAGTCCGAACCACAAGTACCGGGTCCATGGATCTGGCCGTATACTGGGGGGACGGGGACGACTCCCATTAACCCCTGACTATACCGGGGATACGCTTATCACAATGCCTTTCTGGTTTGTGCTGAAGCAGGGCATTCTGGCAGCCAAGTGGCTTGACCTTTATTAGTGAGCCTGGTTACCCCCTCTCGGAACCACAGACTTAGAAATCGCCAGCTCATATACAGTGCATAAAATATATTTATATATATACCCTTATACACCATTTTAATAAAAAATATCACAAAATTCTTCTAAGTCCCTCGGGAAGAGTGAAAGACGCGCACGTTCATTTTCAGAGCTCCTAGACCTTCCTATTAGAAGTTAGCTAAAAAGTAGCTTCGAAAAACGCTTAGGTTAAGTTTCAGAGTTGCTTCTAATGTACCAAAGCTGGACTTAGACATCATTTCACTCTCACAACATTATGGCTGGTTGGAGAGGGTCCGAACCACACGTACTGGGTCCATGGTTCTGGCCGTATACTGGGGGGACGGGGACGACTCCCATTAACCCCTGACTATACCGGGGATACGCTTATCACAATGCCTTTCTGGTCTGTGCTGAAGCAGGGCATTCTGGCAGCCAAGTGGCTTGACCTTTATTAGTGAGCCTGGTTACCCCCTCTCGGAACCACAGACTTAGAAATCGCCAGCTCATATACAGTGCATAAAATATATTTATATATATACCCTTATACACCATTTTAATAAAAAATATCACAAAATTCTTCTAAGTCTCTCGGGAAGAGTGAAAGACGCGCACGTTCATTTTCAGAGCTCCGAGTCCTTCCTATAAGAAGTTAGCTAAAAAGTAGCTTCGAAAAACGCTTAGGTTAAGTTTCAGAGTTGCTTCTAATGTACCAAAGCTGGACTTAGACATAATTTCACTCTCACAACATTATGGCTGGTTGGAGACAGTCCGAACCACAAGTACCGGGTCCATGGTTCTGGACGTATACTGGGGGGACGGGGACGACTCCCATTAACCCCTGACTATACCGGGGATACGCTTATCACAATGCCTTTCTGGTTTGTGCTGAAGCAGGGCATTCTGGCAGCCAAGTGGCTTGACCTTTATTAGTGAGCCTGGTTACCCCCTCTCGGAACCACAGACTTAGAAATCGCCAGCTCATATACAGTGCATAAAATATATTTATATATATACCCTTATACACCATTTTAATAAAAAATATCACAAAATTCTTCTAAGTCTCTCTGGAAGAGTGAAAGACGCGCATGTTCATTTTCAGAGCTCCTAGACCTTCCTATAAGAAGTTAGCTAAAAAGTAGCTTCGAAAAACGCTTAGGTTAAGTTTCAGAGTTGCTTCTAATGTACCAAAGCTGGACTTAGACATAATTTCACTCTCACAACATTATGGCTGGTTGGAGACAGTCCGAACCACAAGTACCGGGTCCATGGTTCTGGCCGTATACTGGGGGGACGGGGACGACTCCCATTAACCCCTGACTATACCGGGGATACGCTTATCACAATGCCTTTCTGGTCTGTGCTGAAGCAGGGCATTCTGGCAGCCAAGTGGCTTGACCTTTATTAGTGAGCCTGGTTACCCCCTCTCGGAACCACAGACTTAGAAATCGCCAGCTCATATACAGTGCATAAAATATATTTATATATATACCCTTATACACCATTTTAATAAAAAATATCACAAAATTCTTCTAAGTCCCTCGGGAAGAGTGAAAGACGCGCACGTTCATTTTCAGAGCTCCTAGACCTTCCTATTAGAAGTTAGCCAAAAAGTAGCTTCGAAAAACGCTTAGGTTAAGTTTCAGAGTTGCTTCTAATGTACCAAAGCTGGACTTAGACATAATGTCACTCTCACAACATTATGGCTGGTTGGAGACAGTCCGCACCACAAGTACCGGGTCCATGGTTCTGGCCGTATACTGGGGGGACGGGGACGACTCCCATTAACCCCTGACTATACCGGGGATACGCTTATCACAATGCCTTTCTGGTCTGTGCTGAAGCAGGGCATTCTAGCAGGCAAGTGGCTTGACCTTTATTAGTGAGCCTGGTTACCCCCTCTGGAACCACAGACTTAGAAATCGCCAGCTCATATACAGTGCATAAAATATATTTATATATATACCCTTATACACCATTTTAATAAAAAATATCACAAAATTCTTCTAAGTCCCTCGGGAAGAGTGAAAGACGCGCACGTTCATTTTCAGAGCTCCTAGACCTTCCTATTAGAAGTTAGCTAAAAAGTAGCTTCGAAAAACGCTTAGGTTAAGTTTCAGAGTTGCTTCTAATGTACCAAAGCTGGACTTAGACATCATTTCACTCTCACAACATTATGGCTGGTTGGAGAGGGTCCGAACCACAAGTACTGGGTCCATGGTTCTGGCCGTATACTGGGGGGACGGGGACGACTCCCATTAACCCCTGACTATACCGGGGATACGCTTATCACAATGCCTTTCTGGTCTGTGCTGAAGCAGGGCATTCTGGCAGCCAAGTGGCTTGACCTTTATTAGTGAGCCTGGTTACCCCCTCTCGGAACCACAGACTTAGAAATCGCCAGCTCATATACAGTGCATAAAATATATTTATATATATACCCTTATACACCATTTTAATAAAAAATATCACAAAATTCTTCTAAGTCTCTCGGGAAGAGTGAAAGACGCGCACGTTCATTTTCAGAGCTCCGAGTCCTTCCTATAAGAAGTTAGCTAAAAAGTAGCTTCGAAAAACGCTTAGGTTAAGTTTCAGAGTTGCTTCTAATGTACCAAAGCTGGACTTAGACATAATTTCACTCTCACAACATTATGGCTGGTTGGAGACAGTCCGAACCACAAGTACCGGGTCCATGGTTCTGGACGTATACTGGGGGGACGGGGACGACTCCAATTAACCCCTGACTATACCGGGGATACGCTTATCACAATGCCTTTCTGGTTTGTGCTGAAGCAGGGCATTCTGGCAGCCAAGTGGCTTGACCTTTATTAGTGAGCCTGGTTACCCCCTCTCGGAACCACAGACTTAGAAATCGCCAGCTCATATACAGTGCATAAAATATATTTATATATATACCCTTATACACCATTTTAATAAAAAATATCACAAAATTCTTCTAAGTCTCTCTGGAAGAGTGAAAGACGCGCACGTTCATTTTCAGAGCTCCTAGACCTTCCTATATGAAGTTAGCTAAAAAGTAGCTTCGAAAAACGCTTAGGTTAAGTTTCAGAGTTGCTTCTAATGTACCAAAGCTGGACTTAGACATAATTTCACTCTCACAACATTATGGCTGGTTGGAGACAGTCCGAACCACAAGTACCGGGTCCATGGTTCTGGCCGTATACTGGGGGGACGGGGACGACTCCCATTAACCCCTGACTATACCGGGGATACGCTTATCACAATGCCTTTCTGGTCTGTGCTGAAGCAGGGCATTCTGGCAGCCAAGTGGCTTGACCTTTATTAGTGAGCCTGGTTACCCCCTCTCGGAACCACAGACTTAGAAATCGCCAGCTCATATACAGTGCATAAAATATATTTATATATATACCCTTATACACCATTTTAATAAAAAATATCACAAAATTCTTCTAAGTCCCTCGGGAAGAGTGAAAGACGCGCACGTTCATTTTCAGAGCTCCTAGACCTTCCTATTAGAAGTTAGCCAAAAAGTAGCTTCGAAAAACGCTTAGGTTAAGTTTCAGAGTTGCTTCTAATGTACCAAAGCTGGACTTAGACATAATGTCACTCTCACAACATTATGGCTGGTTGGAGACAGTCCGCACCACAAGTACCGGGTCCATGGTTCTGGCCGTATACTGGGGGGACGGGGACGACTCCCATTAACCCCTGACTATACCGGGGATACGCTTATCACAATGCCTTTCTGGTCTGTGCTGAAGCAGGGCATTCTAGCAGGCAAGTGGCTTGACCTTTATTAGTGAGCCTGGTTACCCCCTCTGGAACCACAGACTTAGAAATCGCCAGCTCATATACAGTGCATAAAATATATTTATATATATACCCTTATACACCATTTTAATAAAAAATATCACAAAATTCTTCTAAGTCCCTCGGGAAGAGTGAAAGACGCGCACGTTCATTTTCAGAGCTCCTAGACCTTCCTATTAGAAGTTAGCTAAAAAGTAGCTTCGAAAAACGCTTAGGTTAAGTTTCAGAGTTGCTTCTAATGTACCAAAGCTGGACTTAGACATCATTTCACTCTCACAACATTATGGCTGGTTGGAGAGGGTCCGAACCACAAGTACTGGGTCCATGGTTCTGGCCGTATACTGGGGGGACGGGGACGACTCCCATTAACCCCTGACTATACCGGGGATACGCTTATCACAATGCCTTTTTGGTCTGTGCTGAAGCAGGGCATTCTGGCAGCCAAGTGGCTTGACCTTTATTAGTGAGCCTGGTTACCCCCTCTCGGAACCACAGACTTAGAAATCGCCAGCTCATATACAGTGCATAAAATATATTTATATATATACCCTTATACACCATTTTAATAAAAAATATCACAAAATTCTTCTAAGTCTCTCGGGAAGAGTGAAAGACGCGCACGTTCATTTTGAGAGCTCCGAGACCTTCCTATAAGAAGTTAGCTAAAAAGTAGCTTCGAAAAACGCTTAGGTTAAGTTTCAGAGTTGCTTCTAATGTACCAAAGCTGGACTTAGACATCATTTCACTCTCACAACATTATGGCTGGTTGGAGACAGTCCGAACCACAAGTACCGGGTCCATGGTTCTGGCCGTATACTGGGGGGACGGGGACGACTCCCATTAACCCCTGACTATACCGGGGATACGCTTATCACAATGCCTTTCTGGTTTGTGCTGAAGCAGGGCATTCTGGCAGCCAAGTGGCTTGACCTTTATTAGTGAGCCTGGTTACCCCCTCTCGGAACCACAGACTTAGAAATCGCCAGCTCATATACAGTGCATAAAATATATTTATATATATACCCTTATACACCATTTTAATAAAAAATATCACAAAATTCTTCTAAGTCCCTCGGGAAGAGTGAAAGACGCGCACGTTCATTTTCAGAGCTCCTAGACCTTCCTATTAGAAGTTAGCTAAAAAGTAGCTTCGAAAAACGCTTAGGTTAAGTTTCAGAGTTGCTTCTAATGTACCAAAGCTGGACTTAGACATCATTTCACTCTCACAACATTATGGCTGGTTGGAGAGGGTCCGAACCACAAGTACTGGGTCCATGGTTCTGGCCGTATACTGGGGGGACGGGGGGGACTCCCATTAACCCCTGACTATACCGGGGATACGCTTATCACAATGCCTTTCTGGTCTGTGCTGAAGCAGGGCATTCTGGCAGCCAAGTGGCTTGACCTTTATTAGTGAGCTTGGTTACCCCCTCTCGGAACCACAGACTTAGAAATCGCCAGCTCATATACAGTGCATAAAATATATTTATATATATACCCTTATACACCATTTTAATAAAAAATATCACAAAATTCTTCTAAGTCCCTCGGGAAGAGTGAAAGACGCGCACGTTCATTTTCAGAGCTCCTAGACCTTCCTATTAGAAGTTAGCTAAAAAGTAGCTTCGAAAAACGCTTAGGTTAAGTTTCAGAGTTGCTTCTAATGTACCAAAGCTGGACTTAGACATCATTTCACTCTCACAACATTATGGCTGGTTGGAGAGGGTCCGAACCACAAGTACTGGGTCCATGGTTCTGGCCGTATACTGGGGGGACGGGGACGACTCCCATTAACCCCTGACTATACCGGGGATACGCTTATCACAATGCCTTTCTGGTCTGTGCTGAAGCAGGGCATTCTGGCAGCCAAGTGGCTTGACCTTTATTAGTGAGCTTGGTTACCCCCTCTCGGAACCACAGACTTAGAAATCGCCAGCTCATATACAGTGCATAAAATATATTTATATATATACCCTTATACACCATTTTAATAAAAAATATCACAAAATTCTTCTAAGTCTCTCGGGAAGAGTGAAAGACGCGCACGTTCATTTTCAGAGCTCCGAGACCTTCCTACTGTATAAGAAGTTAGCTAAAAAGTAGCTTCGAAAAACGCTTAGGTTAAGTTTCAGAGTTGCTTCTAATGTACCAAAGCTGGACTTAGACATAATTTCACTCTCACAACATTATGGCTGGTTGGAGACAGTCCGAAACACAAGTACCGGGTCCATGGTTCTGGCCGTATACTGGGGGGACGGGGACGACTCCCATTAACCCCTGACTATACCGGGGATACGCTTATCACAATGCCTTTCTGGTTTGTGCTGAAGCAGGGCATTCTGGCAGCCAAGTGGCTTGACCTTTATTAGTGAGCCTGGTTACCCCCTCTCGGAACCACAGACTTAGAAATCGCCAGCTCATATACAGTGCATAAAATATATTTATATATATACCCTTATACACCATTTTAATAAAAAATATCACAAAATTCTTCTAAGTCTCTCTGGAAGAGTGAAAGACGCGCACGTTCATTTTCAGAGCTCCTAGACCTTCCTATAAGAAGTTAGCTAAAAAGTAGCTTCGAAAAACGCTTAGGTTAAGTTTCAGAGTTGCTTCTAATGTACCAAAGCTGGACTTAGACATAATTTCACTCTCACAACATTATGGCTGGTTGGAGACAGTCCGAACCACAAGTACCGGGTCCATGGTTCTGGCCGTATACTGGGGGGACGGGGACGACTCCCATTAACCCCTGACTATACCGGGGATACGCTTATCACAATGCCTTTCTGGTCTGTGCTGAAGCAGGGCATTCTGGCAGCCAAGTGGCTTGACCTTTATTAGTGAGCCTGGTTACCCCCTCTCGGAACCACAGACTTAGAAATCGCCAGCTCATATACAGTGCATAAAATATATTTATATATATACCCTTATACACCATTTTAATAAAAAATATCACAAAATTCTTCTAAGTCTCTCTGGAAGAGTGAAAGACGCGCACGTTCATTTTCAGAGCTCCTAGACCTTCCTATAAGAAGTTAGCTAAAAAGTAGCTTCGAAAAACGCTTAGGTTAAGTTTCAGAGTTGCTTCTAATGTACCAAAGCTGGACTTAGACATCATTTCACTCTCACAACATTATGGCTGGGTGGAGACAGTCCGAACCACAAGTACCGGGTCCATGGTTCTGGCCGTATACTGGGGGGACGGGGACGACTCCCATTAACCCCTGACTATACCGGGGATACGCTTATCACAATGCCTTTCTGGTCTGTGCTGAAGCAGGGCATTCTGGCAGCCAAGTGGCTTGACCTTTATTAGTGAGCCTGGTTACCCCCTCTCGGAACCACAGACTTAGAAATCGCCAGCTCATATACAGTGCATAAAATATATTTATATATATACCCTTATACACCATTTTAATAAAAAATATCACAAAATTCTTCTAAGTCCCTCGGGAAGAGTGAAAGACGCGCACGTTCATTTTCAGAGCTTCTAGACCTTCCTATTAGAAGTTAGCTAAAAAGTAGCTTCGAAAAACGCTTAGGTTAAGTTTCAGAGTTGCTTCTAATGTACCAAAGCTGGACTTAGACATCATTTCACTCTCACAACATTATGGCTGGTTGGAGACAGTCCGAACCACAAGTACAGGGTCCATGGTTCTGGCCGTATACTGGGGGGACGGGGACGACTCCCATTAACCCCTGACTATACCGGGGATACGCTTATCACAATGCCTTTCTGGTCTGTGCTGAAGCAGGGCATTCTGGCAGCCAAGTGGCTTGACCTTTATTAGTGAGCCTGGTTACCCCCTCTCGGAACCACAGACTTAGAAATCGCCAGCTCATATACAGTGCATAAAATATATTTATATATATACCCTTATACACCATTTTAATAAAAAATATCACAAAATTCTTCTAAGTCTCTCGGGAAGAGTGAAAGACGCGCACGTTCATTTTCAGAGCTCCGAGACCTTCCTATAAGAAGTTAGCTAAAAAGTAGCTTCGAAAAACGCTTAGGTTAAGTTTCAGAGTTGCTTCTAATGTACCAAAGCTGGACTTAGACATCATTTCACTCTCACAACATTATGGCTGGTTGGAGACAGTCCGAACCACAAGTACCGGGTCCATGGTTCTGGCCGTATACTGGGGGGACGGGGACGACTCCCATTAACCCCTGACTATACCGGGGATACGCTTATCACAATGCCTTTCTGGTTTGTGCTGAAGCAGGGCATTCTGGCAGCCAAGTGGCTTGACCTTTATTAGTGAGCCTGGTTACCCCCTCTCGGAACCACAGACTTAGAAATCGCCAGCTCATATACAGTGCATAAAATATATTTATATATATACCCTTATACACCATTTTAATAAAAAATATCACAAAATTCTTCTAAGTCTCTCTGGAAGAGTGAAAGACGCGCACGTTCATTTTCAGAGCTCCTAGACCTTCCTATAAGAAGTTAGCTAAAAAGTAGCTTCGAAAAACGCTTAGGTTAAGTTTCAGAGTTGCTTCTAATGTACCAAAGCTGGACTTAGACATCATTTCACTCTCACAACATTATGGCTGGTTGGAGACAGTCCGAACCACAAGTACCGGGTCCATGGTTCTGGCCGTATACTGGGGGGACGGGGACGACTCCCATTAACCCCTGACTATACCGGGGATACGCTTATCACAATGCCTTTCTGGTCTGTGCTGAAGCAGGGCATTCTGGCAGCCAAGTGGCTTGACCTTTATTAGTGAGCCTGGTTACCCCCTCTCGGAACCACAGACTTAGAAATCGCCAGCTCATATACAGTGCATAAAATATATTTATATATATACCCTTATACACCATTTTAATAAAAAATATCACAAAATTCTTCTAAGTCCCTCGGGAAGAGTGAAAGACGCGCACGTTCATTTTCAGAGCTTCTAGACCTTCCTATTAGAAGTTAGCTAAAAAGTAGCTTCGAAAAACGCTTAGGTTAAGTTTCAGAGTTGCTTCTAATGTACCAAAGCTGGACTTAGACATCATTTCACTCTCACAACATTATGGCTGGTTGGAGACAGTCCGAACCACAAGTACAGGGTCCATGGTTCTGGCCGTATACTGGGGGGACGGGGACGACTCCCATTAACCCCTGACTATACCGGGGATACGCTTATCACAATGCCTTTCTGGTCTGTGCTGAAGCAGGGCATTCTGGCAGCCAAGTGGCTTGACCTTTATTAGTGAGCCTGGTTACCCCCTCTCGGAACCACAGACTTAGAAATCGCCAGCTCATATACAGTGCATAAAATATATTTATATATATACCCTTATACACCATTTTAATAAAAAATATCACAAAATTCTTCTAAGTCTCTCGGGAAGAGTGAAAGACGCGCACGTTCATTTTCAGAGCTCCGAGACCTTCCTATAAGAAGTTAGCTAAAAAGTAGCTTCGAAAAACGCTTAGGTTAAGTTTCAGAGTTGCTTCTAATGTACCAAAGCTGGACTTAGACATCATTTCACTCTCACAACATTATGGCTGGTTGGAGACAGTCCGAACCACAAGTACCGGGTCCATGGTTCTGGCCGTATACTGGGGGGACGGGGACGACTCCCATTAACCCCTGACTATACCGGGGATACGCTTATCACAATGCCTTTCTGGTTTGTGCTGAAGCAGGGCATTCTGGCAGCCAAGTGGCTTGACCTTTATTAGTGAGCCTGGTTACCCCCTCTCGGAACCACAGACTTAGAAATCGCCAGCTCATATACAGTGCATAAAATATATTTATATATATACCCTTATACACCATTTTAATAAAAAATATCACAAAATTCTTCTAAGTCCCTCGGGAAGAGTGAAAGACGCGCACGTTCATTTTCAGAGCTCCTAGACCTTCCTATTAGAAGTTAGCTAAAAAGTAGCTTCGAAAAACGCTTAGGTTAAGTTTCAGAGTTGCTTCTAATGTACCAAAGCTGGACTTAGACATCATTTCACTCTCACAACATTATGGCTGGTTGGAGAGGGTCCGAACCACAAGTACTGGGTCCATGGTTCTGGCCGTATACTGGGGGGACGGGGACGACTCCCATTAACCCCTGACTATACCGGGGATACGCTTATCACAATGCCTTTCTGGTCTGTGCTGAAGCAGGGCATTCTGGCAGCCAAGTGGCTTGACCTTTATTAGTGAGCCTGGTTACCCCCTCTCGGAACCACAGACTTAGAAATCGCCAGCTCATATACAGTGCATAAAATATATTTATATATATACCCTTATACACCATTTTAATAAAAAATATCACAAAAATCTTCTAAGTCCCTCGGGAAGAGTGAAAGACGCGCACGTTCATTTTCAGAGCTTCTAGACCTTCCTATTAGAAGTTAGCTAAAAAGTAGCTTCGAAAAACGCTTAGGTTAAGTTTCAGAGTTGCTTCTAATGTACCAAAGCTGGACTTAGACATCATTTCACTCTAACAACATTATGGCTGGTTGGAGACAGTCCGAACCACAAGTACAGGGTCCATGGTTCTGGCCGTATACTGGGGGGACGGGGACGACTCCCATTAACCCCTGACTATACCGGGGATACGCTTATCACAATGCCTTTCTGGTCTGTGCTGAAGCAGGGCATTCTGGCAGCCAAGTGGCTTGACCTTTATTAGTGAGCCTGGTTACCCCCTCTCGGAACCACAGACTTAGAAATCGCCAGCTCATATACAGTGCATAAAATATATTTATATATATACCCTTATACACCATTTTAATAAAAAATATCACAAAATTCTTCTAAGTCTCTCGGGAAGAGTGAAAGACGCGCACGTTCATTTTCAGAGCTCCGAGACCTTCCTATAAGAAGTTAGCTAAAAAGTAGCTTCGAAAAACGCTTAGGTTAAGTTTCAGAGTTGCTTCTAATGTACCAAAGCTGGACTTAGACATCATTTCACTCTCACAACATTATGGCTGGTTGGAGACAGTCCGAACCACAAGTACCGGGTCCATGGTTCTGGCCGTATACTGGGGGGACGGGGACGACTCCCATTAACCCCTGACTATACCGGGGATACGCTTATCACAATGCCTTTCTGGTTTGTGCTGAAGCAGGGCATTCTGGCAGCCAAGTGGCTTGACCTTTATTAGTGAGCCTGGTTACCCCCTCTCGGAACCACAGACTTAGAAATCGCCAGCTCATATACAGTGCATAAAATATATTTATATATATACCCTTATACACCATTTTAATAAAAAATATCACAAAATTCTTCTAAGTCTCTCTGGAAGAGTGAAAGACGCGCACGTTCATTTTCAGAGCTCCTAGACCTTCCTATAAGAAGTTAGCTAAAAAGTAGCTTCGAAAAACGCTTAGGTTAAGTTTCAGAGTTGCTTCTAATGTACCAAAGCTGGACTTAGACATCATTTCACTCTCACAACATTATGGCTGGTTGGAGACAGTCCGAACCACAAGTACCGGGTCCATGGTTCTGGCCGTATACTGGGGGGACGGGGACGACTCCCATTAACCCCTGACTATACCGGGGATACGCTTATCACAATGCCTTTCTGGTCTGTGCTGAAGCAGGGCATTCTGGCAGCCAAGTGGCTTGACCTTTATTAGTGAGCCTGGTTACCCCCTCTCGGAACCACAGACTTAGAAATCGCCAGCTCATATACAGTGCATAAAATATATTTATATATATACCCTTATACACCATTTTAATAAAAAATATCACAAAATTCTTCTAAGTCCCTCGGGAAGAGTGAAAGACGCGCACGTTCATTTTCAGAGCTTCTAGACCTTCCTATTAGAAGTTAGCTAAAAAGTAGCTTCGAAAAACGCTTAGGTTAAGTTTCAGAGTTGCTTCTAATGTACCAAAGCTGGACTTAGACATCATTTCACTCTCACAACATTATGGCTGGTTGGAGACAGTCCGAACCACAAGTACCGGGTCCATGGTTCTGGCCGTATACTGGGGGGACGGGGACGACTCCCATTAACCCCTGACTATACCGGGGATACGCTTATCACAATGCCTTTCTGGTTTGTGCTGAAGCAGGGCATTCTGGCAGCCAAGTGGCTTGACCTTTATTAGTGAGCCTGGTTACCCCCTCTCGGAACCACAGACTTAGAAATCGCCAGCTCATATACAGTGCATAAAATATATTTATATATATACCCTTATACACCATTTTAATAAAAAATATCACAAAATTCTTCTAAGTCTCTCTGGAAGAGTGAAAGACGCGCACGTTCATTTTCAGAGCTCCTAGACCTTCCTATAAGAAGTTAGCTAAAAAGTAGCTTCGAAAAACGCTTAGGTTAAGTTTCAGAGTTGCTTCTAATGTACCAAAGCTGGACTTAGACATCATTTCACTCTCACAACATTATGGCTGGTTGGAGACAGTCCGAACCACAAGTACCGGGTCCATGGTTCTGGCCGTATACTGGGGGGACGGGGACGACTCCCATTAACCCCTGACTATACCGGGGATACGCTTATCACAATGCCTTTCTGGTCTGTGCTGAAGCAGGGCATTCTGGCAGCCAAGTGGCTTGACCTTTATTAGTGAGCCTGGTTACCCCCTCTCGGAACCACAGACTTAGAAATCGCCAGCTCATATACAGTGCATAAAATATATTTATATATATACCCTTATACACCATTTTAATAAAAAATATCACAAAATTCTTCTAAGTCCCTCGGGAAGAGTGAAAGACGCGCACGTTCATTTTCAGAGCTTCTAGACCTTCCTATTAGAAGTTAGCTAAAAAGTAGCTTCGAAAAACGCTTAGGTTAAGTTTCAGAGTTGCTTCTAATGTACCAAAGCTGGACTTAGACATCATTTCACTCTCACAACATTATGGCTGGTTGGAGACAGTCCGAACCACAAGTACAGGGTCCATGGTTCTGGCCGTATACTGGGGGGACGGGGACGACTCCCATTAACCCCTGACTATACCGGGGATACGCTTATCACAATGCCTTTCTGGTCTGTGCTGAAGCAGGGCATTCTGGCAGCCAAGTGGCTTGACCTTTATTAGTGAGCCTGGTTACCCCCTCTCGGAACCACAGACTTAGAAATCGCCAGCTCATATACAGTGCATAAAATATATTTATATATATACCCTTATACACCATTTTAATAAAAAATATCACAAAATTCTTCTAAGTCTCTCGGGAAGAGTGAAAGACGCGCACGTTCATTTTCAGAGCTCCGAGACCTTCCTATAAGAAGTTAGCTAAAAAGTAGCTTCGAAAAACGCTTAGGTTAAGTTTCAGAGTTGCTTCTAATGTACCAAAGCTGGACTTAGACATCATTTCACTCTCACAACATTATGGCTGGTTGGAGACAGTCCGAACCACAAGTACCGGGTCCATGGTTCTGGCCGTATACTGGGGGGACGGGGACGACTCCCATTAACCCCTGACTATACCGGGGATACGCTTATCACAATGCCTTTCTGGTTTGTGCTGAAGCAGGGCATTCTGGCAGCCAAGTGGCTTGACCTTTATTAGTGAGCCTGGTTACCCCCTCTCGGAACCACAGACTTAGAAATCGCCAGCTCATATACAGTGCATAAAATATATTTATATATATACCCTTATACACCATTTTAATAAAAAATATCACAAAATTCTTCTAAGTCCCTCGGGAAGAGTGAAAGACGCGCACGTTCATTTTCAGAGCTCCTAGACCTTCCTATTAGAAGTTAGCTAAAAAGTAGCTTCGAAAAACGCTTAGGTTAAGTTTCAGAGTTGCTTCTAATGTACCAAAGCTGGACTTAGACATCATTTCACTCTCACAACATTATGGCTGGTTGGAGAGGGTCCGAACCACAAGTACTGGGTCCATGGTTCTGGCCGTATACTGGGGGGACGGGGACGACTCCCATTAACCCCTGACTATACCGGGGATACGCTTATCACAATGCCTTTCTGGTCTGTGCTGAAGCAGGGCATTCTGGCAGCCAAGTGGCTTGACCTTTATTAGTGAGCCTGGTTACCCCCTCTCGGAACCACAGACTTAGAAATCGCCAGCTCATATACAGTGCATAAAATATATTTATATATATACCCTTATACACCATTTTAATAAAAAATATCACAAAAATCTTCTAAGTCCCTCGGGAAGAGTGAAAGACGCGCACGTTCATTTTCAGAGCTTCTAGACCTTCCTATTAGAAGTTAGCTAAAAAGTAGCTTCGAAAAACGCTTAGGTTAAGTTTCAGAGTTGCTTCTAATGTACCAAAGCTGGACTTAGACATCATTTCACTCTAACAACATTATGGCTGGTTGGAGACAGTCCGAACCACAAGTACAGGGTCCATGGTTCTGGCCGTATACTGGGGGGACGGGGACGACTCCCATTAACCCCTGACTATACCGGGGATACGCTTATCACAATGCCTTTCTGGTCTGTGCTGAAGCAGGGCATTCTGGCAGCCAAGTGGCTTGACCTTTATTAGTGAGCCTGGTTACCCCCTCTCGGAACCACAGACTTAGAAATCGCCAGCTCATATACAGTGCATAAAATATATTTATATATATACCCTTATACACCATTTTAATAAAAAATATCACAAAATTCTTCTAAGTCTCTCGGGAAGAGTGAAAGACGCGCACGTTCATTTTCAGAGCTCCGAGACCTTCCTATAAGAAGTTAGCTAAAAAGTAGCTTCGAAAAACGCTTAGGTTAAGTTTCAGAGTTGCTTCTAATGTACCAAAGCTGGACTTAGACATCATTTCACTCTCACAACATTATGGCTGGTTGGAGACAGTCCGAACCACAAGTACCGGGTCCATGGTTCTGGCCGTATACTGGGGGGACGGGGACGACTCCCATTAACCCCTGACTATACCGGGGATACGCTTATCACAATGCCTTTCT
Source organism: Ascaphus truei (assembly GCF_040206685.1). Classification (NCBI taxonomy): domain Eukaryota; kingdom Metazoa; phylum Chordata; class Amphibia; order Anura; family Ascaphidae; genus Ascaphus; species Ascaphus truei. The sequence goes on from NW_027454813.1 coordinate 638,394, forward strand.
GGTTTGTGCTGAAGCAGGGCATTCTGGCAGCCAAGTGGCTTGACCTTTATTAGTGAGCCTGGTTACCCCCTCTCGGAACCACAGACTTAGAAATCGCCAGCTCATATACAGTGCATAAAATATATTTATATATATACCCTTATACACCATTTTAATAAAAAATATCACAAAATTCTTCTAAGTCTCTCTGGAAGAGTGAAAGACGCGCACGTTCATTTTCAGAGCTCCTAGACCTTCCTATAAGAAGTTAGCTAAAAAGTAGCTTCGAAAAACGCTTAGGTTAAGTTTCAGAGTTGCTTCTAATGTACCAAAGCTGGACTTAGACATCATTTCACTCTCACAACATTATGGCTGGTTGGAGACAGTCCGAACCACAAGTACCGGGTCCATGGTTCTGGCCGTATACTGGGGGGACGGGGACGACTCCCATTAACCCCTGACTATACCGGGGATACGCTTATCACAATGCCTTTCTGGTCTGTGCTGAAGCAGGGCATTCTGGCAGCCAAGTGGCTTGACCTTTATTAGTGAGCCTGGTTACCCCCTCTCGGAACCACAGACTTAGAAATCGCCAGCTCATATACAGTGCATAAAATATATTTATATATATACCCTTATACACCATTTTAATAAAAAATATCACAAAATTCTTCTAAGTCCCTCGGGAAGAGTGAAAGACGCGCACGTTCATTTTCAGAGCTTCTAGACCTTCCTATTAGAAGTTAGCTAAAAAGTAGCTTCGAAAAACGCTTAGGTTAAGTTTCAGAGTTGCTTCTAATGTACCAAAGCTGGACTTAGACATCATTTCACTCTCACAACATTATGGCTGGTTGGAGACAGTCCGAACCACAAGTACAGGGTCCATGGTTCTGGCCGTATACTGGGGGGACGGGGACGACTCCCATTAACCCCTGACTATACCGGGGATACGCTTATCACAATGCCTTTCTGGTCTGTGCTGAAGCAGGGCATTCTGGCAGCCAAGTGGCTTGACCTTTATTAGTGAGCCTGGTTACCCCCTCTCGGAACCACAGACTTAGAAATCGCCAGCTCATATACAGTGCATAAAATATATTTATATATATACCCTTATACACCATTTTAATAAAAAATATCACAAAATTCTTCTAAGTCTCTCGGGAAGAGTGAAAGACGCGCACGTTCATTTTCAGAGCTCCGAGACCTTCCTATAAGAAGTTAGCTAAAAAGTAGCTTCGAAAAACGCTTAGGTTAAGTTTCAGAGTTGCTTCTAATGTACCAAAGCTGGACTTAGACATCATTTCACTCTCACAACATTATGGCTGGTTGGAGACAGTCCGAACCACAAGTACCGGGTCCATGGTTCTGGCCGTATACTGGGGGGACGGGGACGACTCCCATTAACCCCTGACTATACCGGGGATACGCTTATCACAATGCCTTTCTGGTTTGTGCTGAAGCAGGGCATTCTGGCAGCCAAGTGGCTTGACCTTATTAGTGAGCCTGGTTACCCCCTCTCGGAACCACAGACTTAGAAATCGCCAGCTCATATACAGTGCATAAAATATATTTATATATATACCCTTATACACCATTTTAATAAAAAATATCACAAAATTCTTCTAAGTCCCTCGGGAAGAGTGAAAGACGCGCACGTTCATTTTCAGAGCTCCTAGACCTTCCTATTAGAAGTTAGCTAAAAAGTAGCTTCGAAAAACGCTTAGGTTAAGTTTCAGAGTTGCTTCTAATGTACCAAAGCTGGACTTAGACATCATTTCACTCTCACAACATTATGGCTGGTTGGAGAGGGTCCGAACCACAAGTACTGGGTCCATGGTTCTGGCCGTATACTGGGGGGACGGGGACGACTCCCATTAACCCCTGACTATACCGGGGATACGCTTATCACAATGCCTTTCTGGTCTGTGCTGAAGCAGGGCATTCTGGCAGCCAAGTGGCTTGACCTTTATTAGTGAGCCTGGTTACCCCCTCTCGGAACCACAGACTTAGAAATCGCCAGCTCATATACAGTGCATAAAATATATTTATATATATACCCTTATACACCATTTTAATAAAAAATATCACAAAATTCTTCTAAGTCCCTCGGGAAGAGTGAAAGACGCGCACGTTCATTTTCAGAGCTCCTAGACCTTCCTATTAGAAGTTAGCCAAAAAGTAGCTTCGAAAAACGCTTAGGTTAAGTTTCAGAGTTGCTTCTAATGTACCAAAGCTGGACTTAGACATAATGTCACTCTCACAACATTATGGCTGGTTGGAGACAGTCCGCACCACAAGTACCGGGTCCATGGTTCTGGCCGTATACTGGGGGGACGGGGACGACTCCCATTAACCCCTGACTATACCGGGGATACGCTTATCACAATGCCTTTCTGGTCTGTGCTGAAGCAGGGCATTCTAGCAGGCAAGTGGCTTGACCTTTATTAGTGAGCCTGGTTACCCCCTCTGGAACCACAGACTTAGAAATCGCCAGCTCATATACAGTGCATAAAATATATTTATATATATACCCTTATACACCATTTTAATAAAAAATATCACAAAATTCTTCTAAGTCCCTCGGGAAGAGTGAAAGACGCGCACGTTCATTTTCAGAGCTCCTAGACCTTCCTATTAGAAGTTAGCTAAAAAGTAGCTTCGAAAAACGCTTAGGTTAAGTTTCAGAGTTGCTTCTAATGTACCAAAGCTGGACTTAGACATCATTTCACTCTCACAACATTATGGCTGGTTGGAGAGGGTCCGAACCACAAGTACTGGGTCCATGGTTCTGGCCGTATACTGGGGGGACGGGGACGACTCCCATTAACCCCTGACTATACCGGGGATACGCTTATCACAATGCCTTTTTGGTCTGTGCTGAAGCAGGGCATTCTGGCAGCCAAGTGGCTTGACCTTTATTAGTGAGCCTGGTTACCCCCTCTCGGAACCACAGACTTAGAAATCGCCAGCTCATATACAGTGCATAAAATATATTTATATATATACCCTTATACACCATTTTAATAAAAAATATCACAAAATTCTTCTAAGTCTCTCGGGAAGAGTGAAAGACGCGCACGTTCATTTTGAGAGCTCCGAGACCTTCCTATAAGAAGTTAGCTAAAAAGTAGCTTCGAAAAACGCTTAGGTTAAGTTTCAGAGTTGCTTCTAATGTACCAAAGCTGGACTTAGACATAATTTCACTCTCACAACATTATGGCTGGTTGGAGACAGTCCGAAACACAAGTACCGGGTCCATGGTTCTGGCCGTATACTGGGGGGACGGGGACGACTCCCATTAACCCCTGACTATACCGGGGATACGCTTATCACAATGCCTTTCTGGTCTGTGCTGAAGCAGGGCATTCTGGCAGCCAAGTGGCTTGACCTTTATTATTGAGCCTGGTTACCCCCTCTCGGAACCACAGACTTAGAAATCGCCAGCTCATATACAGTGCATAAAATATATTTATATATATACCCTTATACACCATTTTAATAAAAAATATCACAAAATTCTTCTAAGTCTCTCGGGAAGAGTGAAAGACGCGCACGTTCATTTTCAGAGCTCCGAGACCTTCCTATAAGAAGTTAGCTAAAAAGTAGCTTCGAAAAACGCTTAGGTTAAGTTTCAGAGTTGCTTCTAATGTACCAAAGCTGGACTTAGACATCATTTCACTCTCACAACATTATGGCTGGTTGGAGACAGTCCGAACCACAAGTACAGGGTCCATGGTTCTGGCCGTATACTGGGGGGACGGGGACGACTCCCATTAACCCCTGACTATACCGGGGATACGCTTATCACAATGCCTTTCTGGTCTGTGCTGAAGCAGGGCATTCTGGCAGCCAAGTGGCTTGACCTTTATTAGTGAGCCTGGTTACCCCCTCTCGGAACCACAGACTTAGAAATCGCCAGCTCATATACAGTGCATAAAATATATTTATATATATACCCTTATACACCATTTTAATAAAAAATATCACAAAATTCTTCTAAGTCTCTCGGGAAGAGTGAAAGACGCGCACGTTCATTTTCAGAGCTCCGAGACCTTCCTATAAGAAGTTAGCTAAAAAGTAGCTTCGAAAAACGCTTAGGTTAAGTTTCAGAGTTGCTTCTAATGTACCAAAGCTGGACTTAGACATCATTTCACTCTCACAACATTATGGCTGGTTGGAGACAGTCCGAACCACAAGTACCGGGTCCATGGTTCTGGCCGTATACTGGGGGGACGGGGACGACTCCCATTAACCCCTGACTATGCCGGGGATACGCTTATCACAATGCCTTTCTGGTTTGTGCTGAAGCAGGGCATTCTGGCAGCCAAGTGGCTTGACCTTTATTAGTGAGCCTGGTTACCCCCTCTCGGAACCACAGACTTAGAAATCGCCAGCTCATATACAGTGCATAAAATATATTTATATATATACCCTTATACACCATTTTAATAAAAAATATCACAAAATTCTTCTAAGTCCCTCGGGAAGAGTGAAAGACGCGCACGTTCATTTTCAGAGCTCCTAGACCTTCCTATTAGAAGTTAGCTAAAAAGTAGCTTCGAAAAACGCTTAGGTTAAGTTTCAGAGTTGCTTCTAATGTACCAAAGCTGGACTTAGACATCATTTCACTCTCACAACATTATGGCTGGTTGGAGAGGGTCCGAACCACAAGTACTGGGTCCATGGTTCTGGTCGTATACTGGGGGGACGGGGACGACTCCCATTAACCCCTGACTATACCGGGGATACGCTTATCACAATGCCTTTCTGGTCTGTGCTGAAGCAGGGCATTCTGGCAGCCAAGTGGCTTGACCTTTATTAGTGAGCCTGGTTACCCCCTCTCGGAACCACAGACTTAGAAATCGCCAGCTCATATACAGTGCATAAAATATATTTATATATATACCCTTATACACCATTTTAATAAAAAATATCACAAAATTCTTCTAAGTCTCTCGGGAAGAGTGAAAGACGCGCACGTTCATTTTCAGAGCTCCGAGACCTTCCTATAAGAAGTTAGCTAAAAAGTAGCTTCGAAAAACGCTTAGGTTAAGTTTCAGAGTTGCTTCTAATGTACCAAAGCTGGACTTAGACATCATTTCACTCTCACAACATTATGGCTGGTTGGAGAGGGTCCGAACCACAAGTACTGGGTCCATGGTTCTGGCCGTATACTGGGGGGACGGGACGACTCCCATTAACCCCTGACTATACCGGGGATACGCTTATCACAATGCCTTTCTGGTCTGTGCTGAAGCAGGGCATTCTGGCAGCCAAGTGGCTTGACCTTTATTAGTGAGCCTGGTTACCCCCTCTCGGAACCACAGACTTAGAAATCGCCAGCTCATATACAGTGCATAAAATATATTTATATATATACCCTTATACACCATTTTAATAAAAAATATCACAAAATTCTTCTAAGTCTCTCTGGAAGAGTGAAAGACGCGCACGTTCATTTTCAGAGCTCCTAGACCTTCCTATAAGAAGTTAGCTAAAAAGTAGCTTCGAAAAACGCTTAGGTTAAGTTTCAGAGTTGCTTCTAATGTACCAAAGCTGGACTTAGACATCATTTCACTCTCACAACATTATGGCTGGTTGGAGAGGGTCCGAACCACAAGTACTGGGTCCATGGTTCTGGCCGTATACTGGGGGGACGGGGACGACTCCCATTAACCCCTGACTATACCGGGGATACGCTTATCACAATGCCTTTCTGGTCTGTGCTGAAGCAGGGCATTCTGGCAGCCAAGTGGCTTGACCTTTATTAGTGAGCCTGGTTACCCCCTCTCGGAACCACAGACTTAGAAATCGCCAGCTCATATACAGTGCATAAAATATATTTATATATATACCCTTATACACCATTTTAATAAAAAATATCACAAAATTCTTCTAAGTCTCTCGGGAAGAGTGAAAGACGCGCACGTTCATTTTCAGAGCTCCGAGACCTTCCTATAAGAAGTTAGCTAAAAAGTAGCTTCGAAAAACGCTTAGGTTAAGTTTCAGAGTTGCTTCTAATGTACCAAAGCTGGACTTAGACATCATTTCACTCTCACAACATTATGGCTGGTTGGAGAGGGTCCGAACTACAAGTACTGGGTCCATGGTTCTGGCCGTATACTGGGGGGACGGGGACGACTCCCATTAACCCCTGACTATACCGGGGATACGCTTATCACAATGCCTTTCTGGTCTGTGCTGAAGCAGGGCATTCTGGCAGCCAAGTGGCTTGACCTTTATTATTGAGCCTGGTTACCCCCTCTCGGAACCACAGACTTAGAAATCGCCAGCTCATATACAGTGCATAAAATATATTTATATATATACCCTTATACACCATTTTAATAAAAAATATCACAAAATTCTTCTAAGTCTCTCTGGAAGAGTGAAAGACGCGCACGTTCATTTTCAGAGCTCCTAGACCTTCCTATAAGAAGTTAGCTAAAAAGTAGCTTCGAAAAACGCTTAGGTTAAGTTTCAGAGTTGCTTCTAATGTACCAAAGCTGGACTTAGACATAATTTCACTCTCACAACATTATGGCTGGTTGGAGACAGTCCGAACCACAAGTACCGGGTCCATGGTTCTGGCCGTATACTGGGGGGACGGGGACGACTCCCATTAACCCCTGACTATACCGGGGATACGCTTATCACAATGCCTTTCTGGTCTGTGCTGAAGCAGGGCATTCTGGCAGCCAAGTGGCTTGACCTTTATTAGTGAGCCTGGTTACCCCCTCTCGGAACCACAGACTTAGAAATCGCCAGCTCATATACAGTGCATAAAATATATTTATATATATACCCTTATACACCATTTTAATAAAAAATATCACAAAATTCTTCTAAGTCTCTCGGGAAGAGTGAAAGACGCGCACGTTCATTTTCAGAGCTCCGAGACCTTCCTATAAGAAGTTAGCTAAAAAGTAGCTTCGAAAAACGCTTAGGTTAAGTTTCAGAGTTGCTTCTAATGTACCAAAGCTGGACTTAGACATCATTTCACTCTCACAACATTATGGCTGGTTGGAGACAGTCCGAACCACAAGTACCGGGTCCATGGTTCTGGCCGTATACTGGGGGGACGGGGACGACTCCCATTAACCCCTGACTATACCGGGGATACGCTTATCACAATGCCTTTCTGGTTTGTGCTGAAGCAGGGCATTCTGGCAGCCAAGTGGCTTGACCTTTATTAGTGAGCCTGGTTACCCCCTCTCGGAACCACAGACTTAGAAATCGCCAGCTCATATACAGTGCATAAAATATATTTATATATATACCCTTATACACCATTTTAATAAAAAATATCACAAAATTCTTCTAAGTCCCACGGGAAGAGTGAAAGACGCGCACGTTCATTTTCAGAGCTCCTAGACCTTCCTATTAGAAGTTAGCTAAAAAGTAGCTTCGAAAAACGCTTAGGTTAAGTTTCAGAGTTGCTTCTAATGTACCAAAGCTGGACTTAGACATCATTTCACTCTCACAACATTATGGCTGGTTGGAGAGGGTCCGAACCACAAGTACTGGGTCCATGGTTCTGGTCGTATACTGGGGGGACGGGGACGACTCCCATTAACCCCTGACTATACCGGGGATACGCTTATCACAATGCCTTTCTGGTCTGTGCTGAAGCAGGGCATTCTGGCAGCCAAGTGGCTTGACCTTTATTAGTGAGCCTGGTTACCCCCTCTCGGAACCACAGACTTAGAAATCGCCAGCTCATATACAGTGCATAAAATATATTTATATATATACCCTTATACACCATTTTAATAAAAAATATCACAAAATTCTTCTAAGTCTCTCGGGAAGAGTGAAAGACGCGCACGTTCATTTTCAGAGCTCCGAGACCTTCCTATAAGAAGTTAGCTAAAAAGTAGCTTCGAAAAACGCTTAGGTTAAGTTTCAGAGTTGCTTCTAATGTACCAAAGCTGGACTTAGACATCATTTCACTCTCACAACATTATGGCTGGTTGGAGAGGGTCCGAACCACAAGTACTGGGTCCATGGTTCTGGCCGTATACTGGGGGGACGGGGACGACTCCCATTAACCCCTGACTATACCGGGGATACGCTTATCACAATGCCTTTCTGGTCTGTGCTGAAGCAGGGCATTCTGGCAGCCAAGTGGCTTGACCTTTATTAGTGAGCCTGGTTACCCCCTCTCGGAACCACAGACTTAGAAATCGCCAGCTCATATACAGTGCATAAAATATATTTATATATATACCCTTATACACCATTTTAATAAAAAATATCACAAAATTCTTCTAAGTCTCTCGGGAAGAGTGAAAGACGCGCACGTTCATTTTCAGAGCTCCGAGACCTTCCTATAAGAAGTTAGCTAAAAAGTAGCTTCGAAAAACGCTTAGGTTAAGTTTCAGAGTTGCTTCTAATGTACCAAAGCTGGACTTAGACATCATTTCACTCTCACAACATTATGGCTGGTTGGAGAGGGTCCGAACCACAAGTACTGGGTCCATGGTTCTGGCCGTATACTGGGGGGACGGGGACGACTCCCATTAACCCCTGACTATACCGGGGATACGCTTATCACAATGCCTTTCTGGTCTGTGCTGAAGCAGGGCATTCTGGCAGCCAAGTGGCTTGACCTTTATTAGTGAGCCTGGTTACCCCCTCTCGGAACCACAGACTTAGAAATCGCCAGCTCATATACAGTGCATAAAATATATTTATATATATACCCTTATACACCATTTTAATAAAAAATATCACAAAATTCTTCTAAGTCTCTCGGGAAGAGTGAAAGACGCGCACGTTCATTTTCAGAGCTCCGAGACCTTCCTATAAGAAGTTAGCTAAAAAGTAGCTTCGAAAAACGCTTAGGTTAAGTTTCAGAGTTGCTTCTAATGTACCAAAGCTGGACTTAGACATCATTTCACTCTCACAACATTATGGCTGGTTGGAGAGGGTCCGAACCACAAGTACTGGGTCCATGGTTCTGGCCGTATACTGGGGGGACGGGGACGACTCCCATTAACCCCTGACTATACCGGGGATACGCTTATCACAATGCCTTTCTGGTCTGTGCTGAAGCAGGGCATTCTGGCAGCCAAGTGGCTTGACCTTTATTATTGAGCCTGGTTACCCCCTCTCGGAACCACAGACTTAGAAATCGCCAGCTCATATACAGTGCATAAAATATATTTATATATATACCCTTATACACCATTTTAATAAAAAATATCACAAAATTCTTCTAAGTCTCTCTGGAAGAGTGAAAGACGCGCACGTTCATTTTCAGAGCTCCTAGACCTTCCTATAAGAAGTTAGCTAAAAAGTAGCTTCGAAAAACGCTTAGGTTAAGTTTCAGAGTTGCTTCTAATGTACCAAAGCTGGACTTAGACATCATTTCACTCTCACAACATTATGGCTGGTTGGAGACAGTCCGAACCACAAGTACCGGGTCCATGGTTCTGGCCGTATACTGGGGGGACGGGGACGACTCCCATTAACCCCTGACTATACCGGGGATACGCTTATCACAATGCCTTTCTGGTCTGTGCTGAAGCAGGGCATTCTGGCAGCCAAGTGGCTTGACCTTTATTAGTGAGCCTGGTTACCCCCTCTCGGAACCACAGACTTAGAAATCGCCAGCTCATATACAGTGCATAAAATATATTTATATATATACCCTTATACACCATTTTAATAAAAAATATCACAAAATTCTTCTAAGTCTCTCTGGAAGAGTGAAAGACGCGCACGTTCATTTTCAGAGCTCCTAGACCTTCCTATAAGAAGTTAGCTAAAAAGTAGCTTCGAAAAACGCTTAGGTTAAGTTTCAGAGTTGCTTCTAATGTACCAAAGCTGGACTTAGACATCATTTCACTCTCACAACATTATGGCTGGTTGGAGACAGTCCGAACCACAAGTACCGGGTCCATGGTTCTGGCCGTATACTGGGGGGACGGGGACGACTCCCATTAACCCCTGACTATACCGGGGATACGCTTATCACAATGCCTTTCTGGTCTGTGCTGAAGCAGGGCATTCTGGCAGCCAAGTGGCTTGACCTTTATTAGTGAGCCTGGTTACCCCCTCTCGGAACCACAGACTTAGAAATCGCCAGCTCATATACAGTGCATAAAATATATTTATATATATACCCTTATACACCATTTTAATAAAAAATATCACAAAATTCTTCTAAGTCCCTCGGGAAGAGTGAAAGACGCGCACGTTCATTTTCAGAGCTTCTAGACCTTCCTATTAGAAGTTAGCTAAAAAGTAGCTTCGAAAAACGCTTAGGTTAAGTTTCAGAGTTGCTTCTAATGTACCAAAGCTGGACTTAGACATCATTTCACTCTCACAACATTATGGCTGGTTGGAGACAGTCCGAACCACAAGTACCGGGTCCATGGTTCTGGCCGTATACTGGGGGGACGGGGACGACTCCCATTAACCCCTGACTATACCGGGGATACGCTTATCACAATGCCTTTCTGGTCTGTGCTGAAGCAGGGCATTCTGGCAGCCAAGTGGCTTGACCTTTATTAGTGAGCCTGGTTACCCCCTCTCGGAACCACAGACTTAGAAATCGCCAGCTCATATACAGTGCATAAAATATATTTATATATATACCCTTATACACCATTTTAATAAAAAATATCACAAAATTCTTCTAAGTCTCTCGGGAAGAGTGAAAGACGCGCACGTTCATTTTCAGAGCTCCGAGACCTTCCTATAAGAAGTTAGCTAAAAAGTAGCTTCGAAAAACGCTTAGGTTAAGTTTCAGAGTTGCTTCTAATGTACCAAAGCTGGACTTAGACATCATTTCACTCTCACAACATTATGGCTGGTTGGAGACAGTCCGAACCACAAGTACCGGGTCCATGGTTCTGGCCGTATACTGGGGGGACGGGGACGACTCCCATTAACCCCTGACTATACCGGGGATACGCTTATCACAATGCCTTTCTGGTTTGTGCTGAAGCAGGGCATTCTGGCAGCCAAGTGGCTTGACCTTTATTAGTGAGCCTGGTTACCCCCTCTCGGAACCACAAACTTAGAAATCGCCAGCTCATATACAGTGCATAAAATATATTTATATATATACCCTTATACACCATTTTAATAAAAAATATCACAAAATTCTTCTAAGTCCCTCGGGAAGAGTGAAAGACGCGCACGTTCATTTTCAGAGCTCCTAGACCTTCCTATTAGAAGTTAGCTAAAAAGTAGCTTCGAAAAACGCTTTGGTTAAGTTTCAGAGTTGCTTCTAATGTACCAAAGCTGGACTTAGACATCATTTCACTCTCACAACATTATGGCTGGTTGGAGAGGGTCCGAACCACAAGTACTGGGTCCATGGTTCTGGCCGTATACTGGGGGGACGGGGACGACTCCCATTAACCCCTGACTATACCGGGGATACGCTTATCACAATGCCTTTCTGGTCTGTGCTGAAGCAGGGCATTCTGGCAGCCAAGTGGCTTGACCTTTATTAGTGAGCCTGGTTACCCCCTCTCGGAACCACATACTTAGAAATCGCCAGCTCATATACAGTGCATAAAATATATTTATATATATACCCTTATACACCATTTTAATAAAAAATATCACAAAATTCTTCTAAGTCTCTCGGGAAGAGTGAAAGACGCGCACGTTCATTTTCAGAGCTCCGAGACCTTCCTATAAGAAGTTAGCTAAAAAGTAGCTTCGAAAAACGCTTAGGTTAAGTTTCAGAGTTGCTTCTAATGTACCAAAGCTGGACTTAGACATAATTTCACTCTCACAACATTATGGCTGGTTGGAGACAGTCCGAACCACAAGTACCGGGTCCATGGTTCTGGCCGTATACTGGGGGGACGGGGACGACTCCCATTAACCCCTGACTATACCGGGGATACGCTTATCACAATGCCTTTCTGGTTTGTGCTGAAGCAGGGCATTCTGGCAGCCAAGTGGCTTGACCTTTATTAGTGAGCCTGGTTACCCCCTCTCGGAACCACAGACTTAGAAATCGCCAGCTCATATACAGTGCATAAAATATATTTATATATATACCCTTATACACCATTTTAATAAAAAATATCACAAAATTCTTCTAAGTCTCTCTGGAAGAGTGAAAGACGCGCACGTTCATTTTCAGAGCTCCTAGACCTTCCTATAAGAAGTTAGCTAAAAAGTAGCTTCGAAAAACGCTTAGGTTAAGTTTCAGAGTTGCTTCTAATGTACCAAAGCTGGACTTAGACATAATTTCACTCTCACAACATTATGGCTGGTTGGAGACAGTCCGAACCACAAGTACCGGGTCCATGGTTCTGGCCGTATACTGGGGGGACGGGGACGACTCCCATTAACCCCTGACTATACCGGGGATACGCTTATCACAATGCCTTTCTGGTCTGTGCTGAAGCAGGGCATTCTGGCAGCCAAGTGGCTTGACCTTTATTAGTGAGCCTGGTTACCCCCTCTCGGAACCACAGACTTAGAAATCGCCAGCTCATATACAGTGCATAAAATATATTTATATATATACCCTTATACACCATTTTAATAAAAAATATCACAAAATTCTTCTAAGTCTCTCTGGAAGAGTGAAAGACGCGCACGTTCATTTTCAGAGCTCCTAGACCTTCCTATAAGAAGTTAGCCAAAAAGTAGCTTCGAAAAACGCTTAGGTTAAGTTTCAGAGTTGCTTCTAATGTACCAAAGCTGGACTTAGACATAATGTCACTCTCACAACATTATGGCTGGTTGGAGACAGTCCGAACCACAAGTACCGGGTCCATGGTTCTGGCCGTATACTGGGGGGACGGGGACGACTCCCATTAACCCCTGACTATACCGGGGATACGCTTATCACAATGCCTTTCTGGTCTGTGCTGAAGCAGGGCATTCTGGCAGCCAAGTGGCTTGACCTTTATTAGTGAGCCTGGTTACCCCCTCTCGGAACCACAGACTTAGAAATCGCCAGCTCATATACAGTGCATAAAATATATTTATATATATACCCTTATACACCATTTTAATAAAAAATATCACAAAATTCTTCTAAGTCCCTCGGAAAGAGTGAAAGATGCGCACGTTCATTTTCAGAGCTCCTAGACCTTCCTATAAGAAGTTAGCCAAAAAGTATCTTCGAAAACGCTTAGGTTAAGTTTCAGAGTTGCTTCTAATGTACCAAAGCTGGACTTAGACAAAATTTCACTCTCACAACATTATGGCTGGTTGGAGACAGTCCGAACCACAAGTACCGGGTCCATGGTTCTGGCCGTATACTGGGGGGACGGGGACGACTCCCATTAACCCCTGACTATACCGGGGATACGCTTATCACAATGCCTTTCTGGTCTGTGCTGAAGCAGGGCATTCTAGCAGGCAAGTGGCTTGACCTTTATTAGTGAGCCTGGTTACCCCCTCTGGAACCACAGACTTAGAAATCGCCAGCTCATATACAGTGCATAAAATATATTTATATATATACCCTTATACACCATTTTAATAAAAAATATCACAAAATTCTTCTAAGTCCCTCGGGAAGAGTGAAAGACGCGCACGTTCATTTTCAGAGCTCCTAGACCTTCCTATAAGAAGTTAGCCAAAAAGTAGCTTCGAACAACGCTTAGGTTAAGTTTCAGAGTTGCTTCTAATGTACCAAAGCTGGACTTAGACATAATGTCACTCTCACAACATTATGGCTGGTTGGAGACAGTCCGAACCACAAGTACCGGGTCCATGGTTCTGGCCGTATACTGGGGGGACGGGGACGACTCCCATTAACCCCTGACTATACCGGGGATACGCTTATCACAATGCCTTTCTGGTCTGTGCTGAAGCAGGGCATTCTGGCAGCCAAGTGGCTTGACCTTTATTAGTGAGCCTGGTTACCCCCTCTCGGAACCACAGACTTAGAAATCGCCAGCTCATATACAGTGCATAAAATATATTTATATATATACCCTTATACACCATTTTAATAAAAAATATCACAAAATTCTTCTAAGTCTCTCTGGAAGAGTGAAAGACGCGCACGTTCATTTTCAGAGCTCCTAGACCTTCCTATAAGAAGTTAGCTAAAAAGTAGCTTCGAAAAACGCTTAGGTTAAGTTTCAGAGTTGCTTCTAATGTACCAAAGCTGGACTTAGACATCATTTCACTCTCACAACATTATGGCTGGTTGGAGACAGTCCGAACCACAAGTACCGGGTCCATGGTTCTGGCCGTATACTGGGGGGACGGGGACGACTCCCATTAACCCCTGACTATACCGGGGATACGCTTATCACAATGCCTTTCTGGTCTGTGCTGAAGCAGGGCATTCTGGCAGCCAAGTGGCTTGACCTTTATTAGTGAGCCTGGTTACCCCCTCTCGGAACCACAGACTTAGAAATCGCCAGCTCATATACAGTGCATAAAATATATTTATATATATACCCTTATACACCATTTTAATAAAAAATATCACAAAATTCTTCTAAGTCCCTCGGGAAGAGTGAAAGACGCGCACGTTCATTTTCAGAGCTTCTAGACCTTCCTATTAGAAGTTAGCTAAAAAGTAGCTTCGAAAAACGCTTAGGTTAAGTTTCAGAGTTGCTTCTAATGTACCAAAGCTGGACTTAGACATCATTTCACTCTCACAACATTATGGCTGGTTGGAGACAGTCCGAACCACAAGTACCGGGTCCATGGTTCTGGCCGTATACTGGGGGGACGGGGACGACTCCCATTAACCCCTGACTATACCGGGGATACGCTTATCACAATGCCTTTCTGGTTTGTGCTGAAGCAGGGCATTCTGGCAGCCAAGTGGCTTGACCTTTATTAGTGAGCCTGGTTACCCCCTCTCGGAACCACAGACTTAGAAATCGCCAGCTCATATACAGTGCATAAAATATATTTATATATATACCCTTATACACCATTTTAATAAAAAATATCACAAAATTCTTCTAAGTCCCTCGGGAAGAGTGAAAGACGCGCACGTTCATTTTTAGAGCTCCTAGACCTTCCTATTAGAAGTTAGCTAAAAAGTAGCTTCGAAAAACGCTTAGGTTAAGTTTCAGAGTTGCTTCTAATGTACCAAAGCTGGACTTAGACATCATTTCACTCTCACAACATTATGGCTGGTTGGAGAGGGTCCGAACCACAAGTACTGGGTCCATGGTTCTGGCCGTATACTGGGGGGACGGGGACGACTCCCATTAACCCCTGACTATACCGGGGATACGCTTATCACAATGCCTTTCTGGTCTGTGCTGAAGCAGGGCATTCTGGCAGCCAAGTGGCTTGACCTTTATTAGTGAGCCTGGTTACCCCCTCTCGGAACCACAGACTTAGAAATCGCCAGCTCATATACAGTGCATAAAATATATTTATATATATACCCTTATACACCATTTTAATAAAAAATATCACAAAATTCTTCTAAGTCTCTCGGGAAGAGTGAAAGACGCGCACGTTCATTTTCAGAGCTCCGAGACCTTCCTATAAGAAGTTAGCTAAAAAGTAGCTTCGAAAAACGCTTAGGTTAAGTTTCAGAGTTGCTTCTAATGTACCAAAGCTGGACTTAGACATCATTTCACTCTCACAACATTATGGCTGGTTGGAGAGGGTCCGAACCACAAGTACTGGGTCCATGGTTCTGGCCGTATACTGGGGGGACGGGGACGACTCCCATTAACCCCTGACTATACCGGGGATACGCTTATCACAATGCCTTTCTGGTCTGTGCTGAAGCAGGGCATTCTGGCAGCCAAGTGGCTTGACCTTTATTAGTGAGCCTGGTTACCCCCTCTCGGAACCACAGACTTAGAAATCGCCAGCTCATATACAGTGCATAAAATATATTTATATATATACCCTTATACACCATTTTAATAAAAAATATCACAAAATTCTTCTAAGTCCCTCGGGAAGAGTGAAAGACACGCACGTTCATTTTCAGAGCTCCTAGACCTTCCTATAAGAAGTTAGCTAAAAAGTAGCTTCGAAAAACGCTTAGGTTAAGTTTCAGAGTTGCTTCTAATGTACCAAAGCTGGACTTAGACATAATTTCACTCTCACAACATTATGGCTGGTTTTAGACAGTCCGAACCACAAGTACCGGGTCCATGGTTCTGGCCGTATACTGGGGGGACGGGGACGACTCCCATTAACCCCTGACTATACCGGGGATACGCTTATCACAATGCCTTTCTGGTCTGTGCTGAAGCAGGGCATTCTGGCAGCCAAGTGGCTTGACCTTTATTAGTGAGCCTGGTTACCCCCTCTCGGAACCACAGACTTAGAAATCGCCAGCTCATATACAGTGCATAAAATATATTTATATATATACCCTTATACACCATTTTAATAAAAAATATCACAAAATTCTTCTAAGTCTCTCTGGAAGAGTGAAAGACGCGCACGTTCATTTTCAGAGCTCCTAGACCTTCCTATAAGAAGTTAGCTAAAAAGTAGCTTCGAAAAACGCTTAGGTTAAGTTTCAGAGTTGCTTCTAATGTACCAAAGCTGGACTTAGACATCATTTCACTCTCACAACATTATGGCTGGTTGGAGACAGTCCGAACCACAAGTACCGGGTCCATGGTTCTGGCCGTATACTGGGGGGACGGGGACGACTCCCATTAACCCCTGACTATACCGGGGATACGCTTATCACAATGCCTTTCTGGTCTGTGCTGAAGCAGGGCATTCTGGCAGCCAAGTGGCTTGACCTTTATTAGTGAGCCTGGTTACCCCCTCTCGGAACCACAGACTTAGAAATCGCCAGCTCATATACAGTGCATAAAATATATTTATATATATACCCTTATACACCATTTTAATAAAAAATATCACAAAATTCTTCTAAGTCCCTCGGGAAGAGTGAAAGACGCGCACGTTCATTTTCAGAGCTCCTAGACCTTCCTATAAGAAGTTAGCCAAAAAGTAGCTTCGAACAACGCTTAGGTTAAGTTTCAGAGTTGCTTCTAATGTACCAAAGCTGGACTTAGACATAATGTCACTCTCACAACATTATGGCTGGTTGGAGACAGTCCGAACCACCAGTACCGGGTCCATGGTTCTGGCCGTATACTGGGGGGACGGGGACGACTCCCATTAACCCCTGACTATACCGGGGATACGCTTATCACAATGCCTTTCTGGTCTGTGCTGAAGCAGGGCATTCTGGCAGCCAAGTGGCTTGACCTTTATTAGTGAGCCTGGTTACCCCCTCTCGGAACCACAGACTTAGAAATCGCCAGCTCATATACAGTGCATAAAATATATTTATATATATACCCTTATACACCATTTTAATAAAAAATATCACAAAATTCTTCTAAGTCTCTCTGGAAGAGTGAAAGACGCGCACGTTCATTTTCAGAGCTCCTAGACCTTCCTATAAGAAGTTAGCTAAAAAGTAGCTTCGAAAAACGCTTAGGTTAAGTTTCAGAGTTGCTTCTAATGTACCAAAGCTGGACTTAGACATCATTTCACTCTCACAACATTATGGCTGGTTGGAGACAGTCCGAACCACAAGTACCGGGTCCATGGTTCTGGCCGTATACTGGGGGGACGGGGACGACTCCCATTAACCCCTGACTATACCGGGGATACGCTTATCACAATGCCTTTCTGGTCTGTGCTGAAGCAGGGCATTCTGGCAGCCAAGTGGCTTGACCTTTATTAGTGAGCCTGGTTACCCCCTCTCGGAACCACAGACTTAGAAATCGCCAGCTCATATACAGTGCATAAAATATATTTATATATATACCCTTATACACCATTTTAATAAAAAATATCACAAAATTCTTCTAAGTCCCTCGGGAAGAGTGAAAGACGCGCACGTTCATTTTCAGAGCTTCTAGACCTTCCTATTAGAAGTTAGCTAAAAAGTAGCTTCGAAAAACGCTTAGGTTAAGTTTCAGAGTTGCTTCTAATGTACCAAAGCTGGACTTAGACATCATTTCACTCTCACAACATTATGGCTGGTTGGAGACAGTCCGAACCACAAGTACCGGGTCCATGGTTCTGGCCGTATACTGGGGGGACGGGGACGACTCCCATTAACCCCTGACTATACCGGGGATACGCTTATCACAATGCCTTTCTGGTCTGTGCTGAAGCAGGGCATTCTGGCAGCCAAGTGGCTTGACCTTTATTAGTGAGCCTGGTTACCCCCTCTCGGAACCACAGACTTAGAAATCGCCAGCTCATATACAGTGCATAAAATATATTTATATATATACCCTTATACACCATTTTAATAAAAAATATCACAAAATTCTTCTAAGTCTCTCTGGAAGAGTGAAAGACGCGCACGTTCATTTTCAGAGCTCCTAGACCTTCCTATAAGAAGTTAGCTAAAAAGTAGCTTCGAAAAACGCTTAGGTTAAGTTTCAGAGTTGCTTCTAATGTACCAAAGCTGGACTTAGACATCATTTCACTCTCACAACATTATGGCTGGTTGGAGACAGTCCGAACCACAAGTACCGGGTCCATGGTTCTGGCCGTATACTGGGGGGACGGGGACGACTCCCATTAACCCCTGACTATACCGGGGATACGCTTATCACAATGCCTTTCTGGTCTGTGCTGAAGCAGGGCATTCTGGCAGCCAAGTGGCTTGACCTTTATTAGTGAGCCTGGTTACCCCCTCTCGGAACCACAGACTTAGAAATCGCCAGCTCATATACAGTGCATAAAATATATTTATATATATACCCTTATACACCATTTTAATAAAAAATATCACAAAATTCTTCTAAGTCTCTCTGGAAGAGTGAAAGACGCGCACGTTCATTTTCAGAGCTCCTAGACCTTCCTATAAGAAGTTAGCTAAAAAGTAGCTTCGAAAAACGCTTAGGTTAAGTTTCAGAGTTGCTTCTAATGTACCAAAGCTGGACTTAGACATAATTTCACTCTCACAACATTATGGCTGGTTTTAGACAGTCCGAACCACAAGTACCGGGTCCATGGTTCTGGCCGTATACTGGGGGGACGGGGACGACTCCCATTAACCCCTGACTATACCGGGATACGCTTATCACAATGCCTTTCTGGTCTGTGCTGAAGCAGGGCATTCTGGCAGCCAAGTGGCTTGACCTTTATTAGTGAGCCTGGTTACCCCCTCTCGGAACCACAGACTTAGAAATCGCCAGCTCATATACAGTGCATAAAATATATTTATATATATACCCTTATACACCATTTTAATAAAAAATATCACAAAATTCTTCTAAGTCTCTCTGGAAGAGTGAAAGACGCGCACGTTCATTTTCAGAGCTCCTAGACCTTCCTATAAGAAGTTAGCTAAAAAGTAGCTTCGAAAAACGCTTAGGTTAAGTTTCAGAGTTGCTTCTAATGTACCAAAGCTGGACTTAGACATCATTTCACTCTCACAACATTATGGCTGGTTGGAGACAGTCCGAACCACAAGTACCGGGTCCATGGTTCTGGCCGTATACTGGGGGGACGGGGACGACTCCCATTAACCCCTGACTATACCGGGGATACGCTTATCACAATGCCTTTCTGGTCTGTGCTGAAGCAGGGCATTCTGGCAGCCAAGTGGCTTGACCTTTATTAGTGAGCCTGGTTACCCCCTCTCGGAACCACAGACTTAGAAATCGCCAGCTCATATACAGTGCATAAAATATATTTATATATATACCCTTATACACCATTTTAATAAAAAATATCACAAAATTCTTCTAAGTCCCTCGGGAAGAGTGAAAGACGCGCACGTTCATTTTCAGAGCTCCTAGACCTTCCTATAAGAAGTTAGCCAAAAAGTAGCTTCGAACAACGCTTAGGTTAAGTTTCAGAGTTGCTTCTAATGTACCAAAGCTGGACTTAGACATAATGTCACTCTCACAACATTATGGCTGGTTGGAGACAGTCCGAACCACAAGTACCGAGTCCATGGTTCTGGCCGTATACTGGGGGGACGGGGACGACTCCCATTAACCCCTGACTATACCGGGGATACGCTTATCACAATGCCTTTCTGGTCTGTGCTGAAGCAGGGCATTCTGGCAGCCAAGTGGCTTGACCTTTATTAGTGAGCCTGGTTACCCCCTCTCGGAACCACAGACTTAGAAATCGCCAGCTCATATACAGTGCATAAAATATATTTATATATATACCCTTATACACCATTTTAATAAAAAATATCACAAAATTCTTCTAAGTCTCTCTGGAAGAGTGAAAGACGCGCACGTTCATTTTCAGAGCTCCTAGACCTTCCTATAAGAAGTTAGCTAAAAAGTAGCTTCGAAAAACGCTTAGGTTAAGTTTCAGAGTTGCTTCTAATGTACCAAAGCTGGACTTAGACATCATTTCACTCTCACAACATTATGGCTGGTTGGAGACAGTCCGAACCACAAGTACCGGGTCCATGGTTCTGGCCGTATACTGGGGGGACGGGGACGACTCCCATTAACCCCTGACTATACCGGGGATACGCTTATCACAATGCCTTTCTGGTCTGTGCTGAAGCAGGGCATTCTGGCAGCCAAGTGGCTTGACCTTTATTAGTGAGCCTGGTTACCCCCTCTCGGAACCACAGACTTAGAAATCGCCAGCTCATATACAGTGCATAAAATATATTTATATATATACCCTTATACACCATTTTAATAAAAAATATCACAAAATTCTTCTAAGTCCCTCGGGAAGAGTGAAAGACGCGCACGTTCATTTTCAGAGCTTCTAGACCTTCCTATTAGAAGTTAGCTAAAAAGTAGCTTCGAAAAACGCTTAGGTTAAGTTTCAGAGTTGCTTCTAATGTACCAAAGCTGGACTTAGACATCATTTCACTCTCACAACATTATGGCTGGTTGGAGACAGTCCGAACCACAAGTACCGGGTCCATGGTTCTGGCCGTATACTGGGGGGACGGGGACGACTCCCATTAACCCCTGACTATACCGGGGATACGCTTATCACAATGCCTTTCTGGTCTGTGCTGAAGCAGGGCATTCTGGCAGCCAAGTGGCTTGACCTTTATTAGTGAGCCTGGTTACCCCCTCTCGGAACCACAGACTTAGAAATCGCCAGCTCATATACAGTGCATAAAATATATTTATATATATACCCTTATACACCATTTTAATAAAAAATATCACAAAATTCTTCTAAGTCTCTCTGGAAGAGTGAAAGACGCGCACGTTCATTTTCAGAGCTCCTAGACCTTCCTATAAGAAGTTAGCTAAAAAGTAGCTTCGAAAAACGCTTAGGTTAAGTTTCAGAGTTGCTTCTAATGTACCAAAGCTGGACTTAGACATCATTTCACTCTCACAACATTATGGCTGGTTGGAGACAGTCCGAACCACAAGTACCGGGTCCATGGTTCTGGCCGTATACTGGGGGGACGGGGACGACTCCCATTAACCCCTGACTATACCGGGGATACGCTTATCACAATGCCTTTCTGGTCTGTGCTGAAGCAGGGCATTCTGGCAGCCAAGTGGCTTGACCTTTATTAGTGAGCCTGGTTACCCCCTCTCGGAACCACAGACTTAGAAATCGCCAGCTCATATACAGTGCATAAAATATATTTATATATATACCCTTATACACCATTTTAATAAAAAATATCACAAAATTCTTCTAAGTCTCTCTGGAAGAGTGAAAGACGCGCACGTTCATTTTCAGAGCTCCTAGACCTTCCTATAAGAAGTTAGCTAAAAAGTAGCTTCGAAAAACGCTTAGGTTAAGTTTCAGAGTTGCTTCTAATGTACCAAAGCTGGACTTAGACATAATTTCACTCTCACAACATTATGGCTGGTTTTAGACAGTCCGAACCACAAGTACCGGGTCCATGGTTCTGGCCGTATACTGGGGGGACGGGGACGACTCCCATTAACCCCTGACTATACCGGGGATACGCTTATCACAATGCCTTTCTGGTCTGTGCTGAAGCAGGGCATTCTGGCAGCCAAGTGGCTTGACCTTTATTAGTGAGCCTGGTTACCCCCTCTCGGAACCACAGACTTAGAAATCGCCAGCTCATATACAGTGCATAAAATATATTTATATATATACCCTTATACACCATTTTAATAAAAAATATCACAAAATTCTTCTAAGTCTCTCTGGAAGAGTGAAAGACGCGCACGTTCATTTTCAGAGCTCCTAGACCTTCCTATAAGAAGTTAGCTAAAAAGTAGCTTCGAAAAACGCTTAGGTTAAGTTTCAGAGTTGCTTCTAATGTACCAAAGCTGGACTTAGACATCATTTCACTCTCACAACATTATGGCTGGTTGGAGACAGTCCGAACCACAAGTACCGGGTCCATGGTTCTGGCCGTATACTGGGGGGACGGGGACGACTCCCATTAACCCCTGACTATACCGGGGATACGCTTATCACAATGCCTTTCTGGTCTGTGCTGAAGCAGGGCATTCTGGCAGCCAAGTGGCTTGACCTTTATTAGTGAGCCTGGTTACCCCCTCTCGGAACCACAGACTTAGAAATCGCCAGCTCATATACAGTGCATAAAATATATTTATATATATACCCTTATACACCATTTTAATAAAAAATATCACAAAATTCTTCTAAGTCCCTCGGGAAGAGTGAAAGACGCGCACGTTCATTTTCAGAGCTCCTAGACCTTCCTATAAGAAGTTAGCCAAAAAGTAGCTTCGAACAACGCTTAGGTTAAGTTTCAGAGTTGCTTCTAATGTACCAAAGCTGGACTTAGACATAATGTCACTCTCACAACATTATGGCTGGTTGGAGACAGTCCGAACCACAAGTACCGGGTCCATGGTTCTGGCCGTATACTGGGGGGACGGGGACGACTCCCATTAACCCCTGACTATACCGGGGATACGCTTATCACAATGCCTTTCTGGTCTGTGCTGAAGCAGGGCATTCTGGCAGCCAAGTGGCTTGACCTTTATTAGTGAGCCTGGTTACCCCCTCTCGGAACCACAGACTTAGAAATCGCCAGCTCATATACAGTGCATAAAATATATTTATATATATACCCTTATACACCATTTTAATAAAAAATATCACAAAATTCTTCTAAGTCTCTCTGGAAGAGTGAAAGACGCGCACGTTCATTTTCAGAGCTCCTAGACCTTCCTATAAGAAGTTAGCTAAAAAGTAGCTTCGAAAAACGCTTAGGTTAAGTTTCAGAGTTGCTTCTAATGTACCAAAGCTGGACTTAGACATCATTTCACTCTCACAACATTATGGCTGGTTGGAGACAGTCCGAACCACAAGTACCGGGTCCATGGTTCTGGCCGTATACTGGGGGGACGGGGACGACTCCCATTAACCCCTGACTATACCGGGGATACGCTTATCACAATGCCTTTCTGGTCTGTGCTGAAGCAGGGCATTCTGGCAGCCAAGTGGCTTGACCTTTATTAGTGAGCCTGGTTACCCCCTCTCGGAACCACAGACTTAGAAATCGCCAGCTCATATACAGTGCATAAAATATATTTATATATACACTGGCGACACACTTTATTCGAGCTCGGCTAGTCCCACGAATTCGGGTATACCCGGGTGTATTGAGGTTTGTGACTGTTTTCTGCCCGAGTGCATTGGGTTATTTTCCAGGCAGGGATTGAAGCATTTTATTCCCGCTGACTGCAATACTGCACAGTATATATATATATACTGCATTACAATTCATGAATTTATGCCATCTGGTAGACACGCGAAGCATTGCAGCCTATTAAATCCTAATCATTATCATTTAACAGATCAGCCGCCCGTCAGCCAGGCATGAACCCAGGCTGGGAAGGCAAACGCAACGGGGCTTGTCAGAGGTGAGGAGCGGCGCATTCCAGGTATCTGCCAGGTACATACTGGGTATTTGCTCTAATAAAGTGTGTCGGTGCAGTATACCCTTATACACCATTTTAATAAAAAATATCACAAAATTCTTCTAAGTCCCTCGGGAAGAGTGAAAGACGCGCACGTTCATTTTCAGAGCTTCTAGACCTTCCTATTAGAAGTTAGCTAAAAAGTAGCTTCGAAAAACGCTTAGGTTAAGTTTCAGAGTTGCTTCTAATGTACCAAAGCTGGACTTAGACATCATTTCACTCTCACAACATTATGGCTGGTTGGAGACAGTCCGAACCACAAGTACCGGGTCCATGGTTCTGGCCGTATACTGGGGGGACGGGGACGACTCCCATTAACCCCTGACTATACCGGGGATACGCTTATCACAATGCCTTTCTGGTCTGTGCTGAAGCAGGGCATTCTGGCAGCCAAGTGGCTTGACCTTTATTAGTGAGCCTGGTTACCCCCTCTCGGAACCACAGACTTAGAAATCGCCAGCTCATATACAGTGCATAAAATATATTTATATATATACCCTTATACACCATTTTAATAAAAAATATCACAAAATTCTTCTAAGTCTCTCTGGAAGAGTGAAAGACGCGCACGTTCATTTTCAGAGCTCCTAGACCTTCCTATAAGAAGTTAGCTAAAAAGTAGCTTCGAAAAACGCTTAGGTTAAGTTTCAGAGTTGCTTCTAATGTACCAAAGCTGGACTTAGACATCATTTCACTCTCACAACATTATGGCTGGTTGGAGACAGTCCGAACCACAAGTACCGGGTCCATGGTTCTGGCCGTATACTGGGGGGACGGGGACGACTCCCATTAACCCCTGACTATACCGGGGATACGCTTATCACAATGCCTTTCTGGTCTGTGCTGAAGCAGGGCATTCTGGCAGCCAAGTGGCTTGACCTTTATTAGTGAGCCTGGTTACCCCCTCTCGGAACCACAGACTTAGAAATCGCCAGCTCATATACAGTGCATAAAATATATTTATATATATACCCTTATACACCATTTTAATAAAAAATATCACAAAATTCTTCTAAGTCTCTCGGGAAGAGTGAAAGACGCGCACGTTCATTTTCAGAGCTCCGAGACCTTCCTATAAGAAGTTAGCTAAAAAGTAGCTTCGAAAAACGCTTAGGTTAAGTTTCAGAGTTGCTTCTAATGTACCAAAGCTGGACTTAGACATCATTTCACTCTCACAACATTATGGCTGGTTGGAGACAGTCCGAACCACAAGTACCGGGTCCATGGTTCTGGCCGTATACTGGGGGGACGGGGACGACTCCCATTAACCCCTGACTATACCGGGGATACGCTTATCACAATGCCTTTCTGGTTTGTGCTGAAGCAGGGCATTCTGGCAGCCAAGTGGCTTGACCTTTATTAGTGAGCCTGGTTACCCCCTCTCGGAACCACAGACTTAGAAATCGCCAGCTCATATACAGTGCATAAAATATATTTATATATATACCCTTATACACCATTTTAATAAAAAATATCACAAAATTCTTCTAAGTCCCTCGGGAAGAGTGAAAGACGCGCACGTTCATTTTCAGAGCTCCTAGACCTTCCTATTAGAAGTTAGCTAAAAAGTAGCTTCGAAAAACGCTTAGGTTAAGTTTCAGAGTTGCTTCTAATGTACCAAAGCTGGACTTAGACATCATTTCACTCTCACAACATTATGGCTGGTTGGAGAGGGTCCGAACCACAAGTACTGGGTCCATGGTTCTGGCCGTATACTGGGGGGACGGGGACGACTCCCATTAACCCCTGACTATACCGGGGATACGCTTATCACAATGCCTTTCTGGTCTGTGCTGAAGCAGGGCATTCTGGCAGCCAAGTGGCTTGACCTTTATTAGTGAGCCTGGTTACCCCCTCTCGGAACCACAGACTTAGAAATCGCCAGCTCATATACAGTGCATAAAATATATTTATATATATACCCTTATACACCATTTTAATAAAAAATATCACAAAATTCTTCTAAGTCTCTCGGGAAGAGTGAAAGACGCGCACGTTCATTTTCAGAGCTCCGAGACCTTCCTATAAGAAGTTAGCTAAAAAGTAGCTTCGAAAAACGCTTAGGTTAAGTTTCAGAGTTGCTTCTAATGTACCAAAGCTGGACTTAGACATAATTTCACTCTCACAACATTATGGCTGGTTGGAGACAGTCCGAACCACAAGTACCGGGTCCATGGTTCTGGCCGTATACTGGGGGGACGGGGACGACTCCCATTAACCCCTGACTATACCGGGGATACGCTTATCACAATGCCTTTCTGGTTTGTGCTGAAGCAGGGCATTCTGGCAGCCAAGTGGCTTGACCTTTATTAGTGAGCCTGGTTACCCCCTCTCGGAACCACAGACTTAGAAATCGCCAGCTCATATACAGTGCATAAAATATATTTATATATATACCCTTATACACCATTTTAATAAAAAATATCACAAAATTCTTCTAAGTCTCTCTGGAAGAGTGAAAGACGCGCACGTTCATTTTCAGAGCTCCTAGACCTTCCTATAAGAAGTTAGCTAAAAAGTAGCTTCGAAAAACGCTTAGGTTAAGTTTCAGAGTTGCTTCTAATGTACCAAAGCTGGACTTAGACATAATTTCACTCTCACAACATTATGGCTGGTTGGAGACAGTCCGAACCACAAGTACCGGGTCCATGGTTCTGGCCGTATACTGGGGGGACGGGGACGACTCCCATTAACCCCTGACTATACCGGGGATACGCTTATCACAATGCCTTTCTGGTCTGTGCTGAAGCAGGGCATTCTGGCAGCCAAGTGGCTTGACCTTTATTAGTGAGCCTGGTTACCCCCTCTCGGAACCACAGACTTAGAAATCGCCAGCTCATATACAGTGCATAAAATATATTTATATATATACCCTTATACACCATTTTAATAAAAAATATCACAAAATTCTTCTAAGTCTCTCTGGAAGAGTGAAAGACGCGCACGTTCATTTTCAGAGCTCCTAAACCTTCCTATAAGAAGTTAGCTAAAAAGTAGCTTCGAAAAACGCTTAGGTTAAGTTTCAGAGTTGCTTCTAATGTACCAAAGCTGGACTTAGACATAATGTCACTCTCACAACATTATGGCTGGTTGGAGACAGTCCGAACCACAAGTACCGGGTCCATGGTTCTGGCCGTATACTGGGGGGACGGGGACGACTCCCATTAACCCCTGACTATACCGAGGATACGCTTATCACAATGCCTTTCTGGTCTGTGCTGAAGCAGGGCATTCTGGCAGCCAAGTGGCTTGACCTTTATTAGTGAGCCTGGTTACCCCCTCTCGGAACCACAGACTTAGAAATCGCCAGCTCATATACAGTGCATAAAATATATTTATATATATACCCTTATACACCATTTTAATAAAAAATATCACAAAATTCTTCTAAGTCCCTCGGAAAGAGTGAAAGATGCGCACGTTCATTTTCAGAGCTCCTAGACCTTCCTATAAGAAGTTAGCCAAAAAGTATCTTCGAAAACGCTTAGGTTAAGTTTCAGAGTTGCTTCTAATGTACCAAAGCTGGACTTAGACAAAATTTCACTCTCACAACATTATGGCTGGTTGGAGACAGTCCGAACCACAAGTACCGGGTCCATGGTTCTGGCCGTATACTGGGGGGACGGGGACGACTCCCATTAACCCCTGACTATACCGGGGATACGCTTATCACAATGCCTTTCTGGTCTGTGCTGAAGCAGGGCATTCTAGCAGGCAAGTGGCTTGACCTTTATTAGTGAGCCTGGTTACCCCCTCTGGAACCACAGACTTAGAAATCGCCAGCTCATATACAGTGCATAAAATATATTTATATATATACCCTTATACACCATTTTAATAAAAAATATCACAAAATTCTTCTAAGTCCCTCGGGAAGAGTGAAAGACGCGCACGTTCATTTTCAGAGCTCCTAGACCTTCCTATAAGAAGTTAGCCAAAAAGTAGCTTCGAACAACGCTTAGGTTAAGTTTCAGAGTTGCTTCTAATGTACCAAAGCTGGACTTAGACATAATGTCACTCTCACAACATTATGGCTGGTTGGAGACAGTCCGAACCACAAGTACCGGGTCCATGGTTCTGGCCGTATACTGGGGGGACGGGGACGACTCCCATTAACCCCTGACTATACCGGGGATACGCTTATCACAATGCCTTTCTGGTCTGTGCTGAAGCAGGGCATTCTGGCAGCCAAGTGGCTTGACCTTTATTAGTGAGCCTGGTTACCCCCTCTCGGAACCACAGACTTAGAAATCGCCAGCTCATATACAGTGCATAAAATATATTTATATATATACCCTTATACACCATTTTAATAAAAAATATCACAAAATTCTTCTAAGTCTCTCTGGAAGAGAGAAAGACGCGCACGTTCATTTTCAGAGCTCCTAGACCTTCCTATAAGAAGTTAGCTAAAAAGTAGCTTCGAAAAACGCTTAGGTTAAGTTTCAGAGTTGCTTCTAATGTACCAAAGCTTGACTTAGACATCATTTCACTCTCACAACATTATGGCTGGTTGGAGACAGTCCGAACCACAAGTACCGGGTCCATGGTTCTGGCCGTATACTGGGGGGACGGGGACGACTCCCATTAACCCCTGACTATACCGGGGATACGCTTATCACAATGCCTTTCTGGTCTGTGCTGAAGCAGGGCATTCTGGCAGCCAAGTGGCTTGACCTTTATTAGTGAGCCTGGTTACCCCCTCTCGGAACCACAGACTTAGAAATCGCCAGCTCATATACAGTGCATAAAATATATTTATATATATACCCTTATACACCATTTTAATAAAAAATATCACAAAATTCTTCTAAGTCCCTCGGGAAGAGTGAAAGACGCGCACGTTCATTTTCAGAGCTTCTAGACCTTCCTATTAGAAGTTAGCTAAAAAGTAGCTTCGAAAAACGCTTAGGTTAAGTTTCAGAGTTGCTTCTAATGTACCAAAGCTGGACTTAGACATCATTTCACTCTCACAACATTATGGCTGGTTGGAGACAGTCCGAACCACAAGTACCGGGTCCATGGTTCTGGCCGTATACTGGGGGGACGGGGACGACTCCCATTAACCCCTGACTATACCGGGGATACGCTTATCACAATGCCTTTCTGGTCTGTGCTGAAGCAGGGCATTCTGGCAGCCAAGTGGCTTGACCTTTATTAGTGAGCCTGGTTACCCCCTCTCGGAACCACAGACTTAGAAATCGCCAGCTCATATACAGTGCATAAAATATATTTATATATATACCCTTATACACCATTTTAATAAAAAATATCACAAAATTCTTCTAAGTCTCTCGGGAAGAGTGAAAGACGCGCACGTTCATTTTCAGAGCTCCGAGACCTTCCTATAAGAAGTTAGCTAAAAAGTAGCTTCGAAAAACGCTTAGGTTAAGTTTCAGAGTTGCTTCTAATGTACCAAAGCTGGACTTAGACATCATTTCACTCTCACAACATTATGGCTGGTTGGAGACAGTCCGAACCACAAGTACCGGGTCCATGGTTCTGGCCGTATACTGGGGGGACGGGGACGACTCCCATTAACCCCTGACTATACCGGGGATACGCTTATCACAATGCCTTTCTGGTTTGTGCTGAAGCAGGGCATTCTGGCAGCCAAGTGGCTTGACCTTTATTAGTGAGCCTGGTTACCCCCTCTCGGAACCACAGACTTAGAAATCGCCAGCTCATATACAGTGCATAAAATATATTTATATATATACCCTTATACACCATTTTAATAAAAAATATCACAAAATTCTTCTAAGTCCCTCGGGAAGAGTGAAAGACGCGCACGTTCATTTTTAGAGCTCCTAGACCTTCCTATTAGAAGTTAGCTAAAAAGTAGCTTCGAAAAACGCTTAGGTTAAGTTTCAGAGTTGCTTCTAATGTACCAAAGCTGGACTTAGACATCATTTCACTCTCACAACATTATGGCTGGTTGGAGAGGGTCCGAACCACAAGTACTGGGTCCATGGTTCTGGCCGTATACTGGGGGGACGGGGACGACTCCCATTAACCCCTGACTATACCGGGGATACGCTTATCACAATGCCTTTCTGGTCTGTGCTGAAGCAGGGCATTCTGGCAGCCAAGTGGCTTGACCTTTATTAGTGAGCCTGGTTACCCCCTCTCGGAACCACAGACTTAGAAATCGCCAGCTCATATACAGTGCATAAAATATATTTATATATATACCCTTATACACCATTTTAATAAAAAATATCACAAAATTCTTCTAAGTCTCTCTGGAAGAGTGAAAGACGCGCACGTTCATTTTCAGAGCTCCTAGACCTTCCTATAAGAAGTTAGCTAAAAAGTAGCTTCGAAAAACGCTTAGGTTAAGTTTCAGAGTTGCTTCTAATGTACCAAAGCTGGACTTAGACATAATTTCACTCTCACAACATTATGGCTGGTTTTAGACAGTCCGAACCACAAGTACCGGGTCCATGGTTCTGGCCGTATACTGGGGGGACGGGGACGACTCCCATTAACCCCTGACTATACCGGGGATACGCTTATCACAATGCCTTTCTGGTCTGTGCTGAAGCAGGGCATTCTGGCAGCCAAGTGGCTTGACCTTTATTAGTGAGCCTGGTTACCCCCTCTCGGAACCACAGACTTAGAAATCGCCAGCTCATATACAGTGCATAAAATATATTTATATATATACCCTTATACACCATTTTAATAAAAAATATCACAAAATTCTTCTAAGTCCCTCGGGAAGAGTGAAAGACGCGCACGTTCATTTTCAGAGCTTCTAGACCTTCCTATTAGAAGTTAGCTAAAAAGTAGCTTCGAAAAACGCTTAGGTTAAGTTTCAGAGTTGCTTCTAATGTACCAAAGCTGGACTTAGACATCATTTCACTCTCACAACATTATGGCTGGTTGGAGACAGTCCGAACCACAAGTACCGGGTCCATGGTTCTGGCCGTATACTGGGGGGACGGGGACGACTCCCATTAACCCCTGACTATACCGGGGATACGCTTATCACAATGCCTTTCTGGTCTGTGCTGAAGCAGGGCATTCTGGCAGCCAAGTGGCTTGACCTTTATTAGTGAGCCTGGTTACCCCCTCTCGGAACCACAGACTTAGAAATCGCCAGCTCATATACAGTGCATAAAATATATTTATATATATACCCTTATACACCATTTTAATAAAAAATATCACAAAATTCTTCTAAGTCTCTCGGGAAGAGTGAAAGACGCGCACGTTCATTTTCAGAGCTCCGAGACCTTCCTATAAGAAGTTAGCTAAAAAGTAGCTTCGAAAAACGCTTAGGTTAAGTTTCAGAGTTGCTTCTAATGTACCAAAGCTGGACTTAGACATCATATCACTCTCACAACATTATGGCTGGTTGGAGACAGTCCGAACCACAAGTACCGGGTCCATGGTTCTGGCCGTATACTGGGGGGACGGGGACGACTCCCATTAACCCCTGACTATACCGGGGATACGCTTATCACAATGCCTTTCTGGTTTGTGCTGAAGCAGGGCATTCTGGCAGCCAAGTGGCTTGACCTTTATTAGTGAGCCTGGTTACCCCCTCTCGGAACCACAGACTTAGAAATCGCCAGCTCATATACAGTGCATAAAATATATTTATATATATACCCTTATACACCATTTTAATAAAAAATATCACAAAATTATTCTAAGTCTCTCGGGAAGAGTGAAAGACGCGCACGTTCATTTTCAGAGCTCCGAGACCTTCCTATAAGAAGTTAGCTAAAAAGTAGCTTCGAAAAACGCTTAGGTTAAGTTTCAGAGTTGCTTCTAATGTACCAAAGCTGGACTTAGACATCATTTCACTCTCACAACATTATGGCTGGTTGGAGAGGGTCCGAACCACAAGTACTGGGTCCATGGTTCTGGCCGTATACTGGGGGGACGGGGACGACTCCCATTAACCCCTGACTATACCGGGGATACGCTTATCACAATGCCTTTCTGGTCTGTGCTGAAGCAGGGCATTCTGGCAGCCAAGTGGCTTGACCTTTATTAGTGAGCCTGGTTACCCCCTCTCGGAACCACAGACTTAGAAATCGCCAGCTCATATACAGTGCATAAAATATATTTATATATATACCCTTAT
Organism: Ascaphus truei; assembly: GCF_040206685.1. Classification (NCBI taxonomy): domain Eukaryota; kingdom Metazoa; phylum Chordata; class Amphibia; order Anura; family Ascaphidae; genus Ascaphus; species Ascaphus truei. The sequence continues at coordinate 670,278 of NW_027454813.1, forward strand.
ACACCATTTTAATAAAAAATATCACAAAATTCTTCTAAGTCTCTCTGGAAGAGTGAAAGACGCGCACGTTCATTTTCAGAGCTCCTAGACCTTCCTATAAGAAGTTAGCTAAAAAGTAGCTTCGAAAAACGCTTAGGTTAAGTTTCAGAGTTGCTTCTAATGTACCAAAGCTGGACTTAGACATAATTTCACTCTCACAACATTATGGCTGGTTTTAGACAGTCCGAACCACAAGTACCGGGTCCATGGTTCTGGCCGTATACTGGGGGGACGGGGACGACTCCCATTAACCCCTGACTATACCGGGGATACGCTTATCACAATGCCTTTCTGGTCTGTGCTGAAGCAGGGCATTCTGGCAGCCAAGTGGCTTGACCTTTATTAGTGAGCCTGGTTACCCCCTCTCGGAACCACAGACTTAGAAATCGCCAGCTCATATACAGTGCATAAAATATATTTATATATATACCCTTATACACCATTTTAATAAAAAATATCACAAAATTCTTCTAAGTCTCTCTGGAAGAGTGAAAGACGCGCACGTTCATTTTCAGAGCTCCTAGACCTTCCTATAAGAAGTTAGCTAAAAAGTAGCTTCGAAAAACGCTTAGGTTAAGTTTCAGAGTTGCTTCTAATGTACCAAAGCTGGACTTAGACATCATTTCACTCTCACAACATTATGGCTGGTTGGAGACAGTCCGAACCACAAGTACCGGGTCCATGGTTCTGGCCGTATACTGGGGGGACGGGGACGACTCCCATTAACCCCTGACTATACCGGGGATACGCTTATCACAATGCCTTTCTGGTATGTGCTGAAGCAGGGCATTCTGGCAGCCAAGTGGCTTGACCTTTATTAGTGAGCCTGGTTACCCCCTCTCGGAACCACAGACTTAGAAATCGCCAGCTCATATACAGTGCATAAAATATATTTATATATATACCCTTATACACCATTTTAATAAAAAATATCACAAAATTCTTCTAAGTCCCTCGGGAAGAGTGAAAGACGCGCACGTTCATTTTCAGAGCTTCTAGACCTTCCTATTAGAAGTTAGCTAAAAAGTAGCTTCGAAAAACGCTTAGGTTAAGTTTCAGAGTTGCTTCTAATGTACCAAAGCTGGACTTAGACATCATTTCACTCTCACAACATTATGGCTGGTTGGAGACAGTCCGAACCACAAGTACCGGGTCCATGGTTCTGGCCGTATACTGGGGGGACGGGGACGACTCCCATTAACCCCTGACTATACCGGGGATACGCTTATCACAATGCCTTTCTGGTCTGTGCTGAAGCAGGGCATTCTGGCAGCCAAGTGGCTTGACCTTTATTAGTGAGCCTGGTTACCCCCTCTCGGAACCACAGACTTAGAAATCGCCAGCTCATATACAGTGCATAAAATATATTTATATATATACCCTTATACACCATTTTAATAAAAAATATCACAAAATTCTTCTAAGTCTCTCGGGAAGAGTGAAAGACGCGCACGTTCATTTTCAGAGCTCCGAGACCTTCCTATAAGAAGTTAGCTAAAAAGTAGCTTCGAAAAACGCTTAGGTTAAGTTTCAGAGTTGCTTCTAATGTACCAAAGCTGGACTTAGACATCATTTCACTCTCACAACATTATGGCTGGTTGGAGACAGTCCGAACCACAAGTACCGGGTCCATGGTTCTGGCCGTATACTGGGGGGACGGGGACGACTCCCATTAACCCCTGACTATACCGGGGATACGCTTATCACAATGCCTTTCTGGTTTGTGCTGAAGCAGGGCATTCTGGCAGCCAAGTGGCTTGACCTTTATTAGTGAGCCTGGTTACCCCCTCTCGGAACCACAGACTTAGAAATCGCCAGCTCATATACAGTGCATAAAATATATTTATATATATACCCTTATACACCATTTTAATAAAAAATATCACAAAATTCTTCTAAGTCCCTCGGGAAGAGTGAAAGACGCGCACGTTCATTTTCAGAGCTTCTAGACCTTCCTATTAGAAGTTAGCTAAAAAGTAGCTTCGAAAAACGCTTAGGTTAAGTTTCAGAGTTGCTTCTAATGTACCAAAGCTGGACTTAGACATCATTTCACTCTCACAACATTATGGCTGGTTGGAGACAGTCCGAACCACAAGTACCGGGTCCATGGTTCTGGCCGTATACTGGGGGGACGGGGACGACTCCCATTAACCCCTGACTATACCGGGGATACGCTTATCACAATGCCTTTCTGGTCTGTGCTGAAGCAGGGCATTCTGGCAGCCAAGTGGCTTGACCTTTATTAGTGAGCCTGGTTACCCCCTCTCGGAACCACAGACTTAGAAATCGCCAGCTCATATACAGTGCATAAAATATATTTATATATATACCCTTATACACCATTTTAATAAAAAATATCACAAAATTCTTCTAAGTCTCTCGGGAAGAGTGAAAGACGCGCACGTTCATTTTCAGAGCTCCGAGACCTTCCTATAAGAAGTTAGCTAAAAAGTAGCTTCGAAAAACGCTTAGGTTAAGTTTCAGAGTTGCTTCTAATGTACCAAAGCTGGACTTAGACATCATTTCACTCTCACAACATTATGGCTGGTTGGAGACAGTCCGAACCACAAGTACCGGGTCCATGGTTCTGGCCGTATACTGGGGGGACGGGGACGACTCCCATTAACCCCTGACTATACCGGGGATACGCTTATCACAATGCCTTTCTGGTTTGTGCTGAAGCAGGGCATTCTGGCAGCCAAGTGGCTTGACCTTTATTAGTGAGCCTGGTTACCCCCTCTCGGAACCACAGACTTAGAAATCGCCAGCTCATATACAGTGCATAAAATATATTTATATATATACCCTTATACACCATTTTAATAAAAAATATCACAAAATTCTTCTAAGTCTCTCTGGAAGAGTGAAAGACGCGCACGTTCATTTTCAGAGCTCCTAGACCTTCCTATAAGAAGTTAGCTAAAAAGTAGCTTCGAAAAACGCTTAGGTTAAGTTTCAGAGTTGCTTCTAATGTACCAAAGCTGGACTTAGACATCATTTCACTCTCACAACATTATGGCTGGTTGGAGAGGGTCCGAACCACAAGTACTGGGTCCATGGTTCTGGCCGTATACTGGGGGGACGGGGACGACTCCCATTAACCCCTGACTATACCGGGGATACGCTTATCACAATGCCTTTCTGGTCTGTGCTGAAGCAGGGCATTCTGGCAGCCAAGTGGCTTGACCTTTATTAGTGAGCCTGGTTACCCCCTCTCGGAACCACAGACTTAGAAATCGCCAGCTCATATACAGTGCATAAAATATATTTATATATATACCCTTATACACCATTTTAATAAAAAATATCACAAAATTCTTCTAAGTCTCTCGGGAAGAGTGAAAGACGCGCACGTTCATTTTCAGAGCTCCGAGACCTTCCTATAAGAAGTTAGCTAAAAAGTAGCTTCGAAAAACGCTTAGGTTAAGTTTCAGAGTTGCTTCTAATGTACCAAAGCTGGACTTAGACATCATTTCACTCTCACAACATTATGGCTGGTTGGAGACAGTCCGAACCACAAGTACCGGGTCCATGGTTCTGGCCGTATACTGGGGGGACGGGGACGACTCCCATTAACCCCTGACTATACCGGGGATACGCTTATCACAATGCCTTTCTGGTTTGTGCTGAAGCAGGGCATTCTGGCAGCCAAGTGGCTTGACCTTTATTAGTGAGCCTGGTTACCCCCTCTCGGAACCACAGACTTAGAAATCGCCAGCTCATATACAGTGCATAAAATATATTTATATATATACCCTTATACACCATTTTAATAAAAAATATCACAAAATTCTTCTAAGTCCCTCGGGAAGAGTGAAAGACGCGCACGTTCATTTTCAGAGCTTCTAGACCTTCCTATTAGAAGTTAGCTAAAAAGTAGCTTCGAAAAACGCTTAGGTTAAGTTTCAGAGTTGCTTCTAATGTACCAAAGCTGGACTTAGACATCATTTCACTCTCACAACATTATGGCTGGTTGGAGACAGTCCGAACCACAAGTACCGGGTCCATGGTTCTGGCCGTATACTGGGGGGACGGGGACGACTCCCATTAACCCCTGACTATACCGGGGATACGCTTATCACAATGCCTTTCTGGTCTGTGCTGAAGCAGGGCATTCTGGCAGCCAAGTGGCTTGACCTTTATTAGTGAGCCTGGTTACCCCCTCTCGGAACCACAGACTTAGAAATCGCCAGCTCATATACAGTGCATAAAATATATTTATATATATACCCTTATACACCATTTTAATAAAAAATATCACAAAATTCTTCTAAGTCTCTCGGGAAGAGTGAAAGACGCGCACGTTCATTTTCAGAGCTCCGAGACCTTCCTATAAGAAGTTAGCTAAAAAGTAGCTTCGAAAAACGCTTAGGTTAAGTTTCAGAGTTGCTTCTAATGTACCAAAGCTGGACTTAGACATCATTTCACTCTCACAACATTATGGCTGGTTGGAGACAGTCCGAACCACAAGTACCGGGTCCATGGTTCTGGCCGTATACTGGGGGGACGGGGACGACTCCCATTAACCCCTGACTATACCGGGGATACGCTTATCACAATGCCTTTCTGGTTTGTGCTGAAGCAGGGCATTCTGGCAGCCAAGTGGCTTGACCTTTATTAGTGAGCCTGGTTACCCCCTCTCGGAACCACAGACTTAGAAATCGCCAGCTCATATACAGTGCATAAAATATATTTATATATATACCCTTATACACCATTTTAATAAAAAATATCACAAAATTCTTCTAAGTCCCTCGGGAAGAGTGAAAGACGCGCACGTTCATTTTCAGAGCTCCTAGACCTTCCTATTAGAAGTTAGCTAAAAAGTAGCTTCGAAAAACGCTTAGGTTAAGTTTCAGAGTTGCTTCTAATGTACCAAAGCTGGACTTAGACATAATTTCACTCTCACAACATTATGGCTGGTTGGAGACAGTCCGAACCACAAGTACCGGGTCCATGGTTCTGGCCGTATACTGGGGGGACGGGGACGACTCCCATTAACCCCTGACTATACCGGGGATACGCTTATCACAATGCCTTTCTGGTCTGTGCTGAAGCAGGGCATTCTGGCAGCCAAGTGGCTTGACCTTTATTAGTGAGCCTGGTTACCCCCTCTCGGAACCACAGACTTAGAAATCGCCAGCTCATATACAGTGCATAAAATATATTTATATATATACCCTTATACACCATTTTAATAAAAAATATCACAAAATTCTTCTAAGTCTCTCGGGAAGAGTGAAAGACGCGCACGTTCATTTTCAGAGCTCCGAGACCTTCCTATAAGAAGTTAGCTAAAAAGTAGCTTCGAAAAACGCTTAGGTTAAGTTTCAGAGTTGCTTCTAATGTACCAAAGCTGGACTTAGACATCATTTCACTCTCACAACATTATGGCTGGTTGGAGACAGTCCGAACCACAAGTACCGGGTCCATGGTTCTGGCCGTATACTGGGGGGACGGGGACGACTCCCATTAACCCCTGACTATACCGGGGATACGCTTATCACAATGCCTTTCTGGTTTGTGCTGAAGCAGGGCATTCTGGCAGCCAAGTGGCTTGACCTTTATTAGTGAGCCTGGTTACCCCCTCTCGGAACCACAGACTTAGAAATCGCCAGCTCATATACAGTGCATAAAATATATTTATATATATACCCTTATACACCATTTTAATAAAAAATATCACAAAATTCTTCTAAGTCTCTCTGGAAGAGTGAAAGACGCGCACGTTCATTTTCAGAGCTCCTAGACCTTCCTATAAGAAGTTAGCTAAAAAGTAGCTTCGAAAAACGCTTAGGTTAAGTTTCAGAGTTGCTTCTAATGTACCAAAGCTGGACTTAGACATCATTTCACTCTCACAACATTATGGCTGGTTGGAGAGGGTCCGAACCACAAGTACTGGGTCCATGGTTCTGGCCGTATACTGGGGGGACGGGGACGACTCCCATTAACCCCTGACTATACCGGGGATACGCTTATCACAATGCCTTTCTGGTCTGTGCTGAAGCAGGGCATTCTGGCAGCCAAGTGGCTTGACCTTTATTAGTGAGCCTGGTTACCCCCTCTCGGAACCACAGACTTAGAAATCGCCAGCTCATATACAGTGCATAAAATATATTTATATATATACCCTTATACACCATTTTAATAAAAAATATCACAAAATTCTTCTAAGTCTCTCGGGAAGAGTGAAAGACGCGCACGTTCATTTTCAGAGCTCCGAGACCTTCCTATAAGAAGTTAGCTAAAAAGTAGCTTCGAAAAACGCTTAGGTTAAGTTTCAGAGTTGCTTCTAATGTACCAAAGCTGGACTTAGACATCATTCCACTCTCACAACATTATGGCTGGTTGGAGAGGGTCCGAACCACAAGTACTGGGTCCATGGTTCTGGCCGTATACTGGGGGGACGGGGACGACTCCCATTAACCCCTGACTATACCGGGGATACGCTTATCACAATGCCTTTCTGGTCTGTGCTGAAGCAGGGCATTCTGGCAGCCAAGTGGCTTGACCTTTATTAGTGAGCCTGGTTACCCCCTCTCGGAACCACAGACTTAGAAATCGCCAGCTCATATACAGTGCATAAAATATATTTATATATATACCCTTATACACCATTTTAATAAAAAATATCACAAAATTCTTCTAAGTCTCTCGGGAAGAGTGAAAGACGCGCACGTTCATTTTCAGAGCTCCGAGACCTTCCTATAAGAAGTTAGCTAAAAAGTAGCTTCGAAAAACGCTTAGGTTAAGTTTCAGAGTTGCTTCTAATGTACCAAAGCTGGACTTAGACATAATTTCACTCTCACAACATTATGGCTGGTTGGAGACAGTCCGAACCACAAGTACCGGGTCCATGGTTCTGGCCGTATACTGGGGGGACGGGGACGACTCCCATTAACCCCTGACTATACCGGGGATACGCTTATCACAATGCCTTTCTGGTTTGTGCTGAAGCAGGGCATTCTGGCAGCCAAGTGGCTTGACCTTTATTAGTGAGCCTGGTTACCCCCTCTCGGAACCACAGACTTAGAAATCGCCAGCTCATATACAGTGCATAAAATATATTTATATATATACCCTTATACACCATTTTAATAAAAAATATCACAAAATTCTTCTAAGTCCCTCGGGAAGAGTGAAAGACGCGCACGTTCATTTTCAGAGCTCTTAGACCTTCCTATAAGAAGTTAGCCAAAAAGTAGCTTCGAAAAACGCTTAGGTTAAGTTTCAGAGTTGCTTCTAATGTACCAAAGCTGGACTTTGACATAATTTCACTCTCACAACATTATGGCTGGTTGGAGACAGTCCGAACCACAAGTACCGGGTCCATGGTTCTGGCCGTATACTGGGGGGACGGGGACGACTCCCATTAACCCCTGACTATACCGGGGATACGCTTATCACAATGCCTTTCTGGTCTGTGCTGAAGCAGGGCATTCTGGCAGCCAAGTGGCTTGACCTTTATTAGTGAGCCTGGTTACCCCCTCTCGGAACCACAGACTTAGAAATCGCCAGCTCATATACAGTGCATAAAATATATTTATATATATACCCTTATACACCATTTTAATAAAAAATATCACAAAATTCTTCTAAGTCTCTCTGGAAGAGTGAAAGACGCGCACGTTCATTTTCAGAGCTCCTAGACCTTCCTATAAGAAGTTAGCTAAAAAGTAGCTTCGAAAAACGCTTAGGTTAAGTTTCAGAGTTGCTTCTAATGTACCAAAGCTGGACTTAGACATAATGTCACTCTCACAACATTATGGCTGGTTGGAGACAGTCCGAACCACAAGTACCGGGTCCATGGTTCTGGCCGTATACTGGGGGGACGGGGACGACTCCCATTAACCCCTGACTATACCGGGGATACGCTTATCACAATGCCTTTCTGGTCTGTGCTGAAGCAGGGCATTCTGGCAGCCAAGTGGCTTGACCTTTATTAGTGAGCCTGGTTACCCCCTCTCGGAACCACAGACTTAGAAATCGCCAGCTCATATACAGTGCATAAAATATATTTATATATATACCCTTATACACCATTTTAATAAAATATATCACAAAATTCTTCTAAGTCCCTCGGGAAGAGTGAAAGACGCGCACGTTCATTTTCAGAGCTTCTAGACCTTCCTATTAGAAGTTAGCTAAAAAGTAGCTTCGAAAAACGCTTAGGTTAAGTTTCAGAGTTGCTTCTAATGTACCAAAGCTGGACTTAGACATCATTTCACTCTCACAACATTATGGCTGGTTGGAGACAGTCCGAACCACAAGTACCGGGTCCATGGTTCTGGCCGTATACTGGGGGGACGGGGACGACTCCCATTAACCCCTGACTATACCGGGGATACGCTTATCACAATGCCTTTCTGGTCTGTGCTGAAGCAGGGCATTCTGGCAGCCAAGTGGCTTGACCTTTATTAGTGAGCCTGGTTACCCCCTCTCGGAACCACAGACTTAGAAATCGCCAGCTCATATACAGTGCATAAAATATATTTATATATATACCCTTATACACCATTTTAATAAAAAATATCACAAAATTCTTCTAAGTCTCTCGGGAAGAGTGAAAGACGCGCACGTTCATTTTCAGAGCTCCGAGACCTTCCTATAAGAAGTTAGCTAAAAAGTAGCTTCGAAAAACGCTTAGGTTAAGTTTCAGAGTTGCTTCTAATGTACCAAAGCTGGACTTAGACATCATTTCACTCTCACAACATTATGGCTGGTTGGAGACAGTCCGAACCACAAGTACCGGGTCCATGGTTCTGGCCGTATACTGGGGGGACGGGGACGACTCCCATTAACCCCTGACTATACCGGGGATACGCTTATCACAATGCCTTTCTGGTTTGTGCTGAAGCAGGGCATTCTGGCAGCCAAGTGGCTTGACCTTTATTAGTGAGCCTGGTTACCCCCTCTCGGAACCACAGACTTAGAAATCGCCAGCTCATATACAGTGCATAAAATATATTTATATATATACCCTTATACACCATTTTAATAAAAAATATCACAAAATTCTTCTAAGTACCTCGGGAAGAGTGAAAGACGCGCACGTTCATTTTCAGAGCTCCTAGACCTTCCTATTAGAAGTTAGCTAAAAAGTAGCTTCGAAAAACGCTTAGGTTAAGTTTCAGAGTTGCTTCTAATGTACCAAAGCTGGACTTAGACATAATTTCACTCTCACAACATTATGGCTGGTTGGAGACAGTCCGAACCACAAGTACCGGGTCCATGGTTCTGGCCGTATACTGGGGGGACGGGGACGACTCCCATTAACCCCTGACTATACCGGGGATACGCTTATCACAATGCCTTTCTGGTCTGTGCTGAAGCAGGGCATTCTGGCAGCCAAGTGGCTTGACCTTTATTAGTGAGCCTGGTTACCCCCTCTCGGAACCACAGACTTAGAAATCGCCAGCTCATATACAGTGCATAAAATATATTTATATATATACCCTTATACACCATTTTAATAAAAAATATCACAAAATTCTTCTAAGTCTCTCGGGAAGAGTGAAAGACGCGCACGTTCATTTTCAGAGCTCCGAGACCTTCCTATAAGAAGTTAGCTAAAAAGTAGCTTCGAAAAACGCTTAGGTTAAGTTTCAGAGTTGCTTCTAATGTACCAAAGCTGGACTTAGACATCATTTCACTCTCACAACATTATGGCTGGTTGGAGAGGGTCCGAACCACAAGTACTGGGTCCATGGTTCTGGCCGTATACTGGGGGGACGGGGACGACTCCCATTAACCCCTGACTATACCGGGGATACGCTTATCACAATGCCTTTCTGGTCTGTGCTGAAGCAGGGCATTCTGGCAGCCAAGTGGCTTGACCTTTATTAGTGAGCCTGGTTACCCCCTCTCGGAACCACAGACTTAGAAATCGCCAGCTCATATACAGTGCATAAAATATATTTATATATATACCCTTATACACCATTTTAATAAAAAATATCACAAAATTCTTCTAAGTCTCTCTGGAAGAGTGAAAGACGCGCACGTTCATTTTCAGAGCTCCTAGACCTTCCTATAAGAAGTTAGCTAAAAAGTAGCTTCGAAAAACGCTTAGGTTAAGTTTCAGAGTTGCTTCTAATGTACCAAAGCTGGACTTAGACATCATTTCACTCTCACAACATTATGGCTGGTTGGAGAGGGTCCGAACCACAAGTACTGGGTCCATGGTTCTGGCCGTATACTGGGGGGACGGGGACGACTCCCATTAACCCCTGACTATACCGGGGATACGCTTATCACAATGCCTTTCTGGTCTGTGCTGAAGCAGGGCATTCTGGCAGCCAAGTGGCTTGACCTTTATTAGTGAGCCTGGTTACCCCTTCTCGGAACCACAGACTTAGAAATCGCCAGCTCATATACAGTGCATAAAATATATTTATATATATACCCTTATACACCATTTTAATAAAAAATATCACAAAATTCTTCTAAGTCTCTCGGGAAGAGTGAAAGACGCGCACGTTCATTTTCAGAGCTCCGAGACCTTCCTATAAGAAGTTAGCTAAAAAGTAGCTTCGAAAAACGCTTAGGTTAAGTTTCAGAGTTGCTTCTAATGTACCAAAGCTGGACTTAGACATCATTCCACTCTCACAACATTATGGCTGGTTGGAGAGGGTCCGAACCACAAGTACTGGGTCCATGGTTCTGGCCGTATACTGGGGGGACGGGGACGACTCCCATTAACCCCTGACTATACCGGGGATACGCTTATCACAATGCCTTTCTGGTCTGTGCTGAAGCAGGGCATTCTGGCAGCCAAGTGGCTTGACCTTTATTAGTGAGCCTGGTTACCCCCTCTCGGAACCACAGACTTAGAAATCGCCAGCTCATATACAGTGCATAAAATATATTTATATATATACCCTTATACACCATTTTAATAAAAAATATCACAAAATTCTTCTAAGTCCCTCGGGAAGAGTGAAAGACGCACACGTTCATTTTCAGAGCTCCTAGACCTTCCTATTAGAAGTTAGCCAAAAAGTAGCTTCGAAAAACGCTTAGGTTAAGTTTCAGAGTTGCTTCTAATGTACCAAAGCTGGACTTAGACATAATGTCACTCTCACAACATTATGGCTGGTTGGAGACAGTCCGCACCACAAGTACCGGGTCCATGGTTCTGGCCGTATACTGGGGGGACGGGGACGACTCCCATTAACCCCTGACTATACCGGGGATACGCTTATCACAATGCCTTTCTGGTCTGTGCTGAAGCAGGGCATTCTGGCAGCCAAGTGGCTTGACCTTTATTAGTGAGCCTGGTTACCCCCTCTCGGAACCACAGACTTAGAAATCGCCAGCTCATATACAGTGCATAAAATATATTTATATATATACCCTTATACACCATTTTAATAAAAAATATCACAAAATTCTTCTAAGTCCCTCGGAAAGAGTGAAAGATGCGCACGTTCATTTTCAGAGCTCCTAGACCTTCCTATAAGAAGTTAGCCAAAAAGTATCTTCGAAAAACGCTTAGGTTAAGTTTCAGAGTTGCTTCTAATGTACCAAAGCTGGACTTAGACAAAATTTCACTCTCACAACATTATGGCTGGTTGTAGACAGTCCGAACCACAAGTACCGGGTCCATGGTTCTGGCCGTATACTGGGGGGACGGGGACGACTCCCATTAACCCCTGACTATACCGGGGATACGCTTATCACAATGCCTTTCTGGTCTGTGCTGAAGCAGGGCATTCTAGCAGGCAAGTGGCTTGACCTTTATTAGTGAGCCTGGTTACCCCCTCTGGAACCACAGACTTAGAAATCGCCAGCTCATATACAGTGCATAAAATATATTTATATATATACCCTTATACACCATTTTAATAAAAAATATCACAAAATTCTTCTAAGTCCCTCGGGAAGAGTGAAAGACGCGCACGTTCATTTTCAGAGCTCCTAGACCTTCCTATAAGAAGTTAGCCAAAAAGTAGCTTCGAAAAACGCTTAGGTTAAGTTTCAGAGTTGCTTCTAATGTACCAAAGCTGGACTTAGACATAATTTCACTCTCACAACATTATGGCTGGTTGGAGACAGTCCGAACCACAAGTACCGGGTCCATGGTTCTGGCCGTATACTGGGGGGACGGGGACGACTCCCATTAACCCCTGACTATACCGGGGATACGCTTATCACAATGCCTTTCTGGTCTGTGCTGAAGCAGGGCATTCTGGCAGCCAAGTGGCTTGACCTTTATTAGTGAGCCTGGTTACCCCCTCTCGGAACCACAGACTTAGAAATCGCCAGCTCATATACAGTGCATAAAATATATTTATAAATATACCCTTATACACCATTTTAATAAAAAATATCACAAAATTCTTCTAAGTCTCTCTGGAAGAGTGAAAGACGCGCACGTTCATTTTCAGAGCTCCTAGACATTCCTATAAGAAGTTAGCTAAAAAGTAGCTCCGAAAAACGCTTAGGTTAAGTTTCAGAGTTGCTTCTAATGTACCAAAGCTGGACTTAGACATAATTTCACTCTCACAACATTATGGCTGGTTGGAGAGGGTCCGAACCACAAGTACCGGGTCCATGGTTCTGGCCGTATACTGGGGGGACGGGGACGACTCCCATTAACCCCTGACTATACCGGGGATACGCTTATCACAATGCCTTTCTGGTCTGTGCTGAAGCAGGGCATTCTGGCAGCCAAGTGGCTTGACCTTTATTAGTGAGCCTGGTTACCCCCTCTCGGAACCACAGACTTAGAAATCGCCAGCTCATATACAGTGCATAAAATATATTTATATATATACCCTTATACACCATTTTAATAAAAAATATCACAAAATTCTTCTAAGTCCCTCGGGAAGAGTGAAAGACGCGCACGTTCATTTTCAGAGCTCCTAGACCTTCCTATTAGAAGTTAGCCAAAAAGTAGCTTCGAAAAACGCTTAGGTTAAGTTTCAGAGTTGCTTCTAATGTACCAAAGCTGGACTTAGACATAATGTCACTCTCACAACATTATGGCTGGTTGGAGACAGTCCGCACCACAAGTACCGGGTCCATGGTTCTGGCCGTATACTGGGGGGACGGGGACGACTCCCATTAACCCCTGACTATACCGGGGATACGCTTATCACAATGCCTTTCTGGTCTGTGCTGAAGCAGGGCATTCTGGCAGCCAAGTGGCTTGACCTTTATTAGTGAGCCTGGTTACCCCCTCTCGGAACCACAGACTTAGAAATCGCCAGCTCATATACAGTGCATAAAATATATTTATATATATACCCTTATACACCATTTTAATAAAAAATATCACAAAATTCTTCTAAGTCCCTCGGAAAGAGTGAAAGATGCGGACGTTCATTTTCAGAGCTCCTAGACCTTCCTATAAGAAGTTAGCCAAAAAGTATCTTCGAAAAACGCTTAGGTTAAGTTTCAGAGTTGCTTCTAATGTACCAAAGCTGGACTTAGACAAAATTTCACTCTCACAACATTATGGCTGGTTGTAGACAGTCCGAACCACAAGTACCGGGTCCATGGTTCTGGCCGTATACTGGGGGGACGGGGACGACTCCCATTAACCCCTGACTATACCGGGGATACGCTTATCACAATGCCTTTCTGGTCTGTGCTGAAGCAGGGCATTCTAGCAGGCAAGTGGCTTGACCTTTATTAGTGAGCCTGGTTACCCCCTCTGGAACCACAGACTTAGAAATCGCCAGCTCATATACAGTGCATAAAATATATTTATATATATACCCTTATACACCATTTTAATAAAAAATATCACAAAATTCTTCTAAGTCCCTCGGGAAGAGTGAAAGACGCGCACGTTCATTTTCAGAGCTCCTAGACCTTCCTATAAGAAGTTAGCCAAAAAGTAGCTTCGAAAAACGCTTAGGTTAAGTTTCAGAGTTGCTTCTAATGTACCAAAGCTGGACTTAGACATAATGTAACTCTCACAACATTATGGCTGGTTGGAGACAGTCCGAACCACAAGTACCGGGTCCATGGTTCTGGCCGTATACTGGGGGGACGGGGACGACTCCCATTAACCCCTGACTATACCGGGGATACGCTTATCACAATGCCTTTCTGGTCTGTGCTGAAGCAGGGCATTCTGGCAGCCAAGTGGCTTGACCTTTATTAGTGAGCCTGGTTACCCCCTCTCGGAACCACAGACTTAGAAATCGCCAGCTCATATACAGTGCATAAAATATATTTATATATATACCCTTATACACCATTTTAATAAAAAATATCACAAAATTCTTCTAAGTCTCTCGGGAAGAGTGAAAGACGCGCACGTTCATTTTCAGAGCTCCTAGACCTTCCTATAAGAAGTTAGCTAAAAAGTAGCTTCGAAAAACGCTTAGGTTAAGTTTCAGAGTTGCTTCTAATGTACCAAAGCTGGACTTAGACATAATTTCACTCTCACAACATTATGGCTGGTTGGAGAGGGTCCGAACCACAAGTACCGGGTCCATGGTTCTGGCCGTATACTGGGGGGACGGGGACGACTCCCATTAACCCCTGACTATACCGGGGATACGCTTATCACAATGCCTTTCTGGTCTGTGCTGAAGCAGGGCATTCTGGCAGCCAAGTGGCTTGACCTTTATTAGTGAGCCTGGTTACCCCCTCTCGGAACCACAGACTTAGAAATCGCCAGCTCATATACAGTGCATAAAATATATTTATATATATACCCTTATACACCATTTTAATAAAAAAATATCACAAAATTCTTCTAAGTCTCTCGGGAAGAGTGAAAGACGCGCACGTTCATTTTCAGAGCTCCTAGACCTTCCTATAAGAAGTTAGCCAAAAAGTAGCTTCGAAAAACGCTTAGGTTAAGTTTCAGAGTTGCTTCTAATGTACCAAAGCTGGACTTAGACATAATTTCACTCTCACAACATTATGGCTGGTTGGAGACAGTCCGAACCACAAGTACCGGGTCCATGGTTCTGGCCGTATACTGGGGGGACGGGGACGACTCCCATTAACCCCTGACTATACCGGGGATACGCTTATCACAATGCCTTTCTGGTCTGTGCTGAAGCAGGGCATTCTGGCAGCCAAGTGGCTTGACCTTTATTAGTGAGCCTGGTTACCCCCTCTCGGAACCACAGACTTAGAAATCGCCAGCTCATATACAGTGCATAAAATATATTTATATATATACCCTTATACACCATTTTAATAAAAAATATCACAAAATTCTTCTAAGTCTCTCTGGAAGAGTGAAAGACGCGCACGTTCATTTTCAGAGCTCCTAGACCTTCCTATAAGAAGTTAGCTAAAAAGTAGCTTCGAAAAACGCTTAGGTTAAGTTTCAGAGTTGCTTCTAATGTACCAAAGCTGGACTTAGACATAATTTCACTCTCACAACATTATGGCTGGTTGGAGAGGGTCCGAACCACAAGTACCGGGTCCATGGTTCTGGCCGTATACTGGGGGGACGGGGACCACTCCCATTAACCCCTGACTATACCGGGGATACGCTTATCACAATGCCTTTCTGGTCTGTGCTGAAGCAGGGCATTCTGGCAGCCAAGTGGCTTGACCTTTATTAGTGAGCCTGGTTACCCCCTCTCGGAACCACAGACTTAGAAATCGCCAGCTCATATACAGTGCATAAAATATATTTATATATATACCCTTATACACCATTTTAATAAAAAATATCACAAAATTCTTCTAAGTCTCTCTGGAAGAGTGAAAGACGCGCACGTTCATTTTCAGAGCTCCTAGACCTTCCTATAAGAAGTTAGCTAAAAAGTAGCTTCGAAAAACGCTTAGGTTAAGTTTCAGAGTTGCTTCTAATGTACCAAAGCTGGACTTAGACATAATTTCACTCTCACAACATTATGGCTGGTTGGAGAGGGTCCGAACCACAAGTACCGGGTCCATGGTTCTGGCCGTATACTGGGGGGACGGGGACGACTCCCATTAACCCCTGACTATACCGGGGATACGCTTATCACAATGCCTTTCTGGTCTGTGCTGAAGCAGGGCATTCTGGCAGCCAAGTGGCTTGACCTTTATTAGTGAGCCTGGTTACCCCCTCTCGGAACCACAGACTTAGAAATCGCCAGCTCATATACAGTGCATAAAATATATTTATATATATATATACCCTTATACACCATTTTTATAAAAAATATCACAAAATTCTTCTAAGTCTCTCGGGAAGAGTGAAAGACGCGCACGTTCATTTTCAGATCTCCGAGACCTTCCTATAAGAAGTTAGCCAAAAAGTAGCTTCGAAAAACGCTTAGGTTAAGTTTCAGAGTTGCTTCTAATGTACCAAAGCTGGACTTAGACATAATGTCACTCTCACAACATTATGGCTGGTTGGAGACAGTCCGCACCACAAGTACCGGGTCCATGGTTCTGGCCGTATACTGGGGGGACGGGGACGACTCCCATTAACCCCTGACTATACCGGGGATACGCTTATCACAATGCCTTTCTGGTCTGTGCTGAAGCAGGGCATTCTGGCAGCCAAGTGGCTTGACCTTTATTAGTGAGCCTGGTTACCCCCTCTCGGAACCACAGACTTAGAAATCGCCAGCTCATATACAGTGCATAAAATATATTTATATATATACCCTTATACACCATTTTAATAAAAAATATCACAAAATTCTTCTAAGTCTCTCGGGAAGAGTGAAAGACGCGCACGTTCATTTTCAGAGCTCCTAGACCTTCCTCTAAGAAGTTAGCTAAAAAGTAGCTTCGAAAAACGCTTAGGTTAAGTTTCAGAGTTGCTTCTAATGTACCAAAGTTGGACTTAGACATCATTTCACTCTCACAACATTATGGCTGGTTGGAGAGGGTCCGAACCACAAGTACTGGGTCCATGGTTCTGGCCGTATACTGGGGGGACGGGGACGACTCCCATTAACCCCTGACTATACCGGGGATACGCTTATCACAATGCCTTTCTGGTCTGTGCTGAAGCAGGGCATTCTGGCAGCCAAGTGGCTTGACCTTTATTAGTGAGCCTGGTTACCCCCTCTCGGAACCACAGACTTAGAAATCGCCAGCTCATATACAGTGCATAAAATATATTTATATATATACCCTTATACACCATTTTAATAAAAAATATCACAAAATTCTTCTAAGTCTCTCGGGAAGAGTGAAAGACGCGCACGTTCATTTTCAGAGCTCCGAGACCTTCCTATAAGAAGTTAGCTAAAAAGTAGCTTCGAAAAACGCTTAGGTTAAGTTTCAGAGTTGCTTCTAATGTACCAAAGCTGGACTTAGACATAATTTCACTCTCACAACATTATGGCTGGTTGGAGACAGTCCGAACCACAAGTACCGGGTCCATGGTTCTGGCCGTATACTGGGGGGACGGGGACGACTCCCATTAACCCCTGACTATACCGGGGATACGCTTATCACAATGCCTTTCTGGTTTGTGCTGAAGCAGGGCATTCTGGCAGCCAAGTGGCTTGACCTTTATTAGTGAGCCTGGTTACCCCCTCTCGGAACCACAGACTTAGAAATCGCCAGCTCATATACAGTGCATAAAATATATTTATATATATACCCTTATACACCATTTTAATAAAAAATATCACAAAATTCTTCTAAGTCTCTCGGGAAGAGTGAAAGACGCGCACGTTCATTTTCAGAGCTCCTAGACCTTCCTATAAGAAGTTAGCTAAAAAGTAGCCTCGAAAAACGCTTAGGTTAAGTTTCAGAGTTGCTTCTAATGTACCAAAGCTGGACTTAGACATAATTTCACTCTCACAACATTATGGCTGGTTGGAGACAGTCCGAACCACAAGTACCGGGTCCATGGTTCTGGCCGTATACTGGGGGGACGGGGACGACTCCCATTAACCCCTGACTATACCGGGGATACGCTTATCACAATGCCTTTCTGGTCTGTGCTGAAGCAGGGCATTCTGGCAGCCAAGTGGCTTGACCTTTATTAGTGAGCCTGGTTACCCCCTCTCGGAACCACAGACTTAGAAATCGCCAGCTCATATACAGTGCATAAAATATATTTATATATATACCCTTATACACCATTTTAATAAAAAATATCACAAAATTCTTCTAAGTCCCTCGGGAAGAGTGAAAGACGCGCACGTTCATTTTCAGAGCTCCTAGACCTTCCTATTAGAAGTTAGCCAAAAAGTAGCTTCGAAAAACGCTTAGGTTAAGTTTCAGAGTTGCTTCTAATGTACCAAAGCTGGACTTAGACATAATGTCACTCTCACAACATTATGGCTGGTTGGAGACAGTCCGCAGCACAAGTACCGGGTCCATGGTTCTGGCCGTATACTGGGGGGACGGGGACGACTCCCATTAACCCCTGACTATACCGGGGATACGCTTATCACAATGCCTTTCTGGTCTGTGCTGAAGCAGGGCATTCTGGCAGCCAAGTGGCTTGACCTTTATTAGTGAGCCTGGTTACCCCCTCTCGGAACCACAGACTTAGAAATCGCCAGCTCATATACAGTGCATAAAATATATTTATATATATACACCCTTATACACCATTTTAATAAAAAATATCACAAAATTCTTCTAAGTCTCTCGGGAAGAGTGAAAGACGCGCACGTTCATTTTCAGAGCTCCTAGACCTTCCTATAAGAAGTTAGCTAAAAAGTAGCTTCGAAAAACGCTTAGGTTAAGTTTCAGAGTTGCTTCTAATGTACCAAAGCTGGACTTAGACATCATTTCACTCTCACAACATTATGGCTGGTTGGAGAGGGTCCGAACCACAAGTACTGGGTCCATGGTTCTGGCCGTATACTGGGGGGACGGGGACGACTCCCATTAACCCCTGACTATACCGGGGATACGCTTATCACAATGCCTTTCTGGTCTGTGCTGAAGCAGGGCATTCTGGCAGCCAAGTGGCTTGACCTTTATTAGTGAGCCTGGTTACCCCCTCTCGGAACCACAGACTTAGAAATCGCCAGCTCATATACAGTGCATAAAATATATTTATATATATACCCTTATACACCATTTTAATAAAAAATATCACAAAATTCTTCTAAGTCTCTCGGGAAGAGTGAAAGACGCGCACGTTCATTTTCAGAGCTCCGAGACCTTCCTATAAGAAGTTAGCTAAAAAGTAGCTTCGAAAAACGCTTAGGTTAAGTTTCAGAGTTGCTTCTAATGTACCAAAGCTGGACTTAGACATAATTTCACTCTCACAACATTATGGCTGGTTGGAGACAGTCCGAACCACAAGTACCGGGTCCATGGTTCTGGCCGTATACTGGGGGGACGGGGACGACTCCCATTAACCCCTGACTATACCGGGGATACGCTTATCACAATGCCTTTCTGGTCTGTGCTGAAGCAGGGCATTCTGGCAGCCAAGTGGCTTGACCTTTATTAGTGAGCCTGGTTACCCCCTCTCGGAACCACAGACTTAGAAATCGCCAGCTCATATACAGTGCATAAAATATATTTATATATATACCCTTATACACCATTTTAATAAAAAATATCACAAAATTCTTCTAAGTCCCTCGGGAAGAGTGAAAGACGCGCACGTTCATTTTCAGAGCTCCTAGACCTTCCTATTAGAAGTTAGCCAAAAAGTAGCTTCGAAAAACGCTTAGGTTAAGTTTCAGAGTTGCTTCTAATGTACCAAAGCTGGACTTAGACATAATGTCACTCTCACAACATTATGGCTGGTTGGAGACAGTCCGCAGCACAAGTACCGGGTCCATGGTTCTGGCCGTATACTGGGGGGACGGGGACGACTCCCATTAACCCCTGACTATACCGGGGATACGCTTATCACAATGCCTTTCTGGTCTGTGCTGAAGCAGGGCATTCTGGCAGCCAAGTGGCTTGACCTTTATTAGTGAGCCTGGTTACCCCCTCTCGGAACCACAGACTTAGAAATCGCCAGCTCATATACAGTGCATAAAATATATTTATATATATACACCCTTATACACCATTTTAATAAAAAATATCACAAAATTCTTCTAAGTCTCTCGGGAAGAGTGAAAGACGCGCACGTTCATTTTCAGAGCTCCTAGACCTTCCTATAAGAAGTTAGCTAAAAAGTAGCTTCGAAAAACGCTTAGGTTAAGTTTCAGAGTTGCTTCTAATGTACCAAAGCTGGACTTAGACATCATTTCACTCTCACAACATTATGGCTGGTTGGAGAGGGTCCGAACCACAAGTACTGGGTCCATGGTTCTGGCCGTATACTGGGGGGACGGGGACGACTCCCATTAACCCCTGACTATACCGGGGATACGCTTATCACAATGCCTTTCTGGTCTGTGCTGAAGCAGGGCATTCTGGCAGCCAAGTGGCTTGACCTTTATTAGTGAGCCTGGTTACCCCCTCTCGGAACCACAGACTTAGAAATCGCCAGCTCATATACAGTGCATAAAATATATTTATATATATACCCTTATACACCATTTTAATAAAAAATATCACAAAATTCTTCTAAGTCTCTCGGGAAGAGTGAAAGACGCGCACGTTCATTTTCAGAGCTCCGAGACCTTCCTATAAGAAGTTAGCTAAAAAGTAGCTTCGAAAAACGCTTAGGTTAAGTTTCAGAGTTGCTTCTAATGTACCAAAGCTGGACTTAGACATAATTTCACTCTCACAACATTATGGCTGGTTGGAGACAGTCCGAACCACAAGTACCGGGTCCATGGTTCTGGCCGTATACTGGGGGGACGGGGACGACTCCCATTAACCCCTGACTATACCGGGGATACGCTTATCACAATGCCTTTCTGGTTTGTGCTGAAGCAGGGCATTCTGGCAGCCAAGTGGCTTGACCTTTATTAGTGAGCCTGGTTACCCCCTCTCGGAACCACAGACTTAGAAATCGCCAGCTCATATACAGTGCATAAAATATATTTATATATATACCCTTATACACCATTTTAATAAAAAATATCACAAAATTCTTCTAAGTCTCTCGGGAAGAGTGAAAGACGCGCACGTTCATTTTCAGAGCTCCGAGACCTTCCTATAAGAAGTTAGCTAAAAAGTAGCTTCGAAAAACGCTTAGGTTAAGTTTCAGAGTTGCTTCTAATGTACCAAAGCTGGACTTAGACATAATTTCACTCTCACAACATTATGGCTGGTTGGAGACAGTCCGAACCACAAGTACCGGGTCCATGGTTCTGGCCGTATACTGGGGGGACGGGGACGACTCCCATTAACCCCTGACTATACCGGGGATACGCTTATCACAATGCCTTTCTGGTTTGTGCTGAAGCAGGGCATTCTGGCAGCCAAGTGGCTTGACCTTTATTAGTGAGCCTGGTTACCCCCTCTCGGAACCACAGACTTAGAAATCGCCAGCTCATATACAGTGCATAAAATATATTTATATATATACCCTTATACACCATTTTAATAAAAAATATCACAAAATTCTTCTAAGTCTCTCTGGAAGAGTGAAAGACGCGCACGTTCATTTTCAGAGCTCCTAGACCTTCCTATAAGAAGTTAGCTAAAAAGTAGCCTCGAAAAACGCTTAGGTTAAGTTTCAGAGTTGCTTCTAATGTACCAAAGCTGGACTTAGACATAATTTCACTCTCACAACATTATGGCTGGTTGGAGACAGTCCGAACCACAAGTACCGGGTCCATGGTTCTGGCCGTATACTGGGGGGACGGGGACGACTCCCATTAACCCCTGACTATACCGGGGATACGCTTATCACAATGCCTTTCTGGTCTGTGCTGAAGCAGGGCATTCTGGCAGCCAAGTGGCTTGACCTTTATTAGTGAGCCTGGTTACCCCCTCTCGGAACCACAGACTTAGAAATCGCCAGCTCATATACAGTGCATAAAATATATTTATATATATACCCTTATACACCATTTTAATAAAAAATATCACAAAATTCTTCTAAGTCCCTCGGGAAGAGTGAAAGACGCGCACGTTCATTTTCAGAGCTCCTAGACCTTCCTATTAGAAGTTAGCCAAAAAGTAGCTTCGAAAAACGCTTAGGTTAAGTTTCAGAGTTGCTTCTAATGTACCAAAGCTGGACTTAGACATAATGTCACTCTCACAACATTATGGCTGGTTGGAGACAGTCCGCAGCACAAGTACCGGGTCCATGGTTCTGGCCGTATACTGGGGGGACGGGGACGACTCCCATTAACCCCTGACTATACCGGGGATACGCTTATCACAATGCCTTTCTGGTCTGTGCTGAAGCAGGGCATTCTGGCAGCCAAGTGGCTTGACCTTTATTAGTGAGCCTGGTTACCCCCTCTCGGAACCACAGACTTAGAAATCGCCAGCTCATATACAGTGCATAAAATATATTTATATATATACACCCTTATACACCATTTTAATAAAAAATATCACAAAATTCTTCTAAGTCTCTCGGGAAGAGTGAAAGACGCGCACGTTCATTTTCAGAGCTCCTAGACCTTCCTATAAGAAGTTAGCTAAAAAGTAGCTTCGAAAAACGCTTAGGTTAAGTTTCAGAGTTGCTTCTAATGTACCAAAGCTGGACTTAGACATCATTTCACTCTCACAACATTATGGCTGGTTGGAGAGGGTCCGAACCACAAGTACTGGGTCCATGGTTCTGGCCGTATACTGGGGGGACGGGGACGACTCCCATTAACCCCTGACTATACCGGGGATACGCTTATCACAATGCCTTTCTGGTCTGTGCTGAAGCAGGGCATTCTGGCAGCCAAGTGGCTTGACCTTTATTAGTGAGCCTGGTTACCCCCTCTCGGAACCACAGACTTAGAAATCGCCAGCTCATATACAGTGCATAAAATATATTTATATATATACCCTTATACACCATTTTAATAAAAAATATCACAAAATTCTTCTAAGTCTCTCGGGAAGAGTGAAAGACGCGCACGTTCATTTTCAGAGCTCCGAGACCTTCCTATAAGAAGTTAGCTAAAAAGTAGCTTCGAAAAACGCTTAGGTTAAGTTTCAGAGTTGCTTCTAATGTACCAAAGCTGGACTTAGACATAATTTCACTCTCACAACATTATGGCTGGTTGGAGACAGTCCGAACCACAAGTACCGGGTCCATGGTTCTGGCCGTATACTGGGGGGACGGGGACGACTCCCATTAACCCCTGACTATACCGGGGATACGCTTATCACAATGCCTTTCTGGTCTGTGCTGAAGCAGGGCATTCTGGCAGCCAAGTGGCTTGACCTTTATTAGTGAGCCTGGTTACCCCCTCTCGGAACCACAGACTTAGAAATCGCCAGCTCATATACAGTGCATAAAATATATTTATATATATACCCTTATACACCATTTTAATAAAAAATATCACAAAATTCTTCTAAGTCCCTCGGGAAGAGTGAAAGACGCGCACGTTCATTTTCAGAGCTCCTAGACCTTCCTATTAGAAGTTAGCCAAAAAGTAGCTTCGAAAAACGCTTAGGTTAAGTTTCAGAGTTGCTTCTAATGTACCAAAGCTGGACTTAGACATAATGTCACTCTCACAACATTATGGCTGGTTGGAGACAGTCCGCAGCACAAGTACCGGGTCCATGGTTCTGGCCGTATACTGGGGGGACGGGGACGACTCCCATTAACCCCTGACTATACCGGGGATACGCTTATCACAATGCCTTTCTGGTCTGTGCTGAAGCAGGGCATTCTGGCAGCCAAGTGGCTTGACCTTTATTAGTGAGCCTGGTTACCCCCTCTCGGAACCACAGACTTAGAAATCGCCAGCTCATATACAGTGCATAAAATATATTTATATATATACACCCTTATACACCATTTTAATAAAAAATATCACAAAATTCTTCTAAGTCTCTCGGGAAGAGTGAAAGACGCGCACGTTCATTTTCAGAGCTCCTAGACCTTCCTATAAGAAGTTAGCTAAAAAGTAGCTTCGAAAAACGCTTAGGTTAAGTTTCAGAGTTGCTTCTAATGTACCAAAGCTGGACTTAGACATCATTTCACTCTCACAACATTATGGCTGGTTGGAGAGGGTCCGAACCACAAGTACTGGGTCCATGGTTCTGGCCGTATACTGGGGGGACGGGGACGACTCCCATTAACCCCTGACTATACCGGGGATACGCTTATCACAATGCCTTTCTGGTCTGTGCTGAAGCAGGGCATTCTGGCAGCCAAGTGGCTTGACCTTTATTAGTGAGCCTGGTTACCCCCTCTCGGAACCACAGACTTAGAAATCGCCAGCTCATATACAGTGCATAAAATATATTTATATATATACCCTTATACACCATTTTAATAAAAAATATCACAAAATTCTTCTAAGTCTCTCGGGAAGAGTGAAAGACGCGCACGTTCATTTTCAGAGCTCCGAGACCTTCCTATAAGAAGTTAGCTAAAAAGTAGCTTCGAAAAACGCTTAGGTTAAGTTTCAGAGTTGCTTCTAATGTACCAAAGCTGGACTTAGACATAATTTCACTCTCACAACATTATGGCTGGTTGGAGACAGTCCGAACCACAAGTACCGGGTCCATGGTTCTGGCCGTATACTGGGGGGACGGGGACGACTCCCATTAACCCCTGACTATACCGGGGATACGCTTATCACAATGCCTTTCTGGTTTGTGCTGAAGCAGGGCATTCTGGCAGCCAAGTGGCTTGACCTTTATTAGTGAGCCTGGTTACCCCCTCTCGGAACCACAGACTTAGAAATCGCCAGCTCATATACAGTGCATAAAATATATTTATATATATACCCTTATACACCATTTTAATAAAAAATATCACAAAATTCTTCTAAGTCTCTCGGGAAGAGTGAAAGACGCGCACGTTCATTTTCAGAGCTCCGAGACCTTCCTATAAGAAGTTAGCTAAAAAGTAGCTTCGAAAAACGCTTAGGTTAAGTTTCAGAGTTGCTTCTAATGTACCAAAGCTGGACTTAGACATAATTTCACTCTCACAACATTATGGCTGGTTGGAGACAGTCCGAACCACAAGTACCGGGTCCATGGTTCTGGCCGTATACTGGGGGGACGGGGACGACTCCCATTAACCCCTGACTATACCGGGGATACGCTTATCACAATGCCTTTCTGGTTTGTGCTGAAGCAGGGCATTCTGGCAGCCAAGTGGCTTGACCTTTATTAGTGAGCCTGGTTACCCCCTCTCGGAACCACAGACTTAGAAATCGCCAGCTCATATACAGTGCATAAAATATATTTATATATATACCCTTATACACCATTTTAATAAAAAATATCACAAAATTCTTCTAAGTCTCTCTGGAAGAGTGAAAGACGCGCACGTTCATTTTCAGAGCTCCTAGACCTTCCTATAAGAAGTTAGCTAAAAAGTAGCCTCGAAAAACGCTTAGGTTAAGTTTCAGAGTTGCTTCTAATGTACCAAAGCTGGACTTAGACATAATTTCACTCTCACAACATTATGGCTGGTTGGAGACAGTCCGAACCACAAGTACCGGGTCCATGGTTCTGGCCGTATACTGGGGGGACGGGGACGACTCCCATTAACCCCTGACTATACCGGGGATACGCTTATCACAATGCCTTTCTGGTCTGTGCTGAAGCAGGGCATTCTGGCAGCCAAGTGGCTTGACCTTTATTAGTGAGCCTGGTTACCCCCTCTCGGAACCACAGACTTAGAAATCGCCAGCTCATATACAGTGCATAAAATATATTTATATATATACCCTTATACACCATTTTAATAAAAAATATCACAAAATTCTTCTAAGTCCCTCGGGAAGAGTGAAAGACGCGCACGTTCATTTTCAGAGCTCCTAGACCTTCCTATTAGAAGTTAGCCAAAAAGTAGCTTCGAAAAACGCTTAGGTTAAGTTTCAGAGTTGCTTCTAATGTACCAAAGCTGGACTTAGACATAATGTCACTCTCACAACATTATGGCTGGTTGGAGACAGTCCGCAGCACAAGTACCGGGTCCATGGTTCTGGCCGTATACTGGGGGGACGGGGACGACTCCCATTAACCCCTGACTATACCGGGGATACGCTTATCACAATGCCTTTCTGGTCTGTGCTGAAGCAGGGCATTCTGGCAGCCAAGTGGCTTGACCTTTATTAGTGAGCCTGGTTACCCCCTCTCGGAACCACAGACTTAGAAATCGCCAGCTCATATACAGTGCATAAAATATATTTATATATATACACCCTTATACACCATTTTAATAAAAAATATCACAAAATTCTTCTAAGTCTCTCGGGAAGAGTGAAAGACGCGCACGTTCATTTTCAGAGCTCCTAGACCTTCCTATAAGAAGTTAGCTAAAAAGTAGCTTCGAAAAACGCTTAGGTTAAGTTTCAGAGTTGCTTCTAATGTACCAAAGCTGGACTTAGACATCATTTCACTCTCACAACATTATGGCTGGTTGGAGAGGGTCCGAACCACAAGTACTGGGTCCATGGTTCTGGCCGTATACTGGGGGGACGGGGACGACTCCCATTAACCCCTGACTATACCGGGGATACGCTTATCACAATGCCTTTCTGGTCTGTGCTGAAGCAGGGCATTCTGGCAGCCAAGTGGCTTGACCTTTATTAGTGAGCCTGGTTACCCCCTCTCGGAACCACAGACTTAGAAATCGCCAGCTCATATACAGTGCATAAAATATATTTATATATATACCCTTATACACCATTTTAATAAAAAATATCACAAAATTCTTCTAAGTCTCTCGGGAAGAGTGAAAGACGCGCACGTTCATTTTCAGAGCTCCGAGACCTTCCTATAAGAAGTTAGCTAAAAAGTAGCTTCGAAAAACGCTTAGGTTAAGTTTCAGAGTTGCTTCTAATGTACCAAAGCTGGACTTAGACATAATTTCACTCTCACAACATTATGGCTGGTTGGAGACAGTCCGAACCACAAGTACCGGGTCCATGGTTCTGGCCGTATACTGGGGGGACGGGGACGACTCCCATTAACCCCTGACTATACCGGGGATACGCTTATCACAATGCCTTTCTGGTCTGTGCTGAAGCAGGGCATTCTGGCAGCCAAGTGGCTTGACCTTTATTAGTGAGCCTGGTTACCCCCTCTCGGAACCACAGACTTAGAAATCGCCAGCTCATATACAGTGCATAAAATATATTTATATATATACCCTTATACACCATTTTAATAAAAAATATCACAAAATTCTTCTAAGTCCCTCGGGAAGAGTGAAAGACGCGCACGTTCATTTTCAGAGCTCCTAGACCTTCCTATTAGAAGTTAGCCAAAAAGTAGCTTCGAAAAACGCTTAGGTTAAGTTTCAGAGTTGCTTCTAATGTACCAAAGCTGGACTTAGACATAATGTCACTCTCACAACATTATGGCTGGTTGGAGACAGTCCGCAGCACAAGTACCGGGTCCATGGTTCTGGCCGTATACTGGGGGGACGGGGACGACTCCCATTAACCCCTGACTATACCGGGGATACGCTTATCACAATGCCTTTCTGGTCTGTGCTGAAGCAGGGCATTCTGGCAGCCAAGTGGCTTGACCTTTATTAGTGAGCCTGGTTACCCCCTCTCGGAACCACAGACTTAGAAATCGCCAGCTCATATACAGTGCATAAAATATATTTATATATATACACCCTTATACACCATTTTAATAAAAAATATCACAAAATTCTTCTAAGTCTCTCGGGAAGAGTGAAAGACGCGCACGTTCATTTTCAGAGCTCCTAGACCTTCCTATAAGAAGTTAGCTAAAAAGTAGCTTCGAAAAACGCTTAGGTTAAGTTTCAGAGTTGCTTCTAATGTACCAAAGCTGGACTTAGACATCATTTCACTCTCACAACATTATGGCTGGTTGGAGAGGGTCCGAACCACAAGTACTGGGTCCATGGTTCTGGCCGTATACTGGGGGGACGGGGACGACTCCCATTAACCCCTGACTATACCGGGGATACGCTTATCACAATGCCTTTCTGGTCTGTGCTGAAGCAGGGCATTCTGGCAGCCAAGTGGCTTGACCTTTATTAGTGAGCCTGGTTACCCCCTCTCGGAACCACAGACTTAGAAATCGCCAGCTCATATACAGTGCATAAAATATATTTATATATATACACCCTTATACACCATTTTAATAAAAAATATCACAAAATTCTTCTAAGTCTCTCGGGAAGAGTGAAAGACGCGCACGTTCATTTTCAGAGCTCCTAGACCTTCCTATAAGAAGTTAGCTAAAAAGTAGCTTCGAAAAACGCTTAGGTTAAGTTTCAGAGTTGCTTCTAATGTACCAAAGCTGGACTTAGACATCATTTCACTCTCACAACATTATGGCTGGTTGGAGAGGGTCCGAACCACAAGTACCGGGTCCATGGTTCTGGCCGTATACTGGGGGGACGGGGACGACTCCCATTAACCCCTGACTATACCGGGGATACGCTTATCACAATGCCTTTCTGGTCTGTGCTGAAGCAGGGCATTCTGGCAGCCAAGTGGCTTGACCTTTATTAGTGAGCCTGGTTACCCCCTCTCGGAACCACAGACTTAGAAATCGCCAGCTCATATACAGTGCATAAAATATATTTATATATATACCCTTATACACCATTTTAATAAAAAATATCACAAAATTCTTCTAAGTCTCTCGGGAAGAGTGAAAGACGCGCACGTTCATTTTCAGAGCTCCGAGACCTTCCTATAAGAAGTTAGCTAAAAAGTAGCTTCGAAAAACGCTTAGGTTAAGTTTCAGAGTTGCTTCTAATGTACCAAAGCTGGACTTAGACATAATTTCACTCTCACAACATTATGGCTGGTTGGAGACAGTCCGAACCACAAGTACCGGGTCCATGGTTCTGGCCGTATACTGGGGGGACGGGGACGACTCCCATTAACCCCTGACTATACCGGGGATACGCTTATCACAATGCCTTTCTGGTTTGTGCTGAAGCAGGGCATTCTGGCAGCCAAGTGGCTTGACCTTTATTAGTGAGCCTGGTTACCCCCTCTCGGAACCACAGACTTAGAAATCGCCAGCTCATATACAGTGCATAAAATATATTTATATATATACCCTTATACACCATTTTAATAAAAAATATCACAAAATTCTTCTAAGTCTCTCTGGAAGAGTGAAAGACGCGCACGTTCATTTTCAGAGCTCCTAGACCTTCCTATAAGAAGTTAGCTAAAAAGTAGCCTCGAAAAACGCTTAGGTTAAGTTTCAGAGTTGCTTCTAATGTACCAAAGCTGGACTTAGACATAATTTCACTCTCACAACATTATGGCTGGTTGGAGACAGTCCGAACCACAAGTACCGGGTCCATGGTTCTGGCCGTATACTGGGGGGACGGGGACGACTCCCATTAACCCCTGACTATACCGGGGATACGCTTATCACAATGCCTTTCTGGTCTGTGCTGAAGCAGGGCATTCTGGCAGCCAAGTGGCTTGACCTTTATTAGTGAGCCTGGTTACCCCCTCTCGGAACCACAGACTTAGAAATCGCCAGCTCATATACAGTGCATAAAATATATTTATATATATACCCTTATACACCATTTTAATAAAAAATATCACAAAATTCTTCTAAGTCCCTCGGGAAGAGTGAAAGACGCGCACGTTCATTTTCAGAGCTCCTAGACCTTCCTATTAGAAGTTAGCCAAAAAGTAGCTTCGAAAAACGCTTAGGTTAAGTTTCAGAGTTGCTTCTAATGTACCAAAGCTGGACTTAGACATAATGTCACTCTCACAACATTATGGCTGGTTGGAGACAGTCCGCAGCACAAGTACCGGGTCCATGGTTCTGGCCGTATACTGGGGGGACGGGGACGACTCCCATTAACCCCTGACTATACCGGGGATACGCTTATCACAATGCCTTTCTGGTCTGTGCTGAAGCAGGGCATTCTGGCAGCCAAGTGGCTTGACCTTTATTAGTGAGCCTGGTTACCCCCTCTCGGAACCACAGACTTAGAAATCGCCAGCTCATATACAGTGCATAAAATATATTTATATATATACACCCTTATACACCATTTTAATAAAAAATATCACAAAATTCTTCTAAGTCTCTCGGGAAGAGTGAAAGACGCGCACGTTCATTTTCAGAGCTCCTAGACCTTCCTATAAGAAGTTAGCTAAAAAGTAGCTTCGAAAAACGCTTAGGTTAAGTTTCAGAGTTGCTTCTAATGTACCAAAGCTGGACTTAGACATCATTTCACTCTCACAACATTATGGCTGGTTGGAGAGGGTCCGAACCACAAGTACTGGGTCCATGGTTCTGGCCGTATACTGGGGGGACGGGGACGACTCCCATTAACCCCTGACTATACCGGGGATACGCTTATCACAATGCCTTTCTGGTCTGTGCTGAAGCAGGGCATTCTGGCAGCCAAGTGGCTTGACCTTTATTAGTGAGCCTGGTTACCCCCTCTCGGAACCACAGACTTAGAAATCGCCAGCTCATATACAGTGCATAAAATATATTTATATATATACCCTTATACACCATTTTAATAAAAAATATCACAAAATTCTTCTAAGTCTCTCGGGAAGAGTGAAAGACGCGCACGTTCATTTTCAGAGCTCCGAGACCTTCCTATAAGAAGTTAGCTAAAAAGTAGCTTCGAAAAACGCTTAGGTTAAGTTTCAGAGTTGCTTCTAATGTACCAAAGCTGGACTTAGACATAATTTCACTCTCACAACATTATGGCTGGTTGGAGACAGTCCGAACCACAAGTACCGGGTCCATGGTTCTGGCCGTATACTGGGGGGACGGGGACGACTCCCATTAACCCCTGACTATACCGGGGATACGCTTATCACAATGCCTTTCTGGTCTGTGCTGAAGCAGGGCATTCTGGCAGCCAAGTGGCTTGACCTTTATTAGTGAGCCTGGTTACCCCCTCTCGGAACCACAGACTTAGAAATCGCCAGCTCATATACAGTGCATAAAATATATTTATATATATACCCTTATACACCATTTTAATAAAAAATATCACAAAATTCTTCTAAGTCCCTCGGGAAGAGTGAAAGACGCGCACGTTCATTTTCAGAGCTCCTAGACCTTCCTATTAGAAGTTAGCCAAAAAGTAGCTTCGAAAAACGCTTAGGTTAAGTTTCAGAGTTGCTTCTAATGTACCAAAGCTGGACTTAGACATAATGTCACTCTCACAACATTATGGCTGGTTGGAGACAGTCCGCAGCACAAGTACCGGGTCCATGGTTCTGGCCGTATACTGGGGGGACGGGGACGACTCCCATTAACCCCTGACTATACCGGGGATACGCTTATCACAATGCCTTTCTGGTCTGTGCTGAAGCAGGGCATTCTGGCAGCCAAGTGGCTTGACCTTTATTAGTGAGCCTGGTTACCCCCTCTCGGAACCACAGACTTAGAAATCGCCAGCTCATATACAGTGCATAAAATATATTTATATATATACACCCTTATACACCATTTTAATAAAAAATATCACAAAATTCTTCTAAGTCTCTCGGGAAGAGTGAAAGACGCGCACGTTCATTTTCAGAGCTCCTAGACCTTCCTATAAGAAGTTAGCTAAAAAGTAGCTTCGAAAAACGCTTAGGTTAAGTTTCAGAGTTGCTTCTAATGTACCAAAGCTGGACTTAGACATCATTTCACTCTCACAACATTATGGCTGGTTGGAGAGGGTCCGAACCACAAGTACTGGGTCCATGGTTCTGGCCGTATACTGGGGGGACGGGGACGACTCCCATTAACCCCTGACTATACCGGGGATACGCTTATCACAATGCCTTTCTGGTCTGTGCTGAAGCAGGGCATTCTGGCAGCCAAGTGGCTTGACCTTTATTAGTGAGCCTGGTTACCCCCTCTCGGAACCACAGACTTAGAAATCGCCAGCTCATATACAGTGCATAAAATATATTTATATATATACCCTTATACACCATTTTAATAAAAAATATCACAAAATTCTTCTAAGTCTCTCGGGAAGAGTGAAAGACGCGCACGTTCATTTTCAGAGCTCCGAGACCTTCCTATAAGAAGTTAGCTAAAAAGTAGCTTCGAAAAACGCTTAGGTTAAGTTTCAGAGTTGCTTCTAATGTACCAAAGCTGGACTTAGACATAATTTCACTCTCACAACATTATGGCTGGTTGGAGACAGTCCGAACCACAAGTACCGGGTCCATGGTTCTGGCCGTATACTGGGGGGACGGGGACGACTCCCATTAACCCCTGACTATACCGGGGATACGCTTATCACAATGCCTTTCTGGTTTGTGCTGAAGCAGGGCATTCTGGCAGCCAAGTGGCTTGACCTTTATTAGTGAGCCTGGTTACCCCCTCTCGGAACCACAGACTTAGAAATCGCCAGCTCATATACAGTGCATAAAATATATTTATATATATACCCTTATACACCATTTTAATAAAAAATATCACAAAATTCTTCTAAGTCTCTCTGGAAGAGTGAAAGACGCGCACGTTCATTTTCAGAGCTCCTAGACCTTCCTATAAGAAGTTAGCTAAAAAGTAGCCTCGAAAAACGCTTAGGTTAAGTTTCAGAGTTGCTTCTAATGTACCAAAGCTGGACTTAGACATAATTTCACTCTCACAACATTATGGCTGGTTGGAGACAGTCCGAACCACAAGTACCGGGTCCATGGTTCTGGCCGTATACTGGGGGGACGGGGACGACTCCCATTAACCCCTGACTATACCGGGGATACGCTTATCACAATGCCTTTCTGGTCTGTGCTGAAGCAGGGCATTCTGGCAGCCAAGTGGCTTGACCTTTATTAGTGAGCCTGGTTACCCCCTCTCGGAACCACAGACTTAGAAATCGCCAGCTCATATACAGTGCATAAAATATATTTATATATATACCCTTATACACCATTTTAATAAAAAATATCACAAAATTCTTCTAAGTCCCTCGGGAAGAGTGAAAGACGCGCACGATCATTTTCAGAGCTCCTAGACCTTCCTATTAGAAGTTAGCCAAAAAGTAGCTTCGAAAAACGCTTAGGTTAAGTTTCAGAGTTGCTTCTAATGTACCAAAGGTGGACTTAGACATAATGTCACTCTCACAACATTATGGCTGGTTGGAGACAGTCCGCAGCACAAGTACCGGGTCCATGGTTCTGGCCGTATACTGGGGGGACGGGGACGACTCCCATTAACCCCTGACTATACCGGGGATACGCTTATCACAATGCCTTTCTGGTCTGTGCTGAAGCAGGGCATTCTGGCAGCCAAGTGGCTTGACCTTTATTAGTGAGCCTGGTTACCCCCTCTCGGAACCACAGACTTAGAAATCGCCAGCTCATATACAGTGCATAAAATATATTTATATATATACACCCTTATACACCATTTTAATAAAAAATATCACAAAATTCTTCTAAGTCTCTCGGGAAGAGTGAAAGACGCGCACGTTCATTTTCAGAGCTCCTAGACCTTCCTATAAGAAGTTAGCTAAAAAGTAGCTTCGAAAAACGCTTAGGTTAAGTTTCAGAGTTGCTTCTAATGTACCAAAGCTGGACTTAGACATCATTTCACTCTCACAACATTATGGCTGGTTGGAGAGGGTCCGAACCACAAGTACTGGGTCCATGGTTCTGGCCGTATACTGGGGGGACGGGGACGACTCCCATTAACCCCTGACTATACCGGGGATACGCTTATCACAATGCCTTTCTGGTCTGTGCTGAAGCAGGGCATTCTGGCAGCCAAGTGGTTGACCTTTATTAGTGAGCCTGGTTACCCCCTCTCGGAACCACAGACTTAGAAATCGCCAGCTCATATACAGTGCATAAAATATATTTATATATATACCCTTATACACCATTTTAATAAAAAATATCACAAAATTCTTCTAAGTCTCTCGGGAAGAGTGAAAGACGCGCACGTTCATTTTCAGAGCTCCGAGACCTTCCTATAAGAAGTTAGCTAAAAAGTAGCTTCGAAAAACGCTTAGGTTAAGTTTCAGAGTTGCTTCTAATGTACCAAAGCTGGACTTAGACATAATTTCACTCTCACAACATTATGGCTGGTTGGAGACAGTCCGAACCACAAGTACCGGGTCCATGGTTCTGGCCGTATACTGGGGGGACGGGGACGACTCCCATTAACCCCTGACTATACCGGGGATACGCTTATCACAATGCCTTTCTGGTTTGTGCTGAAGCAGGGCATTCTGGCATCCAAGTGGCTTGACCTTTATTAGTGAGCCTGGTTACCCCCTCTCGGAACCACAGACTTAGAAATCGCCAGCTCATATACAGTGCATAAAATATATTTATATATATACCCTTATACACCATTTTAATAAAAAATATCACAAAATTCTTCTAAGTCTCTCTGGAAGAGTGAAAGACGCGCACGTTCATTTTCAGAGCTCCTAGACCTTCCTATAAGAAGTTAGCTAAAAAGTAGCTTCGAAAAACGCTTAGGTTAAGTTTCAGAGTTGCTTCTAATGTACCAAAGCTGGACTTAGACATAATTTCACTCTCACAACATTATGGCTGGTTGGAGACAGTCCGAACCACAAGTACCGGGTCCATGGTTCTGGCCGTATACTGGGGGGACGGGGACGACTCCCATTAACCCCTGACTATACCGGGGATACGCTTATCACAATGCCTTTCTGGTCTGTGCTGAAGCAGGGCATTCTAGCAGGCAAGTGGCTTGACCTTTATTAGTGAGCCTGGTTACCCCCTCTGGAACCACAGACTTAGAAATCGCCTGCTCATATACAGTGCATAAAATATATTTATATATATATACCCTTATACACCATTTTAATAAAAAATATCACAAAATTCTTCTAAGTCTCTCGGGAAGAGTGAAAGACGCGCACGTTCATTTTCAGAGCTCCTAGACCTTCCTATAAGAAGTTAGCCAAAAAGTAGCTTCGAAAAACGCTTAGGTTAAGTTTCAGAGTTGCTTCTAATGTACCAAAGCTGGACTTAGACATAATTTCACTCTCACAACATTATGGCTGGTTGGAGACAGTCCGAACCACAAGTACCGGGTCCATGGTTCTGGCCGTATACTGGGGGGACGGGGACGACTCCCATTAACCCCTGACTATACCGGGGATACGCTTATCACAATGCCTTTCTGGTCTGTGCTGAAGCAGGGCATTCTGGCAGCCAAGTGGCTTGACCTTTATTAGTGAGCCTGGTTACCCCCTCTCGGAACCACAGACTTAGAAATCGCCAGCTCATATACAGTGCATAAAATATATTTATATATATACCCTTATACACCATTTTAATAAAAAATATCACAAAATTCTTCTAAGTCTCTCGGGAAGAGTGAAAGACGCGCACGTTCATTTTCAGAGCTCCTAGACCTTCCTATAAGAAGTTAGCTAAAAAGTAGCTTCGAAAAACGCTTAGGTTAAGTTTCAGAGTTGCTTCTAATGTACCAAAGCTGGACTTAGACATAATTTCACTCTCACAACATTATGGCTGGTTGGAGACAGTCCGAACCACAAGTACCGGGTCCATGGTTCTGGCCGTATACTGGGGGGACGGGGACGACTCCCATTAACCCCTGACTATACCGGGGATACGCTTATCACAATGCCTTTCTGGTCTGTGCTGAAGCAGGGCATTCTGGCAGCCAAGTGGCTTGACCTTTATTAGTGAGCCTGGTTACCCCCTCTCGGAACCACAGACTTAGAAATCGCCAGCTCATATACAGTGCATAAAATATATTTATATATATACCCTTATACACCATTTTAATAAAAAATATCACAAAATTCCTCTAAGTCTCTCTGGAAGAGTGAAAGACGCGCACGTTCATTTTCAGAGCTCCTAGACCTTCCTATAAGAAGTTAGCTAAAAAGTAGCTTCGAAAAACGCTTAGGTTAAGTTTCAGAGTTGCTTCTAATGTACCAAAGCTGGACTTAGACATAATTTCACTCTCACAACATTATGGCTGGTTGGAGATAGTCCGAACCACAAGTACCGGGTCCATGGTTCTGGCCGTATACTGGGGGGACGGGGACGACTCCCATTAACCCCTGACTATACCGGGGATACGCTTATCACAATGCCTTTCTGGTCTGTGCTGAAGCAGGGCATTCTAGCAGGCAAGTGGCTTGACCTTTATTAGTGAGCCTGGTTACCCCCTCTGGAACCACAGACTTAGAAATCGCCTGCTCATATACAGTGCATAAAATATATTTATATATATATACCCTTATACACCATTTTAATAAAAAATATCACAAAATTCTTCTAAGTCTCTCGGAAAGAGTGAAAGACGCGCACGTTCATTTTCAGAGCTCCTAGACCTTCCTATAAGAAGTTAGCCAAAAAGTAGCTTCGAAAAACGCTTAGGTTAAGTTTCAGAGTTGCTTCTAATGTACCAAAGCTGGACTTAGACATAATTTCACTCTCACAACATTATGGCTGGTTGGAGAGGGTCCGAACCACAAGTACCGGGTCCATGGTTCTGGCCGTATACTGGGGGGACGGGGACGACTCCCATTAACCCCTGACTATACCGGGGATACGCTTATCACAATGCCTTTCTGGTCTGTGCTGAAGCAGGGCATTCTGGCAGCCAAGTGGCTTGACCTTTATTAGTGAGCCTGGTTACCCCCTCTCGGAACCACAGACTTAGAAATCGCCAGCTCATATACAGTGCATAAAATATATTTATATATATACCCTTATACACCATTTTAATAAAAAATATCACAAAATTCTTCTAAGTCTCTCGGGAAGAGTGAAAGACGCGCACGTTCATTTTCAGAGCTCCTAGACCTTCCTATAAGAAGTTAGCTAAAAAGTAGCTTCGAAAAACGCTTAGGTTAAGTTTCAGAGTTGCTTCTAATGTACCAAAGCTGGACTTAGACATCATTTCACTCTCACAACATTATGGCTGGTTGGAGAGGGTCCGAACCACAAGTACTGGGTCCATGGTTCTGGCCGTATACTGGGGGGACGGGGACGACTCCCATTAACCCCTGACTATACCGGGGATACGCTTATCACAATGCCTTTCTGGTCTGTGCTGAAGCAGGGCATTCTGGCAGCCAAGTGGCTTGACCTTTATTAGTGAGCCTGGTTACCCCCTCTCGGAACCACAGACTTAGAAATCGCCAGCTCATATACAGTGCATAAAATATATTTATATATATACCCTTATACACCATTTTAATAAAAAATATCACAAAATTCTTCTAAGTCTCTCGGGAAGAGTGAAAGACGCGCACGTTCATTTTCAGAGCTCCGAGACCTTCCTATAAGAAGTTAGCTAAAAAGTAGCTTCGAAAAACGCTTAGGTTAAGTTTCAGAGTTGCTTCTAATGTACCAAAGCTGGACTTAGACATAATTTCACTCTCACAACATTATGGCTGGTTGGAGACAGTCCGAACCACAAGTACCGGGTCCATGGTTCTGGCCGTATACTGGGGGGACGGGGACGACTCCCATTAACCCCTGACTATACCGGGGATACGCTTATCACAATGCCTTTCTGGTTTGTGCTGAAGCAGGGCATTCTGGCAGCCAAGTGGCTTGACCTTTATTAGTGAGCCTGGTTACCCCCTCTCGGAACCACAGACTTAGAAATCGCCAGCTCATATACAGTGCATAAAATATATTTATATATATACCCTTATACACCATTTTAATAAAAAATATCACAAAATTCCTCTAAGTCTCTCTGGAAGAGTGAAAGACGCGCACGTTCATTTTCAGAGCTCCTAGACCTTCCTATAAGAAGTTAGCTAAAAAGTAGCTTCGAAAAACGCTTAGGTTAAGTTTCAGAGTTGCTTCTAATGTACCAAAGCTGGACTTAGACATAATTTCACTCTCACAACATTATGGCTGGTTGGAGATAGTCCGAACCACAAGTACCGGGTCCATGGTTCTGGCCGTATACTGGGGGGACGGGGACGACTCCCATTAACCCCTGACTATACCGGGGATACGCTTATCACAATGCCTTTCTGGTCTGTGCTGAAGCAGGGCATTCTAGCAGGCAAGTGGCTTGACCTTTATTAGTGAGCCTGGTTACCCCCTCTGGAACCACAGACTTAGAAATCGCCTGCTCATATACAGTGCATAAAATATATTTATATATATATACCCTTATACACCATTTTAATAAAAAATATCACAAAATTCTTCTAAGTCTCTCGGGAAGAGTGAAAGACGCGCACGTTCATTTTCAGAGCTCCTAGACCTTCCTATAAGAAGTTAGCCAAAAAGTAGCTTCGAAAAACGCTTAGGTTAAGTTTCAGAGTTGCTTCTAATGTACCAAAGCTGGACTTAGACATAATTTCACTCTCACAACATTATGGCTGGTTGGAGACAGTCCGAACCACAAGTACCGGGTCCATGGTTCTGGCCGTATACTGGGGGGACGGGGACGACTCCCATTAACCCCTGACTATACCGGGGATACGCTTATCACAATGCCTTTCTGGTCTGTGCTGAAGCAGGGCATTCTGGCAGCCAAGTGGCTTGACCTTTATTAGTGAGCCTGGTTACCCCCTCTCGGAACCACAGACTTAGAAATCGCCAGCTCATATACAGTGCATAAAATATATTTATATATATACCCTTATACACCATTTTAATAAAAAATATCACAAAATTCTTCTAAGTCTCTCGGGAAGAGTGAAAGACGCGCACGTTCATTTTCAGAGCTCCTAGACCTTCCTATAAGAAGTTAGCTAAAAAGTAGCTTCGAAAAACGCTTAGGTTAAGTTTCAGAGTTGCTTCTAATGTACCAAAGCTGGACTTAGACATCATTTCACTCTCACAACATTATGGCTGGTTGGAGAGGGTCCGAACCACAAGTACTGGGTCCATGGTTCTGGCCGTATACTGGGGGGACGGGGACGACTCCCATTAACCCCTGACTATACCGGGGATACGCTTATCACAATGCCTTTCTGGTCTGTGCTGAAGCAGGGCATTCTGGCAGCCAAGTGGCTTGACCTTTATTAGTGAGCCTGGTTACCCCCTCTCGGAACCACAGACTTAGAAATCGCCAGCTCATATACAGTGCATAAAATATATTTATATATATACCCTTATACACCATTTTAATAAAAAATATCACAAAATTCTTCTAAGTCTCTCGGGAAGAGTGAAAGACGCGCACGTTCATTTTCAGAGCTCCGAGACCTTCCTATAAGAAGTTAGCTAAAAAGTAGCTTCGAAAAACGCTTAGGTTAAGTTTCAGAGTTGCTTCTAATGTACCAAAGCTGGACTTAGACATAATTTCACTCTCACAACATTATGGCTGGTTGGAGACAGTCCGAACCACAAGTACCGGGTCCATGGTTCTGGCCGTATACTGGGGGGACGGGGACGACTCCCATTAACCCCTGACTATACCGGGGATACGCTTATCACAATGCCTTTCTGGTTTGTGCTGAAGCAGGGCATTCTGGCAGCCAAGTGGCTTGACCTTTATTAGTGAGCCTGGTTACCCCCTCTCGGAACCACAGACTTAGAAATCGCCAGCTCATATACAGTGCATAAAATATATTTATATATATACCCTTATACACCATTTTAATAAAAAATATCACAAAATTCCTCTAAGTCTCTCTGGAAGAGTGAAAGACGCGCACGTTCATTTTCAGAGCTCCTAGACCTTCCTATAAGAAGTTAGCTAAAAAGTAGCTTCGAAAAACGCTTAGGTTAAGTTTCAGAGTTGCTTCTAATGTACCAAAGCTGGACTTAGACATAATTTCACTCTCACAACATTATGGCTGGTTGGAGATAGTCCGAACCACAAGTACCGGGTCCATGGTTCTGGCCGTATACTGGGGGGACGGGGACGACTCCCATTAACCCCTGACTATACCGGGGATACGCTTATCACAATGCCTTTCTGGTCTGTGCTGAAGCAGGGCATTCTAGCAGGCAAGTGGCTTGACCTTTATTAGTGAGCCTGGTTACCCCCTCTGGAACCACAGACTTAGAAATCGCCTGCTCATATACAGTGCATAAAATATATTTATATATATATACCCTTATACACCATTTTAATAAAAAATATCACAAAATTCTTCTAAGTCTCTCGGGAAGAGTGAAAGACGCGCACGTTCATTTTCAGAGCTCCTAGACCTTCCTATAAGAAGTTAGCCAAAAAGTAGCTTCGAAAAACGCTTAGGTTAAGTTTCAGAGTTGCTTCTAATGTACCAAAGCTGGACTTAGACATAATTTCACTCTCACAACATTATGGCTGGTTGGAGACAGTCCGAACCACAAGTACCGGGTCCATGGTTCTGGCCGTATACTGGGGGGACGGGGACGACTCCCATTAACCCCTGACTATACCGGGGATACGCTTATCACAATGCCTTTCTGGTCTGTGCTGAAGCAGGGCATTCTGGCAGCCAAGTGGCTTGACCTTTATTAGTGAGCCTGGTTACCCCCTCTCGGAACCACAGACTTAGAAATCGCCAGCTCATATACAGTGCATAAAATATATTTATATATATATACCCTTATACACCATTTTAATAAAAAATATCACAAAATTCTTCTAAGTCTCTCGGGAAGAGTGAAAGACGCGCACGTTCATTTTCAGAGCTCCGAGACCTTCCTATAAGAAGTTAGCTAAAAAGTAGCTTCGAAAAACGCTTAGGTTAAGTTTCAGAGTTGCTTCTAATGTACCAAAGCTGGACTTAGACATAATTTCACTCTCACAACATTATGGCTGGTTGGAGACAGTCCGAACCACAAGTACCGGGTCCATGGTTCTGGTCGTATACTGGGGGGACGGGGACGACTCCCATTAACCCCTGACTATACCGGGGATACGCTTATCACAATGCCTTTCTGGTTTGTGCTGAAGCAGGGCATTCTGGCAGCCAAGTGGCTTGACCTTTATTAGTGAGCCTGGTTACCCCCTCTCGGAACCACAGACTTAGAAATCGCCAGCTCATATACAGTGCATAAAATATATTTATATATATACCCTTATACACCATTTTAATAAAAAATATCACAAAATTCTTCTAAGTCCCTCGGGAAGAGTGAAAGACGCGCACGTTCATTTTCAGAGCTCCTAGACCTTCCTATTAGAAGTTAGCTAAAAAGTAGCTTCGAAAAACGCTTAGGTTAAGTTTCAGAGTTGCTTCTAATGTACCAAAGCTGGACTTAGACATCATTTCACTCTCACAACATTATGGCTGGTTGGAGAGGGTCCGAACCACAAGTACTGGGTCCATGGTTCTGGCCGTATACTGGGGGGACGGGGACGACTCCCATTAACCCCTGACTATACCGGGGATACGCTTATCACAATGCCTTTCTGGTCTGTGCTGAAGCAGGGCATTCTGGCAGCCAAGTGGCTTGACCTTTATTAGTGAGCCTGGTTACCCCCTCTCGGAACCACAGACTTAGAAATCGCCAGCTCATATACAGTGCATAAAATATATTTATATATATACCCTTATACACCATTTTAATAAAAAATATCACAA
The DNA here is from genome assembly GCF_040206685.1 of Ascaphus truei. NCBI lineage: Eukaryota > Metazoa > Chordata > Amphibia > Anura > Ascaphidae > Ascaphus > Ascaphus truei. Next base: position 711,658 of record NW_027454813.1, read on the forward strand.
AATTCTTCTAAGTCTCTCGGGAAGAGTGAAAGACGCGCACGTTCATTTTCAGAGCTCCGAGACCTTCCTATAAGAAGTTAGCTAAAAAGTAGCTTCGAAAAACGCTTAGGTTAAGTTTCAGAGTTGCTTCTAATGTACCAAAGCTGGACTTAGACATCATTTCACTCTCACAACATTATGGCTGGTTGGAGACAGTCCGAACCACAAGTACCGGGTCCATGGTTCTGGCCGTATACTGGGGGGACGGGGACGACTCCCATTAACCCCTGACTATACCGGGGATACGCTTATCACAATGCCTTTCTGGTCTGTGCTGAAGCAGGGCATTCTGGCAGCCAAGTGGCTTGACCTTTATTAGTGAGCCTGGTTACCCCCTCTCGGAACCACAGACTTAGAAATCGCCAGCTCATATACAGTGCATAAAATATATTTATATATATACCCTTATACACCATTTTAATAAAAAATATCACAAAATTCTTCTAAGTCCCTCGGGAAGAGTGAAAGACGCGCACGTTCATTTTCAGAGCTCCTAGACCTTCCTATTAGAAGTTAGCTAAAAAGTAGCTTCGAAAAACGCTTAGGTTAAGTTTCAGAGTTGCTTCTAATGTACCAAAGCTGGACTTAGACATCATTTCACTCTCACAACATTATGGCTGGTTGGAGAGGGTCCGAACCACAAGTACTGGGTCCATGGTTCTGGCCGTATACTGGGGGGACGGGGACGACTCCCATTAACCCCTGACTATACCGGGGATACGCTTATCACAATGCCTTTCTGGTCTGTGCTGAAGCAGGGCATTCTGGCAGCCAAGTGGCTTGACCTTTATTAGTGAGCCTGGTTACCCCCTCTCGGAACCACAGACTTAGAAATCGCCAGCTCATATACAGTGCATAAAATATATTTATATATATACCCTTATACACCATTTTAATAAAAAATATCACAAAATTCTTCTAAGTCTCTCGGGAAGAGTGAAAGACGCGCACGTTCATTTTCAGAGCTCCGAGACCTTCCTATAAGAAGTTAGCTAAAAAGTAGCTTCGAAAAACGCTTAGGTTAAGTTTCAGAGTTGCTTCTAATGTACCAAAGCTGGACTTAGACATCATTTCACTCTCACAACATTATGGCTGGTTGGAGACAGTCCGAACCACAAGTACCGGGTCCATGGTTCTGGCCGTATACTGGGGGGACGGGGACGACTCCCATTAACCCCTGACTATACCGGGGATACGCTTATCACAATGCCTTTCTGGTCTGTGCTGAAGCAGGGCATTCTGGCAGCCAAGTGGCTTGACCTTTATTAGTGAGCCTGGTTACCCCCTCTCGGAACCACAGACTTAGAAATCGCCAGCTCATATACAGTGCATAAAATATATTTATATATATACCCTTATACACCATTTTAATAAAAAATATCACAAAATTCTTCTAAGTCTCTCTGGAAGAGTGAAAGACGCGCACGTTCATTTTCAGAGCTCCTAGACCTTCCTATAAGAAGTTAGCTAAAAAGTAGCTTCGAAAAACGCTTAGGTTAAGTTTCAGAGTTGCTTCTAATGTACCAAAGCTGGACTTAGACATAATGTCACTCTCACAACATTATGGCTGGTTGGAGACAGTCCGAACCACAAGTACCGGGTCCATGGTTCTGGCCGTATACTGGGGGGACGGGGACGACTCCCATTAACCCCTGACTATACCGGGGATACGCTTATCACAATGCCTTTCTGGTCTGTGCTGAAGCAGGGCATTCTGGCAGCCAAGTGGCTTGACCTTTATTAGTGAGCCTGGTTACCCCCTCTCGGAACCACAGACTTAGAAATCGCCAGCTCATATACAGTGCATAAAATATATTTATATATATACCCTTATACACCATTTTAATAAAAAATATCACAAAATTCTTCTAAGTCTCTCTGGAAGAGTGAAAGACGCGCACGTTCATTTTCAGAGCTCCTAGACCTTCCTATAAGAAGTTAGCTAAAAAGTAGCTTCGAAAAACGCTTAGGTTAAGTTTCAGAGTTGCTTCTAATGTACCAAAGCTGGACTTAGACATCATTTCACTCTCACAACATTATGGCTGGTTGGAGACAGTCCGAACCACAAGTACCGGGTCCATGGTTCTGGCCGTATACTGGGGGGACGGGGACGACTCCCATTAACCCCTGACTATACCGGGGATACGCTTATCACAATGCCTTTCTGGTCTGTGCTGAAGCAGGGCATTCTGGCAGCCAAGTGGCTTGACCTTTATTAGTGAGCCTGGTTACCCCCTCTCGGAACCACAGACTTAGAAATCGCCAGCTCATATACAGTGCATAAAATATATTTATATATATACCCTTATACACCATTTTAATAAAAAATATCACAAAATTCTTCTAAGTCTCTCGGAAAGAGTGAAAGACGCGCACGTTCATTTTCAGAGCTCCTAGACCTTCCTATAAGAAGTTAGCCAAAAAGTAGCTTCGAAAAACGCTTAGGTTAAGTTTCAGAGTTGCTTCTAATGTACCAAAGCTGGACTTAGACATCATTTCACTCTCACAACATTATGGCTGGTTGGAGACAGTCCGAACCACAAGTACCGGGTCCATGGTTCTGGCCGTATACTGGGGGGACGGGGACGACTCCCATTAACCCCTGACTATACCGGGGATACGCTTATCACAATGCCTTTCTGGTCTGTGCTGAAGCAGGGCATTCTGGCAGCCAAGTGGCTTGACCTTTATTAGTGAGCCTGGTTACCCCCTCTCGGAACCACAGACTTAGAAATCGCCAGCTCATATACAGTGCATAAAATATATTTATATATATACCCTTATACACCATTTTAATAAAAAATATCACAAAATTCTTCTAAGTCTCTCGGAAAGAGTGAAAGACGCGCACGTTCATTTTCAGAGCTCCTAGACCTTCCTATAAGAAGTTAGCCAAAAAGTAGCTTCGAAAAACGCTTAGGTTAAGTTTCAGAGTTGCTTCTAATGTACCAAAGCTGGACTTAGACATAATTTCACTCTCACAACATTATGGCTGGTTGGAGAGGGTCCGAACCACAAGTACCGGGTCCATGGTTCTGGCCGTATACTGGGGGGACGGGGACGACTCCCATTAACCCCTGACTATACCGGGGATACGCTTATCACAATGCCTTTCTGGTCTGTGCTGAAGCAGGGCATTCTGGCAGCCAAGTGGCTTGACCTTTATTAGTGAGCCTGGTTACCCCCTCTCGGAACCACAGACTTAGAAATCGCCAGCTCATATACAGTGCATAAAATATATTTATATATATACCCTTATACACCATTTTAATAAAAAATATCACAAAATTCTTCTAAGTCTCTCGGGAAGAGTGAAAGACGCGCACGTTCATTTTCAGAGCTCCTAGACCTTCCTATAAGAAGTTAGCTAAAAAGTAGCTTCGAAAAACGCTTAGGTTAAGTTTCAGAGTTGCTTCTAATGTACCAAAGCTGGACTTAGACATCATTTCACTCTCACAACATTATGGCTGGTTGGAGAGGGTCCGAACCACAAGTACTGGGTCCATGGTTCTGGCCGTATACTGGGGGGACGGGGACGACTCCCATTAACCCCTGACTATACCGGGGATACGCTTATCACAATGCCTTTCTGGTCTGTGCTGAAGCAGGGCATTCTGGCAGCCAAGTGGCTTGACCTTTATTAGTGAGCCTGGTTACCCCCTCTCGGAACCACAGACTTAGAAATCGCCAGCTCATATACAGTGCATAAAATATATTTATATATATACCCTTATACACCATTTTAATAAAAAATATCACAAAATTCTTCTAAGTCTCTCGGGAAGAGTGAAAGACGCGCACGTTCATTTTCAGAGCTCCGAGACCTTCCTATAAGAAGTTAGCTAAAAAGTAGCTTCGAAAAACGCTTAGGTTAAGTTTCAGAGTTGCTTCTAATGTACCAAAGCTGGACTTAGACATAATTTCACTCTCACAACATTATGGCTGGTTGGAGACAGTCCGAACCACAAGTACCGGGTCCATGGTTCTGGCCGTATACTGGGGGGACGGGGACGACTCCCATTAACCCCTGACTATACCGGGGATACGCTTATCACAATGCCTTTCTGGTTTGTGCAGAAGCAGGGCATTCTGGCAGCCAAGTGGCTTGACCTTTATTAGTGAGCCTGGTTACCCCCTCTCGGAACCACAGACTTAGAAATCGCCAGCTCATATACAGTGCATAAAATATATTTATATATATACCCTTATACACCATTTTAATAAAAAATATCACAAAATTCCTCTAAGTCTCTCTGGAAGAGTGAAAGACGCGCACGTTCATTTTCAGAGCTCCTAGACCTTCCTATAAGAAGTTAGCTAAAAAGTAGCTTCGAAAAACGCTTAGGTTAAGTTTCAGAGTTGCTTCTAATGTACCAAAGCTGGACTTAGACATAATTTCACTCTCACAACATTATGGCTGGTTGGAGATAGTCCGAACCACAAGTACCGGGTCCATGGTTCTGGCCGTATACTGGGGGGACGGGGACGACTCCCATTAACCCCTGACTATACCGGGGATACGCTTATCACAATGCCTTTCTGGTCTGTGCTGAAGCAGGGCATTCTAGCAGGCAAGTGGCTTGACCTTTATTAGTGAGCCTGGTTACCCCCTCTGGAACCACAGACTTAGAAATCGCCTGCTCATATACAGTGCATAAAATATATTTATATATATATACCCTTATACACCATTTTAATAAAAAATATCACAAAATTCTTCTAAGTCCCTCGGGAAGAGTGAAAGACGCGCACGTTCATTTTCAGAGCTCCTAGACCTTCCTATTAGAAGTTAGCTAAAAAGTAGCTTCGAAAAACGCTTAGGTTAAGTTTCAGAGTTGCTTCTAATGTACCAAAGCTGGACTTAGACATCATTTCACTCTCACAACATTATGGCTGGTTGGAGAGGGTCCGAACCACAAGTACTGGGTCCATGGTTCTGGCCGTATACTGGGGGGACGGGGACGACTCCCATTAACCCCTGACTATACCGGGGATACGCTTATCACAATGCCTTTCTGGTCTGTGCTGAAGCAGGGCATTCTGGCAGCCAAGTGGCTTGACCTTTATTAGTGAGCCTGGTTACCCCCTCTCGGAACCACAGACTTAGAAATCGCCAGCTCATATACAGTGCATAAAATATATTTATATATATACCCTTATACACCATTTTAATAAAAAATATCACAAAATTCTTCTAAGTCTCTCGGGAAGAGTGAAAGACGCGCACGTTCATTTTCAGAGCTCCGAGACCTTCCTATAAGAAGTTAGCTAAAAAGTAGCTTCGAAAAACGCTTAGGTTAAGTTTCAGAGTTGCTTCTAATGTACCAAAGCTGGACTTAGACATCATTTCACTCTCACAACATTATGGCTGGTTGGAGACAGTCCGAACCACAAGTACCGGGTCCATGGTTCTGGCCGTATACTGGGGGGACGGGGACGACTCCCATTAACCCCTGACTATACCGGGGATACGCTTATCACAATGCCTTTCTGGTCTGTGCTGAAGCAGGGCATTCTGGCAGCCAAGTGGCTTGACCTTTATTAGTGAGCCTGGTTACCCCCTCTCGGAACCACAGACTTAGAAATCGCCAGCTCATATACAGTGCATAAAATATATTTATATATATACCCTTATACACCATTTTAATAAAAAATATCACAAAATTCTTCTAAGTCCCTCGGGAAGAGTGAAAGACGCGCACGTTCATTTTCAGAGCTCCTAGACCTTCCTATTAGAAGTTAGCTAAAAAGTAGCTTCGAAAAACGCTTAGGTTAAGTTTCAGAGTTGCTTCTAATGTACCAAAGCTGGACTTAGACATCATTTCACTCTCACAACATTATGGCTGGTTGGAGAGGGTCCGAACCACAAGTACTGGGTCCATGGTTCTGGCCGTATACTGGGGGGACGGGGACGACTCCCATTAACCCCTGACTATACCGGGGATACGCTTATCACAATGCCTTTCTGGTCTGTGCTGAAGCAGGGCATTCTGGCAGCCAAGTGGCTTGACCTTTATTAGTGAGCCTGGTTACCCCCTCTCGGAACCACAGACTTAGAAATCGCCAGCTCATATACAGTGCATAAAATATATTTATATATATACCCTTATACACCATTTTAATAAAAAATATCACAAAATTCTTCTAAGTCTCTCGGGAAGAGTGAAAGACGCGCACGTTCATTTTCAGAGCTCCGAGACCTTCCTATAAGAAGTTAGCTAAAAAGTAGCTTCGAAAAACGCTTAGGTTAAGTTTCAGAGTTGCTTCTAATGTACCAAAGCTGGACTTAGACATCATTTCACTCTCACAACATTATGGCTGGTTGGAGACAGTCCGAACCACAAGTACCGGGTCCATGGTTCTGGCCGTATACTGGGGGGACGGGGACGACTCCCATTAACCCCTGACTATACCGGGGATACGCTTATCACAATGCCTTTCTGGTCTGTGCTGAAGCAGGGCATTCTGGCAGCCAAGTGGCTTGACCTTTATTAGTGAGCCTGGTTACCCCCTCTCGGAACCACAGACTTAGAAATCGCCAGCTCATATACAGTGCATAAAATATATTTATATATATACCCTTATACACCATTTTAATAAAAAATATCACAAAATTCTTCTAAGTCCCTCGGGAAGAGTGAAAGACGCGCACGTTCATTTTCAGAGCTCCTAGACCTTCCTATTAGAAGTTAGCTAAAAAGTAGCTTCGAAAAACGCTTAGGTTAAGTTTCAGAGTTGCTTCTAATGTACCAAAGCTGGACTTAGACATCATTTCACTCTCACAACATTATGGCTGGTTGGAGAGGGTCCGAACCACAAGTACTTGGTCCATGGTTCTGGCCGTATACTGGGGGGACGGGGACGACTCCCATTAACCCCTGACTATACCGGGGATACGCTTATCACAATGCCTTTCTGGTCTGTGCTGAAGCAGGGCATTCTGGCAGCCAAGTGGCTTGACCTTTATTAGTGAGCCTGGTTACCCCCTCTCGGAACCACAGACTTAGAAATCGCCAGCTCATATACAGTGCATAAAATATATTTATATATATACCCTTATACACCATTTTAATAAAAAATATCACAAAATTCTTCTAAGTCTCTCTGGAAGAGTGAAAGACGCGCACGTTCATTTTCAGAGCTCCTAGACCTTCCTATAAGAAGTTAGCTAAAAAGTAGCTTCGAAAAACGCTTAGGTTAAGTTTCAGAGTTGCTTCTAATGTACCAAAGCTGGACTTAGACATAATGTCACTCTCACAACATTATGGCTGGTTGGAGACAGTCCGAACCACAAGTACCGGGTCCATGGTTCTGGCCGTATACTGGGGGGACGGGGACGACTCCCATTAACCCCTGACTATACCGGGGATACGCTTATCACAATGCCTTTCTGGTCTGTGCTGAAGCAGGGCATTCTGGCAGCCAAGTGGCTTGACCTTTATTAGTGAGCCTGGTTACCCCCTCTCGGAACCACAGACTTAGAAATCGCCAGCTCATATACAGTGCATAAAATATATTTATATATATACCCTTATACACCATTTTAATAAAAAATATCACAAAATTCTTCTAAGTCTCTCTGGAAGAGTGAAAGACGCGCACGTTCATTTTCAGAGCTCCTAGACCTTCCTATAAGAAGTTAGCTAAAAAGTAGCTTCGAAAAACGCTTAGGTTAAGTTTCAGAGTTGCTTCTAATGTACCAAAGCTGGACTTAGACATCATTTCACTCTCACAACATTATGGCTGGTTGGAGACAGTCCGAACCACAAGTACCGGGTCCATGGTTCTGGCCGTATACTGGGGGGACGGGGACGACTCCCATTAACCCCTGACTATACCGGGGATACGCTTATCACAATGCCTTTCTGGTCTGTGCTGAAGCAGGGCATTCTGGCAGCCAAGTGGCTTGACCTTTATTAGTGAGCCTGGTTACCCCCTCTCGGAACCACAGACTTAGAAATCGCCAGCTCATATACAGTGCATAAAATATATTTATATATATACCCTTATACACCATTTTAATAAAAAATATCACAAAATTCTTCTAAGTCCCTCGGGAAGAGTGAAAGACGCGCACGTTCATTTTCAGAGCTCCTAGACCTTCCTATTAGAAGTTAGCTAAAAAGTAGCTTCGAAAAACGCTTAGGTTAAGTTTCAGAGTTGCTTCTAATGTACCAAAGCTGGACTTAGACATCATTTCACTCTCACAACATTATGGCTGGTTGGAGAGGGTCCGAACCACAAGTACTTGGTCCATGGTTCTGGCCGTATACTGGGGGGACGGGGACGACTCCCATTAACCCCTGACTATACCGGGGATACGCTTATCACAATGCCTTTCTGGTCTGTGCTGAAGCAGGGCATTCTGGCAGCCAAGTGGCTTGACCTTTATTAGTGAGCCTGGTTACCCCCTCTCGGAACCACAGACTTAGAAATCGCCAGCTCATATACAGTGCATAAAATATATTTATATATATACCCTTATACACCATTTTAATAAAAAATATCACAAAATTCTTCTAAGTCTCTCTGGAAGAGTGAAAGACGCGCACGTTCATTTTCAGAGCTCCTAGACCTTCCTATAAGAAGTTAGCTAAAAAGTAGCTTCGAAAAACGCTTAGGTTAAGTTTCAGAGTTGCTTCTAATGTACCAAAGCTGGACTTAGACATAATTTCACTCTCACAACATTATGGCTGGTTGGAGACAGTCCGAACCACAAGTACCGGGTCCATGGTTCTGGCCGTATACTGGGGGGACGGGGACGACTCCCATTAACCCCTGACTATACCGGGGATACGCTTATCACAATGCCTTTCTGGTCTGTGCTGAAGCAGGGCATTCTGGCAGCCAAGTGGCTTGACCTTTATTAGTGAGCCTGGTTACCCCCTCTCGGAACCACAGACTTAGAAATCGCCAGCTCATATACAGTGCATAAAATATATTTATATATATACCCTTATACACCATTTTAATAAAAAATATCACAAAATTCTTCTAAGTCTCTCTGGAAGAGTGAAAGACGCGCACGTTCATTTTCAGAGCTCCTAGACCTTCCTATAAGAAGTTAGCTAAAAAGTAGCTTCGAAAAACGCTTAGGTTAAGTTTCAGAGTTGCTTCTAATGTACCAAAGCTGGACTTAGACATAATTTCACTCTCACAACATTATGGCTGGTTGGAGACAGTCCGAACCACAAGTACCGGGTCCATGGTTCTGGCCGTATACTGGGGGGACGGGGACGACTCCCATTAACCCCTGACTATACCGGGGATACGCTTATCACAATGCCTTTCTGGTCTGTGCTGAAGCAGGGCATTCTGGCAGCCAAGTGGCTTGACCTTTATTAGTGAGCCTGGTTACCCCCTCTCGGAACCACAGACTTAGAAATCGCCAGCTCATATACAGTGCATAAAATATATTTATATATATACCCTTATACACCATTTTAATAAAAAATATCACAAAATTCTTCTAAGTCCCTCGGGAAGAGTGAAAGACGCGCACGTTCATTTTCAGAGCTCCTAGACCTTCCTATTAGAAGTTAGCCAAAAAGTAGCTTCGAAAAACGCTTAGGTTAAGTTTCAGAGTTGCTTCTAATGTACCAAAGCTGGACTTAGACATAATGTCACTCTCACAACATTATGGCTGGTTGGAGACAGTCCGCACCACAAGTACCGGGTCCATGGTTCTGGCCGTATACTGGGGGGACGGGGACGACTCCCATTAACCCCTGACTATACCGGGGATACGCTTATCACAATGCCTTTCTGGTCTGTGCTGAAGCAGGGCATTCTGGCAGCCAAGTGGCTTGACCTTTATTAGTGAGCCTGGTTACCCCCTCTCGGAACCACAGACTTAGAAATCGCCAGCTCATATACAGTGCATAAAATATATTTATATATATACCCTTATACACCATTTTAATAAAAAATATCACAAAATTCTTCTAAGTCCCTCGGAAAGAGTGAAAGACGCGCACGTTCATTTTCAGAGCTCCTAGACCTTCCTATAAGAAGTTAGCCAAAAAGTATCTTCGAAAAACGCTTAGGTTAAGTTTCAGAGTTGCTTCTAATGTACCAAAGCTGGACTTAGACATAATTTCACTCTCACAACATTATGGCTGGTTGGAGACAGTCCGAACCACAAGTACCGGGTCCATGGTTCTGGCCGTATACTGGGGGGACGGGGACGACTCCCATTAACCCCTGACTATACCGGGGATACGCTTATCACAATGCCTTTCTGGTCTGTGCTGAAGCAGGGCATTCTAGCAGGCAAGTGGCTTGACCTTTATTAGTGAGCCTGGTTACCCCCTCTGGAACCACAGACTTAGAAATCGCCAGCTCATATACAGTGCATAAAATATATTTATATATATACCCTTATACACCATTTTAATAAAAAATATCACAAATTTCTTCTAAGTCCCTCGGGAAGAGTGAAAGACGCGCACGTTCATTTTCAGAGCTCCTAGACCTTCCTATAAGAAGTTAGCCAAAAAGTAGCTTCGAAAAACGCTTAGGTTAAGTTTCAGAGTTGCTTCTAATGTACCAAAGCTGGACTTAGACATAATGTCACTCTCACAACATTATGGCTGGTTGGAGACAGTCCGAACCACAAGTACCGGGTCCATGGTTCTGGCCGTATACTGGGGGGACGGGGACGACTCCCATTAACCCCTGACTATACCGGGGATACGCTTATCACAATGCCTTTCTGGTCTGTGCTGAAGCAGGGCATTCTGGCAGCCAAGTGGCTTGACCTTTATTAGTGAGCCTGGTTACCCCCTCTCGGAACCACAGACTTAGAAATCGCCAGCTCATATACAGTGCATAAAATATATTTATATATATACCCTTATACACCATTTTAATAAAAAATATCACAAAATTCTTCTAAGTCTCTCGGGAAGAGTGAAAGACGCGCACGTTCATTTTCAGAGCTCCTAGACCTTCCTATAAGAAGTTAGCTAAAAAGTAGCTTCGAAAAACGCTTAGGTTAAGTTTCAGAGTTGCTTCTAATGTACCAAAGCTGGACTTAGACATAATTTCACTCTCACAACATTATGGCTGGTTGGAGAGGGTCCGAACCACAAGTACCGGGTCCATGGTTCTGGCCGTATACTGGGGGGACGGGGACGACTCCCATTAACCCCTGACTATACCGGGGATACGCTTATCACAATGCCTTTCTGGTCTGTGCTGAAGCAGGGCATTCTGGCAGCCAAGTGGCTTGACCTTTATTAGTGAGCCTGGTTACCCCCTCTCGGAACCACAGACTTAGAAATCGCCAGCTCATATACAGTGCATAAAATATATTTATATATATACCCTTATACACCATTTTAATAAAAAATATCACAAAATTCTTCTAAGTCTCTCTGGAAGAGTGAAAGACGCGCACGTTCATTTTCAGAGCTCCTAGACCTTCCTATAAGAAGTTAGCTAAAAAGTAGCTTCGAAAAACGCTTAGGTTAAGTTTCAGAGTTGCTTCTAATGTACCAAAGCTGGACTTAGACATAATTTCACTCTCACAACATTATGGCTGGTTGGAGACAGTCCGAACCACAAGTACCGGGTCCATGGTTCTGGCCGTATACTGGGGGGACGGGGACGACTCCCATTAACCCCTGACTATACCGGGGATACGCTTATCACAATGCCTTTCTGGTCTGTGCTGAAGCAGGGCATTCTGGCAGCCAAGTGGCTTGACCTTTATTAGTGAGCCTGGTTACCCCCTCTCGGAACCACAGACTTAGAAATCGCCAGCTCATATACAGTGCATAAAATATATTTATATATATACCCTTATACACCATTTTAATAAAAAATATCACAAAATTCTTCTAAGTCCCTCGGGAAGAGTGAAAGACGCGCACGTTCATTTTCAGAGCTCCTAGACCTTCCTATTAGAAGTTAGCCAAAAAGTAGCTTCGAAAAACGCTTAGGTTAAGTTTCAGAGTTGCTTCTAATGTACCAAAGCTGGACTTAGACATAATGTCACTCTCACAACATTATGGCTGGTTGGAGACAGTCCGCACCACAAGTACCGGGTCCATGGTTCTGGCCGTATACTGGGGGGACGGGGACGACTCCCATTAACCCCTGACTATACCGGGGATACGCTTATCACAATGCCTTTCTGGTCTGTGCTGAAGCAGGGCATTCTGGCAGCCAAGTGGCTTGACCTTTATTAGTGAGCCTGGTTACCCCCTCTCGGAACCACAGACTTAGAAATCGCCAGCTCATATACAGTGCATAAAATATATTTATATATATACCCTTATACACCATTTTAATAAAAAATATCACAAAATTCTTCTAAGTCCCTCGGAAAGAGTGAAAGACGCGCACGTTCATTTTCAGAGCTCCTAGACCTTCCTATAAGAAGTTAGCCAAAAAGTATCTTCGAAAAACGCTTAGGTTAAGTTTCAGAGTTGCTTCTAATGTACCAAAGCTGGACTTAGACATAATTTCACTCTCACAACATTATGGCTGGTTGGAGACAGTCCGAACCACAAGTACCGGGTCCATGGTTCTGGCCGTATACTGGGGGGACGGGGACGACTCCCATTAACCCCTGACTATACCGGGGATACGCTTATCACAATGCCTTTCTGGTCTGTGCTGAAGCAGGGCATTCTAGCAGGCAAGTGGCTTGACCTTTATTAGTGAGCCTGGTTACCCCCTCTGGAACCACAGACTTAGAAATCGCCAGCTCATATACAGTGCATAAAATATATTTATATATATACCCTTATACACCATTTTAATAAAAAATATCACAAATTTCTTCTAAGTCCCTCGGGAAGAGTGAAAGACGCGCACGTTCATTTTCAGAGCTCCTAGACCTTCCTATAAGAAGTTAGCCAAAAAGTAGCTTCGAAAAACGCTTAGGTTAAGTTTCAGAGTTGCTTCTAATGTACCAAAGCTGGACTTAGACATAATGTCACTCTCACAACATTATGGCTGGTTGGAGACAGTCCGAACCACAAGTACCGGGTCCATGGTTCTGGCCGTATACTGGGGGGACGGGGACGACTCCCATTAACCCCTGACTATACCGGGGATACGCTTATCACAATGCCTTTCTGGTCTGTGCTGAAGCAGGGCATTCTGGCAGCCAAGTGGCTTGACCTTTATTAGTGAGCCTGGTTACCCCCTCTCGGAACCACAGACTTAGAAATCGCCAGCTCATATACAGTGCATAAAATATATTTATATATATACCCTTATACACCATTTTAATAAAAAATATCACAAAATTCTTCTAAGTCTCTCGGGAAGAGTGAAAGACGCGCACGTTCATTTTCAGAGCTCCTAGACCTTCCTATAAGAAGTTAGCTAAAAAGTAGCTTCGAAAAACGCTTAGGTTAAGTTTCAGAGTTGCTTCTAATGTACCAAAGCTGGACTTAGACATAATTTCACTCTCACAACATTATGGCTGGTTGGAGAGGGTCCGAACCACAAGTACCGGGTCCATGGTTCTGGCCGTATACTGGGGGGACGGGGACGACTCCCATTAACCCCTGACTATACCGGGGATACGCTTATCACAATGCCTTTCTGGTCTGTGCTGAAGCAGGGCATTCTGGCAGCCAAGTGGCTTGACCTTTATTAGTGAGCCTGGTTACCCCCTCTCGGAACCACAGACTTAGAAATCGCCAGCTCATATACAGTGCATAAAATATATTTATATATATACCCTTATACACCATTTTAATAAAAAATATCACAAAATTCTTCTAAGTCTCTCTGGAAGAGTGAAAGACGCGCACGTTCATTTTCAGAGCTCCTAGACCTTCCTATAAGAAGTTAGCTAAAAAGTAGCTTCGAAAAACGCTTAGGTTAAGTTTCAGAGTTGCTTCTAATGTACCAAAGCTGGACTTAGACATAATTTCACTCTCACAACATTATGGCTGGTTGGAGACAGTCCGAACCACAAGTACCGGGTCCATGGTTCTGGCCGTATACTGGGGGGACGGGGACGACTCCCATTAACCCCTGACTATACCGGGGATACGCTTATCACAATGCCTTTCTGGTCTGTGCTGAAGCAGGGCATTCTGGCAGCCAAGTGGCTTGACCTTTATTAGTGAGCCTGGTTACCCCCTCTCGGAACCACAGACTTAGAAATCGCCAGCTCATATACAGTGCATAAAATATATTTATATATATACCCTTATACACCATTTTAATAAAAAATATCACAAAATTCTTCTAAGTCTCTCTGGAAGAGTGAAAGACGCGCACGTTCATTTTCAGAGCTCCTAGACCTTCCTATAAGAAGTTAGCTAAAAAGTAGCTTCGAAAAACGCTTAGGTTAAGTTTCAGAGTTGCTTCTAATGTACCAAAGCTGGACTTAGACATCATTTCACTCTCACAACATTATGGCTGGTTGGAGACAGTCCGAACCACAAGTACCGGGTCCATGGTTCTGGCCGTATACTGGGGGGACGGGGACGACTCCCATTAACCCCTGACTATACCGGGGATACGCTTATCACAATGCCTTTCTGGTCTGTGCTGAAGCAGGGCATTCTGGCAGCCAAGTGGCTTGACCTTTATTAGTGAGCCTGGTTACCCCCTCTCGGAACCACAGACTTAGAAATCGCCAGCTCATATACAGTGCATAAAATATATTTATATATATACCCTTATACACCATTTTAATAAAAAATATCACAAAATTCTTCTAAGTCCCTCGGGAAGAGTGAAAGACGCGCACGTTCATTTTCAGAGCTCCTAGACCTTCCTATTAGAAGTTAGCTAAAAAGTAGCTTCGAAAAACGCTTAGGTTAAGTTTCAGAGTTGCTTCTAATGTACCAAAGCTGGACTTAGACATCATTTCACTCTCACAACATTATGGCTGGTTGGAGAGGGTCCGAACCACAAGTACTTGGTCCATGGTTCTGGCCGTATACTGGGGGGACGGGGACGACTCCCATTAACCCCTGACTATACCGGGGATACGCTTATCACAATGCCTTTCTGGTCTGTGCTGAAGCAGGGCATTCTGGCAGCCAAGTGGCTTGACCTTTATTAGTGAGCCTGGTTACCCCCTCTCGGAACCACAGACTTAGAAATCGCCAGCTCATATACAGTGCATAAAATATATTTATATATATACCCTTATACACCATTTTAATAAAAAATATCACAAAATTCTTCTAAGTCTCTCTGGAAGAGTGAAAGACGCGCACGTTCATTTTCAGAGCTCCTAGACCTTCCTATAAGAAGTTAGCTAAAAAGTAGCTTCGAAAAACGCTTAGGTTAAGTTTCAGAGTTGCTTCTAATGTACCAAAGCTGGACTTAGACATAATTTCACTCTCACAACATTATGGCTGGTTGGAGACAGTCCGAACCACAAGTACCGGGTCCATGGTTCTGGCCGTATACTGGGGGGACGGGGACGACTCCCATTAACCCCTGACTATACCGGGGATACGCTTATCACAATGCCTTTCTGGTCTGTGCTGAAGCAGGGCATTCTGGCAGCCAAGTGGCTTGACCTTTATTAGTGAGCCTGGTTACCCCCTCTCGGAACCACAGACTTAGAAATCGCCAGCTCATATACAGTGCATAAAATATATTTATATATATACCCTTATACACCATTTTAATAAAAAATATCACAAAATTCTTCTAAGTCTCTCTGGAAGAGTGAAAGACGCGCACGTTCATTTTCAGAGCTCCTAGACCTTCCTATAAGAAGTTAGCTAAAAAGTAGCTTCGAAAAACGCTTAGGTTAAGTTTCAGAGTTGCTTCTAATGTACCAAAGCTGGACTTAGACATAATTTCACTCTCACAACATTATGGCTGGTTGGAGACAGTCCGAACCACAAGTACCGGGTCCATGGTTCTGGCCGTATACTGGGGGGACGGGGACGACTCCCATTAACCCCTGACTATACCGGGGATACGCTTATCACAATGCCTTTCTGGTCTGTGCTGAAGCAGGGCATTCTGGCAGCCAAGTGGCTTGACCTTTATTAGTGAGCCTGGTTACCCCCTCTCGGAACCACAGACTTAGAAATCGCCAGCTCATATACAGTGCATAAAATATATTTATATATATACCCTTATACACCATTTTAATAAAAAATATCACAAAATTCTTCTAAGTCTCTCTGGAAGAGTGAAAGACGCGCACGTTCATTTTCAGAGCTCCTAGACCTTCCTATAAGAAGTTAGCTAAAAAGTAGCTTCGAAAAACGCTTAGGTTAAGTTTCAGAGTTGCTTCTAATGTACCAAAGCTGGACTTAGACATCATTTCACTCTCACAACATTATGGCTGGTTGGAGACAGTCCGAACCACAAGTACCGGGTCCATGGTTCTGGCCGTATACTGGGGGGACGGGGACGACTCCCATTAACCCCTGACTATACCGGGGATACGCTTATCACAATGCCTTTCTGGTCTGTGCTGAAGCAGGGCATTCTGGCAGCCAAGTGGCTTGACCTTTATTAGTGAGCCTGGTTACCCCCTCTCGGAACCACAGACTTAGAAATCGCCAGCTCATATACAGTGCATAAAATATATTTATATATATACCCTTATACACCATTTTAATAAAAAATATCACAAAATTCTTCTAAGTCCCTCGGGAAGAGTGAAAGACGCGCACGTTCATTTTCAGAGCTCCTAGACCTTCCTATTAGAAGTTAGCCAAAAAGTAGCTTCGAAAAACGCTTAGGTTAAGTTTCAGAGTTGCTTCTAATGTACCAAAGCTGGACTTAGACATAATGTCACTCTCACAACATTATGGCTGGTTGGAGACAGTCCGCACCACAAGTACCGGGTCCATGGTTCTGGCCGTATACTGGGGGGACGGGGACGACTCCCATTAACCCCTGACTATACCGGGGATACGCTTATCACAATGCCTTTCTGGTCTGTGCTGAAGCAGGGCATTCTGGCAGCCAAGTGGCTTGACCTTTATTAGTGAGCCTGGTTACCCCCTCTCGGAACCACAGACTTAGAAATCGCCAGCTCATATACAGTGCATAAAATATATTTATATATATACCCTTATACACCATTTTAATAAAAAATATCACAAAATTCTTCTAAGTCTCTCTGGAAGAGTGAAAGACGCGCACGTTCATTTTCAGAGCTCCTAGACCTTCCTATAAGAAGTTAGCTAAAAAGTAGCTTCGAAAAACGCTTAGGTTAAGTTTCAGAGTTGCTTCTAATGTACCAAAGCTGGACTTAGACATCATTTCACTCTCACAACATTATGGCTGGTTGGAGACAGTCCGAACCACAAGTACCGGGTCCATGGTTCTGGCCGTATACTGGGGGGACGGGGACGACTCCCATTAACCCCTGACTATACCGGGGATACGCTTATCACAATGCCTTTCTGGTCTGTGCTGAAGCAGGGCATTCTGGCAGCCAAGTGGCTTGACCTTTATTAGTGAGCCTGGTTACCCCCTCTCGGAACCACAGACTTAGAAATCGCCAGCTCATATACAGTGCATAAAATATATTTATATATATACCCTTATACACCATTTTAATAAAAAATATCACAAAATTCTTCTAAGTCCCTCGGGAAGAGTGAAAGACGCGCACGTTCATTTTCAGAGCTCCTAGACCTTCCTATTAGAAGTTAGCTAAAAAGTAGCTTCGAAAAACGCTTAGGTTAAGTTTCAGAGTTGCTTCTAATGTACCAAAGCTGGACTTAGACATCATTTCACTCTCACAACATTATGGCTGGTTGGAGAGGGTCCGAACCACAAGTACTTGGTCCATGGTTCTGGCCGTATACTGGGGGGACGGGGACGACTCCCATTAACCCCTGACTATACCGGGGATACGCTTATCACAATGCCTTTCTGGTCTGTGCTGAAGCAGGGCATTCTGGCAGCCAAGTGGCTTGACCTTTATTAGTGAGCCTGGTTACCCCCTCTCGGAACCACAGACTTAGAAATCGCCAGCTCATATACAGTGCATAAAATATATTTATATATATACCCTTATACACCATTTTAATAAAAAATATCACAAAATTCTTCTAAGTCCCTCGGGAAGAGTGAAAGACGCGCACGTTCATTTTCAGAGCTCCTAGACCTTCCTATTAGAAGTTAGCCAAAAAGTAGCTTCGAAAAACGCTTAGGTTAAGTTTCAGAGTTGCTTCTAATGTACCAAAGCTGGACTTAGACATAATGTCACTCTCACAACATTATGGCTGGTTGGAGACAGTCCGCACCACAAGTACCGGGTCCATGGTTCTGGCCGTATACTGGGGGGACGGGGACGACTCCCATTAACCCCTGACTATACCGGGGATACGCTTATCACAATGCCTTTCTGGTCTGTGCTGAAGCAGGGCATTCTGGCAGCCAAGTGGCTTGACCTTTATTAGTGAGCCTGGTTACCCCCTCTCGGAACCACAGACTTAGAAATCGCCAGCTCATATACAGTGCATAAAATATATTTATATATATACCCTTATACACCATTTTAATAAAAATATCACAAAATTCTTCTAAGTCTCTCTGGAAGAGTGAAAGACGCGCACGTTCATTTTCAGAGCTCCTAGACCTTCCTATAAGAAGTTAGCTAAAAAGTAGCTTCGAAAAACGCTTAGGTTAAGTTTCAGAGTTGCTTCTAATGTACCAAAGCTGGACTTAGACATCATTTCACTCTCACAACATTATGGCTGGTTGGAGACAGTCCGAACCACAAGTACCGGGTCCATGGTTCTGGCCGTATACTGGGGGGACGGGGACGACTCCCATTAACCCCTGACTATACCGGGGATACGCTTATCACAATGCCTTTCTGGTCTGTGCTGAAGCAGGGCATTCTGGCAGCCAAGTGGCTTGACCTTTATTAGTGAGCCTGGTTACCCCCTCTCGGAACCACAGACTTAGAAATCGCCAGCTCATATACAGTGCATAAAATATATTTATATATATACCCTTATACACCATTTTAATAAAAAATATCACAAAATTCTTCTAAGTCCCTCGGGAAGAGTGAAAGACGCGCACGTTCATTTTCAGAGCTCCTAGACCTTCCTATTAGAAGTTAGCTAAAAAGTAGCTTCGAAAAACGCTTAGGTTAAGTTTCAGAGTTGCTTCTAATGTACCAAAGCTGGACTTAGACATCATTTCACTCTCACAACATTATGGCTGGTTGGAGAGGTCCGAACCACAAGTACTTGGTCCATGGTTCTGGCCGTATACTGGGGGGACGGGGACGACTCCCATTAACCCCTGACTATACCGGGGATACGCTTATCACAATGCCTTTCTGGTCTGTGCTGAAGCAGGGCATTCTGGCAGCCAAGTGGCTTGACCTTTATTAGTGAGCCTGGTTACCCCCTCTCGGAACCACAGACTTAGAAATCGCCAGCTCATATACAGTGCATAAAATATATTTATATATATACCCTTATACACCATTTTAATAAAAAATATCACAAAATTCTTCTAAGTCTCTCTGGAAGAGTGAAAGACGCGCACGTTCATTTTCAGAGCTCCTAGACCTTCCTATAAGAAGTTAGCTAAAAAGTAGCTTCGAAAAACGCTTAGGTTAAGTTTCAGAGTTGCTTCTAATGTACCAAAGCTGGACTTAGACATAATTTCACTCTCACAACATTATGGCTGGTTGGAGACAGTCCGAACCACAAGTACCGGGTCCATGGTTCTGGCCGTATACTGGGGGGACGGGGACGACTCCCATTAACCCCTGACTATACCGGGGATACGCTTATCACAATGCCTTTCTGGTCTGTGCTGAAGCAGGGCATTCTGGCAGCCAAGTGGCTTGACCTTTATTAGTGAGCCTGGTTACCCCCTCTCGGAACCACAGACTTAGAAATCGCCAGCTCATATACAGTGCATAAAATATATTTATATATATACCCTTATACACCATTTTAATAAAAAATATCACAAAATTCTTCTAAGTCTCTCTGGAAGAGTGAAAGACGCGCACGTTCATTTTCAGAGCTCCTAGACCTTCCTATAAGAAGTTAGCTAAAAAGTAGCTTCGAAAAACGCTTAGGTTAAGTTTCAGAGTTGCTTCTAATGTACCAAAGCTGGACTTAGACATAATTTCACTCTCACAACATTATGGCTGGTTGGAGACAGTCCGAACCACAAGTACCGGGTCCATGGTTCTGGCCGTATACTGGGGGGACGGGGACGACTCCCATTAACCCCTGACTATACCGGGGATACGCTTATCACAATGCCTTTCTGGTCTGTGCTGAAGCAGGGCATTCTGGCAGCCAAGTGGCTTGACCTTTATTAGTGAGCCTGGTTACCCCCTCTCGGAACCACAGACTTAGAAATCGCCAGCTCATATACAGTGCATAAAATATATTTATATATATACCCTTATACACCATTTTAATAAAAAATATCACAAAATTCTTCTAAGTCCCTCGGGAAGAGTGAAAGACGCGCACGTTCATTTTCAGAGCTCCTAGACCTTCCTATTAGAAGTTAGCCAAAAAGTAGCTTCGAAAAACGCTTAGGTTAAGTTTCAGAGTTGCTTCTAATGTACCAAAGCTGGACTTAGACATAATGTCACTCTCACAACATTATGGCTGGTTGGAGACAGGTCCGCACCACAAGTACCGGGTCCATGGTTCTGGCCGTATACTGGGGGGACGGGGACGACTCCCATTAACCCCTGACTATACCGGGGATACGCTTATCACAATGCCTTTCTGGTCTGTGCTGAAGCAGGGCATTCTGGCAGCCAAGTGGCTTGACCTTTATTAGTGAGCCTGGTTACCCCCTCTCGGAACCACAGACTTAGAAATCGCCAGCTCATATACAGTGCATAAAATATATTTATATATATACCCTTATACACCATTTTAATAAAAAATATCACAAAATTCTTCTAAGTCCCTCGGAAAGAGTGAAAGACGCGCACGTTCATTTTCAGAGCTCCTAGACCTTCCTATAAGAAGTTAGCCAAAAAGTATCTTCGAAAAACGCTTAGGTTAAGTTTCAGAGTTGCTTCTAATGTACCAAAGCTGGACTTAGACATAATTTCACTCTCACAACATTATGGCTGGTTGGAGACAGTCCGAACCACAAGTACCGGGTCCATGGTTCTGGCCGTATACTGGGGGGACGGGGACGACTCCCATTAACCCCTGACTATACCGGGGATACGCTTATCACAATGCCTTTCTGGTCTGTGCTGAAGCAGGGCATTCTAGCAGGCAAGTGGCTTGACCTTTATTAGTGAGCCTGGTTACCCCCTCTGGAACCACAGACTTAGAAATCGCCAGCTCATATACAGTGCATAAAATATATTTATATATATACCCTTATACACCATTTTAATAAAAAATATCACAAATTTCTTCTAAGTCCCTCGGGAAGAGTGAAAGACGCGCACGTTCATTTTCAGAGCTCCTAGACCTTCCTATAAGAAGTTAGCCAAAAAGTAGCTTCGAAAAACGCTTAGGTTAAGTTTCAGAGTTGCTTCTAATGTACCAAAGCTGGACTTAGACATCATTTCACTCTCACAACATTATGGCTGGTTGGAGACAGTCCGAACCACAAGTACCGGGTCCATGGTTCTGGCCGTATACTGGGGGGACGGGGACGACTCCCATTAACCCCTGACTATACCGGGGATACGCTTATCACAATGCCTTTCTGGTCTGTGCTGAAGCAGGGCATTCTGGCAGCCAAGTGGCTTGACCTTTATTAGTGAGCCTGGTTACCCCCTCTCGGAACCACAGACTTAGAAATCGCCAGCTCATATACAGTGCATAAAATATATTTATATATATACCCTTATACACCATTTTAATAAAAAATATCACAAAATTCTTCTAAGTCTCTCGGGAAGAGTGAAAGACGCGCACGTTCATTTTCAGAGCTCCTAGACCTTCCTATAAGAAGTTAGCTAAAAAGTAGCTTCGAAAAACGCTTAGGTTAAGTTTCAGAGTTGCTTCTAATGTACCAAAGCTGGACTTAGACATAATTTCACTCTCACAACATTATGGCTGGTTGGAGAGGGTCCGAACCACAAGTACCGGGTCCATGGTTCTGGCCGTATACTGGGGGGACGGGGACGACTCCCATTAACCCCTGACTATACCGGGGATACGCTTATCACAATGCCTTTCTGGTCTGTGCTGAAGCAGGGCATTCTGGCAGCCAAGTGGCTTGACCTTTATTAGTGAGCCT